>NW_024070196.1:5873891-6034564 GCF_014754425.2 Oryx dammah
TCAAAAAATGGGCCAAAGAACTAAATAGACATTTCTCCAAAGAAGACATACGGATGGCTAACAAACACATGAAAAGATGCTCAACATCACTCATTATTAGAGAAATGCAAATCAAAACCACAATGAGGTACCACTTCACACCAGTCAGAATGTCTGCGATCCAAAAATCTGCAAGCAATAAATGCTGGAGAGGGTGTGGAGAGAAGGGAACCCTCCTACACTGTTGGTGGGAATGCAAACTAGTACAGCCACTATGGAGAACAGTGTGGAGATTCCTTAAAAAATTACAAATAGAAATGCCTTATGACCCAGCAATCCCACTGTTGGGCATACACACAGAGGAAACCAGAATTGAAAGAGACACATGTACCCCAATGTTCATTGCAGCACTGTTTATAATAGCCAGGACATGGAAACAACCTAGATGTCCATCAGTAGATGAATGGATAAGAAAGCTGTGGTACATATACACAATGGAGTATTACTCAGCCATTAAAAAGAATACATTTGAATCAGTTCTGATGAGATGGATGAAACTGGAGCCGATTATACAGAGTGAAGTGAGCCAGAAAGAAAAACACCAATACAGTATACTAACACATATATATGGAATTTAGGAAGATGGCAATGATGACCCTGTATGCAGGACAGCAAAAAAGACACAGATGTGTATAGCAGACTTTTGGACTCAGAGGGAGAGGGAGAGGGTGTGATGATTTGGGAGAATGGCATTGAAACATGTATAATATCACGTAAGAATCGAAATGCCAGTCTATGTCTGATGCAGGATATGACACGCTTGGGGCTGACGCGCGGGGATGACCCAGAGAGATGTTGTGGGGAGGGGGGTGGGAGGGGGGTTCATGTTTGGGAACGCTTGTACACCTGTGGTCGATTCATGTCAATCTATGCCAAAACCGATACAGAATTGTAAAGTAAAAATTAAAAATAAATAAATTAAAAAAAAAAAAAGAAATAGAAGAGTCAGCGTTGGTGTTACCTTCTCTCCTACAGTAGTTCTCAGTTCAGACAATTGGCTTTGGGGCTCCCTCCCCACTCTCATTCCTGACTCCTCAAGCCTGCTTCCACAGCGCTCTCACCAGGCATGCTCTCCGTGGTCTGGGCTTCCTGCACGGGATTCTCCAGCTTGGGACTGTGTCTTGTTCATTGATCTAGCCTTGTGCCTTGGGCAGAAATGAACCCCAGGAAATGCTTACTCCACTAACCTAGTAACCAGAAATATATGAGCACATAATATGAACTCTCGGAAACAAGGGACTGTAAACCTACAGAAGGACAAAGGCTGGAGATCTGAGCAGGCCCCTCCGGACTTTGCCCCCGTCTCTGTGACTGGGGCAGATCTTCATGTGCTTCCTGCCGCCTGATTTCCCTCTTTATTTCTCGCGTCTGGCCGCAGGGGCACTGGAATAGAAGCCGTTCTGTCCTCATTGATCAGCCTGCAATCTACAGCTGGCATTGCTTTTCATTCCCGGTGGGGTCATCAGCCTCTCTGTCGAGGCTCGGGAGTTCGGGCCAAGACACGGCAGCAGTAAGGGCTTGGGTCCCCTTGGACCCGCGAGGGCTGAGGGCAGACGCTGCCGTGGGAGCTGAGGCATGCGCCCGCCCTTGCGTTCCGCAGCAGGTGTGCGGGGGCATTCTTATCATGCTTCTTGTGGCGCTGCATCTGCTCCTGGCTTTCAGAACTCCGGAGCATTTTCACAACAAAATGTTAGGCTATATTTATCTGTCACATCACCAAAGCCCGTCTTTGAAATTTCTGTCCAGGACACAATTTGAGCTGTGCTGTTAACGAGTCCTGCAACCTTGACACCTCCCTGATCCTTGACTTCTTCCTCTGTAAAAGGAGGGGAGATGGTCACAAGCCTCCCCTCCCCACCCTTGACTCTGACATCGAGTGCCTCTACAAGGTCACATGAACCCTCTGTGCTGGAAGTTCCTTTAGGTGGGATTAGCAGCTGATCCAGACAGTGACCTGCTCGGGGAGCAGGTGGCTGGATCCCACCATCTGTGAAGCCCTCTGCCTGTAGGATACCGACCCCTGGTCCTCCCACTGACAAGATCTTGCCCCAATTCACCTTTCTAAGGTAAAATTTCTCAAAAAGCTCTGAGTAGCCTGATCTTTCCCAAGGCTCCTTGGGGCTCAAAGGTGAAGTCAATGTTTGTCTCCAAGTAAGAATTCATTAGCTGCTATTGCCAATCAGAGCCATTTTCTCTGAGTGGAAACGGACTCCCTGGGACTCTGTGGGTCACCAGGCCAACAGCTTACCATGCAGAATCTACAGATGCCAGGTGTATGATCCACCAGGACTGGCGGGTAACATATAACGTTTCCTTTTCCAACTCAGCAGTCTGGCTGCCCATCAGGGACCAGCTGAAAAGGGCCTGCTGTGTCTAGTGGATGAGACCCAGGCCCATCAGACAGCAGACTGCAAACCTTAGATGGATCGGGAAGCCTGAATCCTTTTCCTGGGCGTTCTGACAAGCCCTCCTTCCAGGGTGACTTAAAAGAAGAAGCTTGTTTTCCTTTTTTTCCCCCCTTACAGCATTTTGATTCCCATGGGAATCAGTAAGTAGAAACGTATTTGTAGAGTAATGGGTAAAAATGATTACTAGGTTTTTAAAATGCTCTTTCCGATGTTCCAATTCACTCACAGGTGACAGTTATACTGACAGCCACAGTTGTTCGTGCTCCAGAGAAATCTTCTTTGCTTAAAACTGCATTAAGCGCTGTTTGAAAAGTAACAACCCTTGTGTGGCTTTCCCCTTGGTGTTCAGGGTCTTTGCCATCCTCCTCCACAGGAGCTGACAACATTTTAGCAAAGTTGGCTCTCGACGCTGGAATTCCATTTGGGGCAGATCAACGTCTCAGGATGCATAGGAATCTGTCTCCCTCAGATCAATGGCCTCAAGAAATGTCCTGGGGAGATGATGCTGGCCCAGGGTGATGGCTGGAGCCCTCTTCTCTGGAACAGACTTTATTCTGGCTGGGGAAAAGCCACTAAATGAACTCTTTTTAATTAAAACCCCCTGAACCTTACTTATTAAGACTTCTGGCACATGCTAACAGTGGAATTTTTCCTGCATGGCCCTTTGGGGAGCTACCTAAATGACTCTGGCAGAGAAATGACATATAAATAACATTTAGGATTATTATTATGGGGCTAGGTTCTCATCCTGTGTCACCGTCTGGGAATTCTACTGCTCATACTTGCTCATTATAAATACTGTATCCTTCACCTTCCCCCAAGTACACAGGGGATGAGGCAGTAGAGGGCCAAGTGGGGGTTGGAAGAGGGCATCATTTGGAAGATCCATTCATTGAAGTCAGTTTGAGAGTCATTCTGCACATGGTTAAATACGCTGTAACAAAGTATTCCCTATTTCAGGTAATTCACTCATTCTCCAAGTCTCCAGGGAGTGGTTTTTAGACCTGTTTCAGGAATGAAAACAGACTGAGCTGTCCCAGTAGAATATGAAATTGTAGGATAATGACACTGACCTGCCACAGAGTAACAAACCAGAATCCCTCACAGAGGAGCCTTTGCTCTAACCATATGGGACCCCATCAGGAGGCAGAGGACAGGGATCATAGATGCTCCGCAACATTTAACAGAAGTGCTTCTGTTTGGGAATGCTCGTGCCAGACCTGAGGCTGACCACCGGGTCACCCAGCAAATATTTGAGTCTGTGCCATGCGTCAGGGCCCACTCTCTGTACCAGTCTGGGTGGGACCGGCAAAGTCCCTGCTCTCTGGAAGCTCAAATTCTAAGGTGTGGTGTGGGGGAGATAAGCAGACAAGAAAACAAACAAAGAGATAACCTCAGTTTGGCAGAAAATGAGAGTCAACAAAACTGTGATGGAAAGTGACTGGAAAAAGTAGGCCTCTGGGATCCTAGACAGTTCTGATAAGGGTGAGTGATGAAGGCTCCTGGAAGGAGGTAGCGTTTGAGCTGAGACCCAAAGAATGAGAAGCAGAGAGACCTAGAGAGATCTGACTAGAGCTTTGAGGGCAAAAGAAATAGCAAGTGCAAATACCCTGAGGCCAAAACATGCACGGCACGTTCCAGGAGCAGAAAGCAGGAGGTCCTAACTGGGCCAAGTGGGCGGCAGGGGATGCTGGGAATGTGACAAGAGAAGCAGTGCAGGGGGGCTCTCCGCACAAAGAGAGAGGCAGTGGAACTTCCCTCAGCAAAGCCAAGAAGTCCCGAGGAGAGGTGAGCCTGCTGTCCGCCAACCCAGGAGAGGTGAGCCTGCTGTCCTCCAACCCAGCCCCTCGGGGAGCGAGAGACAATCAGACACGACAGGGGTTCCCTCTAAGCAGCTCCGCTTTATTGCCACAAGCTCTTGGTTTATATAGGCAAGCAGGGGGGTTTTGCGAGGGACTTTCCATAGTTGCACCAATCACGTTAAAGGTCAAATCGTCATGTGCCATAGTTGCACCAATCACGTTAAAGGTCAAATCGTAATATGCCGGAAATCAAGAGAGCCAGTCAAAAACTTTAACATAGACCATGCCCCTATCTCTTGCGCCAGGCGCCATTTTAGTTTCCCACCGCAAAGCTAACCTATCTTTTTTTAAGGTTTCCCATTTAGGGCCCCACAAAGCAGATGGTGCCAGATCACCTCCAAGGCTTGGATTAGGTCAAGTCTTGGATTTCATTCTGCGAGCATGGGTGGCTATGAGAGGTACTACAGAAGAGACTGCTAGTTGCCCCCATAGTCATTCTCCCTTTCTTTCTAGTTCTGGAATCTTTGATTTTTAGCCAGCAAATGCCACACAGTTTGAAAGTACATTTTCCAATTGTATTTTGTGTAAATATACAGCTATCTGATTAAATTCTTGTCCATGAGATGTGAACAAAAGTAATGGATGCCACTTCTGGACCTCACTCTTAAAATGAGCGGACGTTACTTGCCTTTTTCTCCCCTTCCAGTGACTGGAACAAAAACAGCTATAGAGACAGTTTTAACTTTGGAACATGAAGGCAACACCATATGGCATGGTGAACAAGGGCGGAGGAACCTGGGTCACTGCATGACTACATCCAGCTTGGCCCCCCACCTGCCCTGAACCAGCTTACTTCCTTGGTTTGAACCATTCTTTGTATTTTGGGTTTATGCTACCTCAGTTTTAGTTTGCATTCTAACACATATTTCCTATCTGAGTGACTTGATTTATGTTTCCAAGAGATCCATCTAGTTTCCATGTGGATACAGTTCTGGGGTGGGAGGAATAGAGGATGCGGTAAGACCAGAGGCCATCTAAGAGACTACTGCAGTAACTGAAATAAAGAATACTGATAGCTTCAGATAGGGTAGTCCCTCTGCACACAGACAGAAATGAACAAATAGATACGGGATACATTTTGGAAGTGGAACTAAAAACATCTGGAGCTGGATTAGATCATTGGGAGGGAAACAGGAAAGAACAATCAAGGTAACTCCTAGTTTGGAGTCCTTTGGTGACTCTCCCATCCTGATGGGATCTGAAGACAATAGAAGACGGACCCCAGCGACAGGTCACTGAAACATCTCTTCTATGGGCATCTCTGGTAGGAGCTGCCCCTGAAATAGCAAACTTGGAGACGATCCACACCACCGTCAGTCCAAGAATTGGTAGAAACCCACCCGAGCTGAAAATCCTTCAGGTTATTTTAGTTGTAAGCAACGGAAACCAACTCTGGCTAGTTTAAAAGCTAAATTAGCTCACAGAACCCAAGTATAGTCCTTGAAAAAGACAACAGCATAAAACTAGAACTGAGGTCTAGAAAGATGACAGGAACAGACAATACTGTTAGCTCTTTATCCCTAAATAGACCACTTTGTCTGCTCTTCCATACATTTAATAAAAGATGGTGTTTCCATGGCTTCAGGATTTATAGTACTTCTAGCAAATATACTAAAGCAATGTAGGCATTCTCTCTCACTCCTAAACCCTAGGAGATTAGGGGTGAGAATTTAACTAGACTTGATTAGGGTAGGGATCCTATCAACTGTAGTCAGGAGAACAGGACCAAATCATTTAAACAAGTCTGGCTCCACCCATCCCTGTGGAAAGTGCAGGTCAAGAGAAAAGGGCTTACAGCCCCTCAAAGTGCCTTTCTAACAAATCCATATGGAACACAAATCTCAGTTTCATGAAGATCCAGGGCCGCAGGGCTCAAAAGCCCCATTGGAAGCATCCATTTCTAATACAGAGCTAAACTGAAGTCCTCTTGAGCCTCCAGATGGCTTTCTTCTTTTTAAAGGTACCTTGCACAGAAGGTGTCATAGCCTCCCTTGGGGACCACTGTCAAGGACTCACAATGCTTAAAGACATTCTTTTCTATTCTCTCGCCTAAGTGCTTACCACAGCAGGCGAAAAGACTCTTCTTGTTTTCTCCTCAGCAATAAGGGGCCAAATGATCATCAATTCTACCCCTCAGAATAACCCTCCGCTGTGGTACCTCTTGGGCTTCCCAGGTGGCGCTAGTGGTAAAGAACCTCCCTGCCGATGCAGGAGACGTAATAGACGGGGGTTTGATCCCCGGGTCCGGAAGATCCTCTGGAAAAGGAAATGGCGACCCACTCGATATTCTTGCCTGGAGAATCCCATGGACAGAGGAGCTTGGGCTACAGTCCATAGTGTCGCAAAGAGTTGGATATGACTGAGGCGACTTAACCCACACATGGTACAGTTCAAGAAAAGCTGGGTGGGAGTGGATGTGGATTTCTGTACGTGACTGACCTGGACATGACCCTGCAGTCTCAGAGGTGTGTCCAAACCAGCTCTGAACAAATCAGACGGCTGTGGATGTGCCTTTTTTTTTTTTTTTTTCCTTCTTCTTCTAGAAGCATCTATTCTACAAATCAGTGATCGCATCTCCCTCTTCCCCTGTTGGTCTCAAATACTCATTTTTTATTCCCATCCGGGGCTCCCTCTCCACACTTCTCTGAATAAAGTTTAAAATTGAGCTATAAGAATGGATATAGCTGCTCTTTATCTGTCAAAGGAAGATTAGCCAAGGATAGTTATGGGCCCCAGGCAAAGATAGGGATGCAGTCTGCCTCTTAAAGGCTTGATTGGGAGGATTTTATTGTTATTATAAAGATGCACTTTCTTTTAAAAGTTTAGAGCTTTTTTTCCTCTTCTTTAGTCACAGAGGGTCATGTGATTTTTTTTTATTATTAGGATGCTTTTTAGTTTTAAGCCTGAAACTTAACCACATGTGCAATGAAGACTCTGGGAGAGTGAGCAGGTCTTCTGGGGAAAGCTTCCACTCTATTCATCCAGGGGACACTGTGAGTTCTGTCTCCTAATAATATGTGCAGGTCACAACCCTTCCACTGCAGGACAATCCCACTGCAGGGGTCCAGGAATACTTTCTCCAAAAGGCAAAGCAATGAGAAAATAACCCTTTGATATTCTTTCTCTTTCATCATTCCTTTGACTTTTTTTTTTATTATGCAGCTAACAATTATGATCAAGTAGATAATATGTATTAAATGTGCTCTAAAAATATAATCTCATTATTTTTATGGGTTTTAAATTTTCCTAACAGACCTTCTGCTTGTGACATTCAAAAGACCATTATCATCATTCCTATTGCCCCTTAGGGCTTCCCAGGTGGGGCTAGTGGTAAAGAGCCTGCCTGCCAATGCAGGAGACATAAGAGAGGCAGGTTCGATCCCTGGGTTAGAAAGATGCCCTGGAGGAGGCCATGGCACCCCACTCCAGTATTCTTGCCTGGAGAATCCCATGGACAGAGGAGCTTGGGGGTCTACGGTCCACAGGGTTGCAAAGAGTAGGGCATGACTGAAGTGCCTTAGCAGGCACTGCTCCTTAATCAAAAATTATCCCTTCCTCCTAACTCCTAGTCATCTCTATTCTACTTTCTGTCTCTATGAATTTGCCTAGAAGCACCTCACATAAATACAGCCCCTGCTTTTCAATCTACTCTCAAAACTGTGCACTGTACCTCCTCCGCCACACTCTCATATGGAGGCCAGAAGCCGTCCATCCTAAACTGTGGTCTTTCAATAAGACATTACAAATAAGACATTCAGTAAGACATTACAAAGTCCTTATAAAACCTAGCAAGCTACATGTGAGCTCCTCCACTTTCTAGTTGAGGAAAATGAGGCTCCTACAGATGAGATCATGGAGCTAGTGAGCAGCAAAGCCAGGGTTCAGCTCCGGTTACTTGCATACCAGTCTGTCCTCTTAACCGTGATGTCCTCTCCATGCCCCACTGAACATCGAAGTTGTAGTCTGCCAACACCTGGCAATGCAGAATAGCCGTCCTTCAAGGATTAACATCCTGCTCTGTGTTGTTCAGTCCTTACACAGACCCAAGGTTGGGAGGTACATGCACTTTATGTAGGAGGTACATGCACTTTGGACTTCCCTGGTGGCTCAGTGGCGAAGAATCCGCCTGCCAATGCAAGAGATGTGGGTTTGACCCCTGGGTTGGAAAGATCCCCTGGAGAAGGAAATGACAACCCACTCCAGTATTCTTGCCTGGGAAATTGCCATAGACAGAGGAGCCTGGCAGGATACAGTCCATAGGGTCTCAAAACAGTCAGACATGACTTAGCAGCTGAACAACAACAATATGCACGTTACTCAGAAACAGTGCAGCAGAGTGATCCTGCCCTGGATCCAGATCCCGTGATCCTGGATCCGCGTAGATTAGGCTGCATGGATTCAGCAACCGAGGGACCTCAGCCAAGCTCCTTAACCTTAATGGTTCAGTTTCTGTTTCTGTAAAATGGGAATGATTATAATGATGATACCAATCTCACAGAGTCCTGGTGAAGATAAATGAATGCACATAGAGTGCTAAGCGTAGTGCAGAGTGCTTGAAAATCTTATTATACTCAATGGTTCTTACGGCTGTTAACCGTTTCTGTAGCTCAATGATTTTAACATTATTTTGGTCATAGATGCCTTGATGACATTTATGGATCTCTATGTCAGTTAAGATTCTTTCTGACGTATCAAAACCATATCTCAAACGGCCTTAAGCTAGAAGGAAATGTCTGAAAATAGCAGAAATCTAGAAGTGAGCAAGTTCGAGGCACGTGCAGTCACCAGTGAATGATGTCATCAATAACCCTCCTCTCTCTGTTATTTCTTTCTGTCATCTTAGCATCCGACTCAGCCTAACAGTGGCTGTGGGAGCAGATGGCTTCCCATGGCAACCAGAGCTTTGTGTTTCCTGCTCAGATCTGGAAGAGATAGGGAATAAATAAGCTCCTTCTTGTTGTGGGTTAGGAAGATCCCTGGGAGGAGGAAATGGCAACCCACTCCAGTATTCTTGTCTGGAGAATCCCACGGACAGAGGAGACTGGTGGGCTACAGTCCACAGGGTCGCAGAGTCGGACACGACTGAAGCAACTTAATATGCAGGCACTCATGTTTTATTTGAGCCAACTCAAGTCTTACACCCTCCCCACGTGGGGCCACTATCAGTTTCCAGGGCGATCAATGCCATCAGGAGCCCTTCTTGGGGCTGAGGGTGGAGGGGTTACCTGTAGAAAACCAGAGTTCTCAGAAAGACAAGACTAACAGCAACAGCTTCAAATCGCTATGCACCATGATGCAACATGCCTACTTGTCAGACAAGCTCAGAAGTTTCATTCTCCAGAGTAAGACCCCTATGGTAGACATTCTACATGAAAGGTTATCCATGGATGAAAACAGACTTCAGGAAGTTGCATCTATGGAAGATGTTATTTTGCTCCCTCTTAGAACCATTTACTGAATTGCATGCCAGCATTATGCTATGGGTATCTTCCTGCTCCCCAGAGTAATGTTAGGGAAAATTTATGCCTCTCCAGAACAACTCATTTGACTTGACTTTACAGACAGTGAGAAATACATATTCAACCATGATTCTCCCCTCATGTCTTCAGTCCCCTTAGGGTTATGGCTTAATTCAAGGAAAAGGTAGAATCAATTGTTCTGTGCCAACCCTATGCTTGTTTGTTGTTTTCCTATCAATAGTTTTTCTTCCTCCTAGCTCAATTAATTCTTTGTATTGTATGTAAATTTGTATCCATCCAACTTCTTTATGGAAGAAAAGGGGTAATAATTTAAATAGCCCCAAATATGGAAAACATATTTTGCTCAATGTCAATTGCAGCATTGTTAATAGCCAAATTTAAAATCTGAAGAAATGTAAGTGTTTGGGGAATAATTGAATAAATTATGTTAGTCATCAACTTAAATATACTGAAATTAAAATTCTGTTTACAAAGAGTTTGTGATAAAATGAAAAAAAAATGTTTTTAATGTTAACTTTAAAAATAGCAAGCAAAATTGAGTATGGGTGTCCAGTTTCTGACAAAACTGTAAACTCGACTAATACAACCCTTTTCCACTACAAAAAACAGAGATGTTACATTAAAATTTTAAAACAAATGTAAATATATAGCTGAGAAAAGGGAAGTGAGTAAAGGAGAGAGGAAGGAAAATAGGAAAGGACAAAGGGAACTCCCAGGTGACAATAAAAAAAAAAAAATCAAATATTGAAAGCCAGAGGAGTGATTGCTTTAAATCATACCATAGAAGTTCAGGAGACCATCAGACCCAGATACATAACTTGACCGCTATGAGCTGGAGCTTCTACACCCATGCTGAGACAGAAGGTAGAGCGCTGAGACTGGGTAAGGTGAGTGGTTAAAGCTGAAATCTCCTCACTAAACCAGAACCTTCCTCCATGAATGGCAGGAATAGAACCCACTGACCCAGAAAAGCATCAGTGAAACATGTCTCTTCCCTTGAAGGTAAGAGGGGAGCCTCCAAAATCCTCCTGAGCCTCCTACACACAGAAATGTAATGTCTAAACATATTTTACTCATAGGGTAGTAATCCCAGTCTGAAAAACTAACAAAAAATTGGTCTCAGATTGGTGAAACTTGGAAAAAATCACAAGCAAAATGCAGTTTATAAGGACATTGTCACAGATTGCCACAAAAACAAAAACCTGTCAAGATATGTCAACAATCTAAGGAATAAAAGCAGATACAATAATAGAAAAAATCCATACCCCAAATTGAAAAAAAGAACAATTTTAGAGAAATATCATGATAAATGTTTTAAATTATCAGATAAAATAAAGAAGAGTTCATACTAAAAGAATTAGATACAGTAACATTAAAAATAAAGTCACTGAAAGTATATTAAAAAAAAGAGATTACAATCAGCCAAAGAAAAATTGGAAAACAAATATAAAGAACTCACTTAGAACACAACACAAAAAATAAAGAGAAGGAAAATAACACAGAAATTTTAAGAATTTAAAGGATTGAAAAACAATACCTAAAAAGGATGAACAAAGAGGTGATGTCTCATCAGCTAAAGTAGACACCAAATACAGCAGAATGACATCCTCAAAGTATTCAGGAAATATAATTGTCAACAAAGGATCATATCCAGAGAAACTACTGCTCAGAGTGAAGGCAAGACCATGCAAATGAAGATGAAGAGAGTTTATCTCTCACAGACCCTTGTTGAGAGAACTATGGAAATTATTTAGAAATAAATTGAACTGAGAAAATAAGGGGGGAGCACATTAAACACTACAGTGTTGACCAAAATAAACTGGTAAATGCAAGAGTAAATCTAAATCAGCATCATCTGCAGAAACCTTAGCATTATGCAGAGTAAAAATGACTAATTTTATAGAGTTTATAAACAAAACCAAGCCTGCCTCCTTAGCAAGGTAGGCAGAGCATCAGACTCATAAAAACCAAGCCCAAATATTAGATAACGACATGGAAGACAATCATCAATGTTAAAGCACACTAAGGTCCTTAGTTTTGTTCCAAGGAGAGTAGACATGTTGATTTAATATTAGCTTTCTTAAATCAGGTGTGCAGAATAAAGTTCAAGGGTGACTACTGGCAGAATAAAAACAGATATTTACTTCAAAATATAGAAATATTCAAAATAAGTATCAATTCAGTTCAGTCACTCAGTTGTGTCTGATTCTTTGTGACACCGTGGACTGCAGCGCGCCAGGCTTCCCTGTCCATCACCAACTCCTGGCACTTGCTCACACTCAAGTCCATTGAGTCGGTGATGCCATCCAACCATCTCATTCTCTGTCATCCCCTCCTCCTCCCGCCTTCAATCTTTCCCAGCATCAGGGTCTTTTCTAACAAGTCAGTTCTTTGCATCAGGTGGCCAAAGTCTGGGAGCTTCAACTTCAGCATCAGTCCTTTCAATGAATATTCAGGACTGATTTCCTTTAGAATGGACTGGTTTGATATCCTTTCAGTTCAAGGGACTCCCAAGAGTCTTTTTCAATACCACAGTTCAAAACGATCAATTCTTCAGCGTTCAGCTTTCTTTATGGTCTAACTCTCACATCCATACATGACTACTGGAAAAACCATAGCTTTGAATAGACGGACCTTTGTTGGCAAAGTAATGTCTCTGCTTTTTTAACATACTGTCTAGGCTGGTCACAGCTTTTCTTCCAAGGAGCAAATGTCTTTTAATTTCATGGCTGTAGTCATCTGCAGTGATTTTGGAGCCCAAGAAAATAAAGTTGTCACTGTTTCCACCATTTCCCCAGCTACTTGCCATGAAGTGATAGGACCAGATGCCATGATCTTTGTTTTTTGAGTTTTAAGTCAACTTTTTCTCTCTCTTTCACTTTCATCAAGAGGCTCTTTAGTTCCTCTTTGCTTTCTGCCATAAGGGTGATGTCATCTCCTGGCAATCTTGATTCCAGCTTGTGCTTCATCCAGCCCAGCATTTCACACTATGCATAGAAGTTAAATAAGCAGGGTGACAATATACAGCCTTGATGTACTCCTTCCCAATTTGGAACCAATCCATTTTTCTACGTCTGGTTCTAACTGGTGCTTCTTGATCTGCATACAGATTTCTCAGGAGGCAGGTAAGGTGGTCTGGTATTTCCATCTCTTTCAGAATTTTCCAGTTTGTTGTAATCCACACTGTCAAAGGCTTTGGCATATTCAATAAAACAGAGTAGATATTTTTCTGGAATTCTCTCGCTTTTTCCATGATCCAATGGATGTTAGCAATTTGATTTCTGGTCCCTCTGCCTTTTCTAAGCTTGAACATCTGGAGGTTCTTGGTTCACATACTGTTGAAGACTAGCTTGGAGAATTTTGAGAATTATTTTGCTAACACGTGAGATAAGTGCAACTGTAGTTTGAATTTAGTCATTAAAAGATAGAGATTATCAGGTTGTTTTTTAAAATATGCTTTATGTTCATAATAAAATTTTTCCATAGTTATTTAACATTTCATCTTTATCCCTACAAAATGTTTTGCCTTTAAATTGGCTCATCTGATATAAATACAAATTCCTCTATCTTGAGTCAACTATTCTTGATATTTTAGAATGTTTGCTAATGGCCTTTAGAAATTATATAAATATACGTTAGTTATTTTCCAGAAAGGCTTTGATTTAGAAAGTGTCCATTTTAATATATTAATAATATCAGTGTCCATTACCTTTTTATTTCTAGGTAGGCCTCCTCCAACAAAATGGCATGTATTTATTCTCTTAGACTTGGGACCATTTCAAAAGTAGAATACTCTTAGTAGACTTTTGGTAGATAGTGTTTTTCAAGTTAAGGAAAGTATCTTCCATTTGTAGCCAATGAATAGCTTTCATTTGAGTGACACTTTAATTTTATACTTTTAAAGCATTAGACTCTTTGTATGACACCTTATCCTTCATCCCAGCTTCTATTAAGCATTGTGCTATAGGAGATCTAGTCCAACAGAGCGAAATAAGAAAAAGGAAATCAGAGAAAAATGGATTAAAAAGGAAGAAATCACATTGTCATCATTCATAAATAATATGCTTTTTTGATATGGAAGATCCAAGAAAAACTTTACATGAACTATTAGAATTAGTAGAGATTTCAGTAAACATGCTAAATACAACCATCATACAAACTAAGGTGTCATCACTATATTACCCATGTCTAGAGGGATAAATGTGTTACAGTGTTAAAACAGGCCTGGAAATCGAAAGATAGTACATATGATATTCACTAATACTTACAAACTTTACGGACATCTTCTTGGTCTTTCTGGAAAAAAATCAGCATATGTGTATACAAGTTCTAAAGATCATTAAGAAACATTCCAAAGTGTCGAGAGTGGCTGACTCTGGGAAATAGAATTTTTTTGGATGACTTTAACAAAATTTTTTGCTTATTTATTTGGCTGTGCCAAGTCTTAGCTGTGGTACATGGGATCTTAGTTGTAGCATGCAGGATGTAGCTTCTTGATGAGGGATCGAAACCCGGTTCCCCGCACTGGGGGCGTGCAATCTTAGCTACTAGCCATTAGATTACCAAAGAAGTCTTTGGATGACTTTTAATTCATGTTTATAATTATCTGTTTTATAAAGTTTCTGCAATAAGCTTCCCCAATGGCTCAGAGGTAAAGAGTCCATCTGCAAAATGACACTGGAGATGCAGGTTTGATCCCTGAGTCAGGAAGATCCCCTGGAGGAGGAAATGGCAACCCACTCCAGTATTCTTGCCTGGAGAATCTGACGGGTGGAGGAACCTGGTGGGCTATAGTCCATGGGGTCGGAAAAGAGTTGGACACAACTGAGCACACGTGGATTTTATAGTCTGGGGGGATACATTTTTTTTTTAATAAAAAAGAAAGGCATTGGATCCAAACCAATACAGCATCTATATCTTACCCTCATGACCTCCCTAAGGAGGTATTCTAATCCAGAGAGTTCTTACCAATCCAAACTGCTTTCTGCCACATTACTTCCATTTACTTCCATCTCATCTGAAAATAAAATTTTTTAAAGGGGAAAGAGACAGATAAATTAGGAGTATTCAATTAACAGACACACATTACCATATATAAAACAGATAAACAACAAGGATTTACTATATAGCTTAGGGAACTATATTCAACTTCTTGTAATAATCTATAATGAAAAAAAAAAATCTAAAGCTGCACACCAGAAATAAACCCAATACTGTAAACAGCTATAGTTAAATCATAACATTTTTTTTCTCCGTTTGTTAGTAGTATATGCCTTAATTTCTTCTACACTGCTTCCTTTATCATCAAATCATGTAATGTTCTTTGACCCAAAAGAACCTAGATCATAATAATACCTTTACCCGAAAGTGCAGCAGCTCACACTGGCACAGTCTGATAGACAGCCTGGCAGAGAAGCAGTGAGCAGTGCCTGATTTTAAGACACAGTGTAGACAATTGCAGGGGTGAGAAGATATCAGAGTGTCTAAAATTTCAGCACTAAAACCTTTCGGTTAAGCACTGGTCTCTCGTGGCTCCTTTTTCAAGACTTAATTCTGCTCAAAGTGGCTGAGACGTTAAACCTTCACCTGTTTAAAATCTCCCTTGTAAGTAGAAGCGAGTAGAGGTAGACCGAAGGAAAAATGCAGTTTCTCAGAATTTGGACTAGAGCCACCTGACTGTAAGTTCCCATCTCTAACTGTGGCAGGAAGGATCCTGGGAAGATCGGAGGGAGACTGGCTCCCCAAAGTCAACTTGTCTCATGACATTCTGGTGTGACTTTCTCCTAAGAAAGACTTTCGTAGATCATTCTGTCAGAGTCTGTTCTATAGATACTACTACAATCCAACTTTTTCAGAATTTGGACAAATCCACCCAGTCTTACCTCTATGTAACTGGCTCATAAAAGTGAGTGAGAGAACCCATCAAAAATATTTTTTTTGCTAGGTGGGAAGTTCTGGGGGAGGGGAGCTTCCTGCATCCCGCTTACCCTGGAACAAGAAGCCCATACCTGGGGGCGGTGGCAGGGTTAGCCCAGGGCCTTCTGCACACCCAGCGCCTGGAAGCATCTGGGCTGGGCCCAACTGCAGTCTGGGGGTCCACCGGTGTTCCCGCTCTAGCCTCTCACTCAAGCTCTGCAGCTTGGTCCCTCGCAGCTACTGCCTTGACCTGTTCAGGCTGTTATTTAGGTTTATTTGTCTTGAGAGTCCCATTAACAGGGATAGAGAAGCTGGGGCAACCCAGAAACTGGGTAAAATCTGGCAATTTTGGGTAATTTGAATTTGTTTTCTCAGGTCCCACAGAAAGTTTAAAATAATTGGAGATTTTCTCAGTCACATAGTCATTCAATCATTAAACTACAGTTGAGCATCTCATGTGTAAAGTCCCAGCTAGGCCTTGAGAGTTGGGGGTGGGTACAGAATAATTCCTGTTCCCAGGCCGTAAGTGTTTAGAAGGCTGAAGTATGACAACTGGCAAACAATCATGAAACAAACCATCAAAAGAAAGTCTCACAAGAAAGTTCCACACCAGCTCCGTGCTCTGCTCCAGGGTTAGGCGGACGAGTTGGAATCATGGGTCTGACTCTTCCTAGCTGGGTGGCTTGGGATGATGGACCAGCCAGCAGGCATGCAGCATGTTCTAGCATGGGACAAAGCACTCCCACATGGGTCATCCCATTTCATCTTAATAGTGGTCTTAATAAGTATAGGAATTGCTGCATTTTTAACAGGATAGGAAATTGAGGCTATGAAGCAAGTTCCGAGATGGAGTTTGGGGAGCAAGGTGCTGATTAGGGCATCAGCTCCTGTGGAAGAAAACTGGGAGCAGGATTGGACGAATGTGAATTACGGCCCAAGTTAGGCTGAAGCGGCCAGCCTTAGATCCTCACGCCATCAGTAGCTAGATGCAGGCAGCAAGCCCACCGCCACCCCCAGCAGGCAGTGCTGCCACTGAGGGAGACCCCAGGGGCGCCCACAGGCAGAGGCTGCTTGCTGACAGCGCCCCCACAGCGGCAGCATCTCTGGCCCCCACACGTAGCTCCTCTGCCACCCTGTTAAAAGGACTAGAAATGGCGTGTGCGGGGGCTTCCCTGCCGGCCTAGTGGTTAAGATTCTGCCCTTCCACCGCAGGTGTGTGAGTTTCATCCCTGGTCAGGGAACTAAGATCCTGCATGCTGCACGGCACAGTCAAAAACTGTTAGAAAGAAAGAAATAGCGTAGGTAAAGTACTGGGCA
The DNA here is from genome assembly GCF_014754425.2 of Oryx dammah. Lineage (NCBI taxonomy): Eukaryota > Metazoa > Chordata > Mammalia > Artiodactyla > Bovidae > Oryx > Oryx dammah. The sequence continues at coordinate 5,890,914 of NW_024070196.1, forward strand.
CAGAGTAGTTGCTCAATAAGTTGTGGCTTTTGTTACTCAACACAGAACTGGGACAGGAAAAATGACATTGTAGCTCCCGGAAGATGTGATGCAAGAAAAATGTCATCCACACTGACTGGGCCTTAACTCTCCAGTTCTGCCCTCCCCTGCCCGGGGCCAGCTGATGCTGAGGGTCACCCCAACCACAAAGCCCCCGTCACGTGGCGGCAGAGGACGTGGCCATAGAAAGGGTCTCTCAAGGGTGTGGGCGGCGCCGAAAAAGGGAAGCCTGGTGTGCGGTGTGCACTTCTGCAGGGAATTTCAGAGGGAAGTTGCTGGTTCCGAGAGCATTTCGCGGAGATAGCCTGCAGGGTGGTGCTTATGAAGAAGTGCCCCGCGAGGGGGCCGCCCACTGGTGACGCCACAGTGGACTGGAACACAGCTAGGAGGCGGGGGAAGCAACCGAGGGATCGTCCCAGGAGCTGCGCTCCAGAGGCGGCAGAGTCTGTGGGAAGTCCCCGTCAGGGAGCGAGGAGCCAGGACGAAGCTGCAGTTCCTCAGCAAGCCCACGCCTTCCAGTGACTCACGAACCTCTTCCTCAAATACGAAAGTGATTGGGCGGACCTGGAGATAATCATGCCAAATGAAGTAATCCAGACAAAGACAAATATAGGCTATTGCTTACACATGGAATTAAAAAAAAAAAAAAAAGAACGATACAAATGCACTTATTTACAAAACAGAAACAGACTCACAGACATAGAAAATAAACTTATGGTACCAAAGGGGAAGGTGGGGGAGGGATAAACTAGGAGGTCGGGTTCATCATATACACACTATTATCTATAAAATAGATAAACAACAAGGACCTACTGTATAGCACAAGGAGATATACTCAATATTCTGTAATAACCTGTAAGGGAAAATAATCTGAATAAGAATAGCTATATCTGCGTGCAATTGAATCACTTTGTTAAACACCTGAAACTAACCCAACATTGTAAATCAACTATACTTCAATGTAAAACTAAATACATAGATAAACAGGATTGGTGATGGGTTCACGTGCTTATGGTGCACGCGTGCTAAGTTATTGCAATTGCATCCGTCTCTGTGCGACCCTACGGACTATAGCCCGTCAGGCTCCTGTCCATGGGATTCTCCAGGCAAGAATACTGCAGTGGGTTGCATGCCCTTCTCCAGGGGATCTTCCCAACCCAGGGACTGAACCCGCATCTCTTACGTCTCTTGCATTGGCAGGTGGGTTTTTTACAGTTAGCCCCACCTGGGAAGCCACACGCTTGTCATACGTGAACAAAGATGAGAGGCGTTGCACGATTTCACCTTCCTGTACCAGCCACATTTCTTTTCTGATTCCCTCACTCTTGAGGCACCTGTTGACTTGTTGGCCCTTTTCAGTGTCTCTCTCCATTTCAGGGGTGATAAAGTCATTGAGAGAGTGACTCGCAGTGAGACAACAGGTAAAAACCCTTTATATAGGATTCAAAATCAATGTGTTACATTGCCTCAGTCAGTAGTATTGATCAGAATTACCTTGATTTCCTTTTTGTCCCGTTGTACTCTTGTCAGAGATTACTGCTTCCTACGTGGCATGTTCTATCTTGATGCTACTTGGCTACTGCCCCAACTCCCATGTCTGCATTCCCGCCCTGCTGTCTCCTCTTCACTTCAAGAAAGAAGGCAAGTCCACAGCAAAACCAAAAACTAGGGAGGTGACATTATTTTTCTTCCCTGGGAGTTTGCTCCTTTTTGTTTTCAACAAAATCAAAGAGCTTTGGAGGACATTAAAAAAAAAGATTTTCAAAATTAGTGCATGTCTTTATATCTCCGGCAAAGTTGTGATCCCTCCTAGGAGAGACTCGGACCCCTGAGCACCTGACCTCTGGCTCCACCGCAGGACCACCTGCCTACCTGCCGCCTCACTCTCTCTCGTGGCCTCTGCCTTCCCTTCACCTGCTGAGTAACTCCTTTGAGTGCCTCCACGAGGGTGAAAAAGCCAGGAGAGGAGGAGAAACAGACTCACGGAGGTACTCGCAGATCAAATAGGAGAGGAAGGGGAAAATGAGAGGGAAGCGAAGGCCAACAGTGAAGCCCTCCTCGCCTGGGCCCCAGACAGCCTCTCAGCCTCCACAACCCTGACCTGCGCCCGGGAGCCATCTCGGCCAAGCCCTGTGGATGAATATCTGCCCTCAATATCTGTCCCCGCCCCACCAGGATGAACTTTGCCTTTTTACAGGGTGTCTGCAATCCCACCTTCTCTCTGCCCTCTTCACGGGGGGCCTCAGGAAGCTTTACGTTGGTCATAGATGGAGCCGGGACTTGCTTAGCCAGGCTTCCCGGGTAGAAGCCCCTCAGACGTAAGGCTCCTCCCTCCTCCCTGCCACCCTCCTCCTTCTACCCTCCTCAGGAGGCTCAGATTCTAGCAGACGAAAAGGAGCCTGTCAGCACAGGGACCACGCCACTGCTTTGGCTGGCTACCCCACTGCTAGTGCTAGAGTTTTTCCTACTTGAGAGGTGGACCTTTTTCACAGAGGACTATTCTACCCTTGTTTGGTGACCCATGAGAGCTCGCTTCTGGGCGTGGGAGGGGAGACGGGAATGGCCCCAGACCATGGCCACCGGCCTGTTGGAGGTTGTCAGACAGGGTAATGGCTCAGCCCTGGGGCTCTGGACCCCAGCTCTGGATGTGGAGCTTGAGGCACCCCCAGCCTAGAGCTCTCGGATGCCACCCCCCATCAAAGGGAAAGCTGTCCTGACCGTAAACACGAGTCACCTTGCTGACTAAACTCCAGCCAGTGAGACATCAGTTGTGCACTCTTTGTGTTACCAGGTACTATTTTAAGCATTAGACGCACATTCATCATCTCATTTAAGAAGTGCCCTTGCACCCTAGAATTTTGCTTCAAAGCTCTTGTCCATTTATAACCCCATCATGCATGGATTTGTATGATTATTTTTTTCCTTTTTTACTCAGAGTATAGTTGTTTTACAATGTTGTGACAGTTTCTGGTGTACAGCAAAATGAATCAGTTATACATATACATATCATACATGTCTCTACTCTTTCTTTAGCGTCGTTTCGCATACAGGTCATTACAGAGTATTGTAGAGGTCCCTGTGCAACAGAGCAGAACTTTATTGTTGATCTATTCTATAAATACTGTTCTGCATCTGTTAATCCCAAATTCCCACTCCCTCCCTCCCTCTGTTCTCTGTGTCTGTTTCCATTTTGTAGAAAAGTTTATAGGGGCCATATTTTAGATTCTGCATATAAGTGATATCATATGGTATTTGTCTTTCTTTTTCTGACTTACTTTGCTTAGTATGATTCTCTAGATCCAACCATGTTGTTGCAAATGGCATTGTTTCATTCTTTTTATGGCTGAGTAATACTCTATTGTGTGTGTGTGTGTGTGTGTCTATAATGATAATTTTAACACCTGTGTTCTCAACTAGACTGAGTTGCCTGAGAATATGAACCATATCAGTTCTTGCCCATCACTGGGTCTGTATGCACTAGCAGTAAAGAATCCTCCTGCAAATGCAGGAGACATTAGAGACGTGGGTTCGATCCCTGGGTTGGGAAGATCCCCTGGAGGAAAGCATGGTAACCCACTCCAGTATTCTTGCCTGGGGAATCCCATGGACAGAAGAGCCTGGCTGGCTATGGTCCATGGGGTTGCAAAGAGTCAGACACGACTAAAGCAACTTAGCACCCTCTTGTCTGTAGCTGCTGGTACAATTCTTGGCACAACAAGCCTTGCTCACCAGGAGAGGGGTGAGGGGATGGGAGGGGTGTGCATGCCAGGAGTCGATGGCTTTGGCTTGATTTCACTCTACCGAAGCTTCTTATCTCCTTTGGATCATGAATGTCTTGGATGACCTGGTGCAGACCACAGAGCACAGCCTCAGAAACAAATGCATGTGCACCGGAAGTTTCAGACTCCTTGAAGCCCATCCACCAACCTCAACTTTGAGAATCCCCAGAACCTGCGATTGCACATCTTATTTTTTTCAAATGACATTTTTAAGGGCATTCCCCGTGACATGAATTTTTCCCTAAGCATGACTTCCTAGAGTTGCTGCTGCTAAGTCATTTCAGACGTGTCCGACTCTGTGTGACCCCATAGATGGCATATGAGTTTGTCATTATTTACTTAAACGTTGTCCTGATCTATGTGCATATTTCTGATGATCTGAGTCTGGAATTCTAAGGCTGATATTATTGCTTGAAAAATTCTTTTTTAATATTTGTACTTATATTTACATATTTAGTTGGCTGTATCAGGTTTCTTACGTCCAGCCTGCGGGATCTTCGATCTTTGCTGCAACATGGGAGATCTCTAACTGCAGTATGCGAGACCCTTTATTTGCAGCATGTAGAATCTTTTAGTTGTGACACACGAATTCTTAGTTGTGAACGCAGTTGTGGGCATGGGGGCCGTTAGCTGCAGCATGTGGTATCTAGTTCCCTGACCAGAGATAGAATCCAAGTCCCCTGCATGGAGAACGCAGAGTGTTAGCCACTGGACCACCAGGGAAGTCCCAGTTGAAAGATTCTTAATACAAGATACCATATTGCTTTGCAGAAGTGTTGTAACATCCAGTTGACTGCTTTATATATTTTTAATTTAATAAATGGAAAAGAGTATTTAGCAAGCATTTTAATTTTTCCTTCATTGATCTCTAATGAAACTAAACATTTTATTAGCCATTTTATTGGTTCTTCTGTAAATAATATACAAAATTTTCCTGTTGTTTTTAGGTCTTGTCGCTTTTTTTTCCTAAACAAAGTGTATCAGTTTATGATTAATCCTTTGTCTTATTTGTGGAAGATATTTTTTTCTCAGTTGTGTTTTAAATTTGACTTTTAGTTTGTTTTGTTTTACATACTTAGTGAGGTTTTAAACTTTTTAGCATCACATCTATCTACTTCCCTCAGTAATTTAAAAAGTTATTTTTATGGTTAAAAATCCCTTTCTCTGCAAATATTTAATTAAATACATATTGCTATTTTAAAAATCCGGCTATTGCAGCCATGAGGAGATTATTTTTGTGCATGCTGTGAGCTGGTTCTGCACGAGTGTCCCCTGTAACTTGCGAAATGCTGGGTGGATGCTGGTGCTGCCGTGTACGATTGCTTAGGTCGCCTGATACTTAAGAGCAGTGCTTCTGAGGAGGTGGCTTCTACACTGACGACAGCGTAGATTTGCATTTTTGTTATGACAGCTTTCTGGCAGGCGGCAGGAAACTGTCCTGTTCTAACATACTCAGCATTCTATGACAGGTTTCCAGCAGATGGAAGTAAGAGGTCTTGAGCAAGTGGTGCCTTTTCTAACTCCTGCAAGGCACAGTATGGACCAGTGCAGCAATGCCCGACTGGCCAAAGGAATCAATGCTTCCTGCCCTCTCCCTTCACACTTAGACAGTATCTTCGTGACCTGAAAGCTCTTCACACACATACACACAGCCTTTCTTTCATGAACGTGAAAGTAACAGGCCCTCCCACATCAGCCATTTGGCCTCTTTCAAATAACTAAAGGCCTTGAGGATTACGTGATATGCTTCCACCTGAACTATAACCACAGGGCTCTCTCAAAATAAGGAAAGGAGGACGTCATCTCTCACCAGTCCTAACAACCGGCCCCACAGATGGGACTCAAGCCCCCAAATGAATAAATGCTGGGACAGTGACACACAGATTAATTATGCAGGAAATAATCTCCAGCAGCAGCATGCTCTGTGTGCTCCTAACGAGGCTAAAAATGATTTGTGTCCCCTGGTTATGGTTCCAAGTCCTCGCCTCAAGTCCTGCAAGTATTCCATTAAAAACATTTTGATTAGCTTGGTCTCAGGGCTAACTTTTGTTTGTTTGTTTCTTTGGCATGAATAAATAGAGATTCCACACCCTGGTGCCCAGAGAGCCACCTGGGTAAATTACCAGGAAGCACTCAGGCTTAGAAAGACCATAACTCTCCTGGCTGACATTACCAGAGAGACTCAAGATTTGTCTGATTCATAAAAACTCCACTGCACAGGTGTGTAGAGTGGACCTTTCCCATTTATTTTAAGGACATTCAAGCTGTCAGGAGTTGGGAAGAAGGTGGCTTGGTTTTTTACGAGGCTGCAGTGTTTTTCGCTGTTTGATGCTGAGAAGAGATTGCATATGTGTGGATATAGAACCTCCTCAGTTTAGACCCAAGTCATAATAGATGTATGTTCTGTTTACACATGGATTTAAATCATTTCACCAAGAGAAGCATGCAGCCTAGAAATTTAACTGCTCTTTCTGCTGCATGAATGGCTTCCTCTTTGAGAAGCAGCTTCCATTGCAACCAGCACACTAATGACGATAGCTTGGTTTTGCCCTGCGCTTCAGGATGTGCTCACCCAGGCATGATCTCATTGGATCTTCATCAAATCCCTCTAAAGTAGGAAGAACAGGGAATATTAGGCTAAAATATATAGTTATGTAAAATGTTGACATGATAATACAATTCATGTTAACATAAATTATGTATAATTGTACAAAGCAATAATATTTATATAAAATTTTACATATATATAAAGAAGCTGATACTTAGCACAATAAGTTGACCTTCTCAAGTTCATGCAGTTTATAGTGAAAATGGAAGTGTTAATTGCTCAGTCATGTCTGACTCTTTGCAACTCCATGAACTGTATCCCATCAGACTCCTCTGTCCATGGAATTCTCCAGGCAAGAATACTGGAGTGGGTTGCCATTCCCTTCTCCAGGGGATCTTTCCAACCCAGACATTGAACCTGGGTCTCTAGCATTGCATGAGGATTCTTTACCAGGCAGTTTGTAAGTGTTCCCCCAAACCTAGACTCTAGGAATTACAATATTACCGGGGTCCAGCCCTGGTTGGATCCAGGGTATCCTCAGGGTGATGGCGTCGGTGACTGAGATATAGAGATATATATAGAGAGATAAAGAATGTTACAGTTAAGAAAATAGACGAGAGAAAATGGTTGATATTCCTTGGTTTACACAGAAAGCCAATAAAGCCCCTGCACGGGACTTGCTCTGTTCACGGAGGCCTCAGGCGCCCTCTTGATGGGGCAAAGGTGCAGAGCACCTTCTCGAGAGGGTCTTAGAAGCCCAGGCAGGAAAGTGAACTCAGAGGGCCTCTGTGCTCCAGGGGATCAACCTGAAGAAAAAGAGAGGAAGAACGACATGGGGAGGCCAAGCGATGGTGAGGCGAGGCCCATCACTTTGTTTTCAGAGGGAACTTTTATACCCTGAGTTGTACATTGAGCAAAGTGAAAAATGCAGAGTCAGCTCAACATTCCATCAGTATTAACTTTTATCGATACCAGGTTTCTTCCTGCATACCGTTTCATAAACAAGGGTCTTATTTTTTGTACATTATCTTCTGGCCCAGAGGCCTGATAACATTTTATGACCCCTTTTTGATAAAAGTTGGTCAGCTAAAACACTTACTTTCCCTTGAAATGTTTTTTCTTAAGTTCCTTAACCTGCATCACCCTTAAAGTACAGAGTTACATTTTTATGGAGCAAAGATTCAGTGGGTTATAGCAAAGAAAGAACCTATTAACTCAAAGTCTAATGTTGCTAATGCTAAGGCTATTACTTGTTTCTTCTACACCCTAACTATATGTACTCCCAGGAACCCAATGGATAAGGGATGTGGGAACTTGGCAGCAGGCATTGGCTCAACAATGTTGCAAGAGTCTGGATAAACCTGCTGAGTAAGCTAGAATGCTAACAGGGGGATTGAATTAAAATACTCATTTCATGCCCAGGAGATTTACCAACTAGAGCCCTAAGTTAATTTTTTCCAGAAAAAGGTGGTCAGAGATAGCCCCCTGTTAATGTCAGAAGAGTTGGTGAAAGGCATAAAATAGTAAGACAGACAGATTCTAGTTCTGGGGTAGATGCTCGAGCAGGTCCAGGGGGTCCCTCGAGTTCTGATCTGCCTTGCTCGTCAGGTCTCTCCACATGAACTTGTCATGGGTGGGATCTCCCATCCTGGCTCCTGGCACAATATCAAGGAGTCCAATGGCCTTTCCAATATGCTACCCCATAAGCCATTAAGGCTTTACTATCATGGCAGAAAGGGAAGAGGAACTAAAAAGCCTCTTGATGAAAATGAGAGGAGAGTGAAAAAGTTAGCTTAAAGCTCAACGTTCAGAAAACTAAGATCATGGCATCTGGTCCCATCACTTCATGGGAAATACATGGGGAAACAGTGGAAACAGTGTCAGATTTTATTTTTGGGGGGCTCCAAAATCACTGCAGATGGTGATTGCAGCCATGAAATTAAAAGATGCTTACTCCTTGGAAGAAAAGTTATGACCAATCTAGATAGCATATTAAAAAGCAGAGACATTACTTTGCCAACAAAGGTCCATCTAATCAAGACTATAGTTTTTCCAGTGGTCATGTATGGATGTGAGAGTTGGACTGTGAAGAAAGCTGAGCACTGAAGAATTGATGCATTTGAACTGTGGTGTTGGAGAAGACTCTTGAGAGTCCCTTGGACTGCAAGGAGATCCAACCAGTCCATTCTAAAGGAGATTGGTCCTGAGTGTTCATTGGAAGGACTGATGCTGAAGCTGAAACTCCAATTCTTTGGCCACCTCACGTGAAGAGTTGACTCATTGGAAAAGACCCTGATGCTGGAAATGGTGATTGGGAGAGATTGATGGAGGTGATGGAGATGGTGATAAAGGGGTTGGGGGCAGGAGGAGAAGGGGATGATGGAGGATGAGGTAGCTGGATGGCATCACTGACTCGATGGACATGGGTTTGAGTAGACTCCAGGAGTTGGTAATGGATAGGGAGGCCTGGCGTGCTGCAATTCATGGGCTCGGAAAGTGTTGGACATGACTGAGCAACTGAACTGAACTGAACTGATCATGACTGAGCCCGCACACACACCCACTTTAGGTCATACCACATTTTTAACATTTTGGCATAAAACTTAATTTCCTAAGCCTTGGGAAATTACTGAAAAGCTATGCTCCTTTGTAGTCTAGGGCCTAGATAGGACTCAGCACCATCACCGATGAGACCAGAGTCAGTAGATGGACCACCATACTTACTACTGGACTCCTGGCAGACATCATCAATCATCACCCTTTCATGTTGGCTGATGTCTTGGATCAGACAGAAAAAGAAGCTGGGCTGAGCCCTTGTGCCCTCATAAACCACAGCATGGATTGGCCTCAAAACATACTACCGAAGGATAGGATGCTCCCTATGGTGTCAAAAGAGTAATCACTCACTTGCTCACCTTACTTCTACTTACTTTGGAAACTGGAACTTCGAAGCAGTGTTTAAACCATCCCCACTGATTGACAAGAACAGCATGGGAGAAAGACCTAGTTGCCACCACAGCTGTTTGCTTAAGTGTATCATTCTTGACTGTATCGACTGTTTAGACATTGGCTATATTGTTTCATTTCTACCCAAGTCATACCAAGAACTAGCCACACCTCACATCACTAGATCCAGGGCACAATACATGAAGCCTATTAGGGCATAAAACGTATCAGTTCAGTCCAGTTCAGTTGCTCAGTCGTGTCCAACTCTTTGCGATCCCATGAATTGCAGCATGCCAGGCCTCCCTGTCCATCACCAACTCCCAGAGTTCACTCAGACTCACATCCATCAAGTCCGTGATGCCATCCAGCCATCTCATCCTCTGTCGTGCCCTTCTTGTCCTCCCCCCAATCCCTCCCAGCATCATAGTCTTTTCCAATGAGTCAACTCTTCACATGAGGTGGCCAAAGTACTAGAGTTTCAGCTTCAGCATCATTCTCTCCAAAGAAATCCCAGGGCTGATCTCCTTGAGAATGGACTGGTTGGATCTCCTTGCAGTCCAAGGGACTCTCAAGAGTCTTCTCCAACACCACAATTCAAAAGCATCAATTCTTCGGTGCTCAGCTTTCTTCACAGTCCAACTCTCACATCCATACATGACCACTGGAAAAACCATAGCCTTGACTAGACGGACCTTAGTCGGCAAAGTAATGTCTCTGCTTTTGAATATGCTGTCTAGGTTGGTCATAACTTTCCTCCCAAGCGCCTTTTAATTTCATGGCTGCAATCACCATCTGCAGTGATTCTGGAGCCCCAAAAAATAAAGTCTGACACTATTTCCACTGTTTCCTCATCTATTTCCCATGAAGTGATGGAACTAGATGACATGATCTTTGTTTTCTGAATGTTGAGCTTTAAGCCAACTTTTTCACTCTCCTCTTTCACTTTCATCAAGAAGTTTTTTAGTTCCTCTTCACTTTCTGCGATAAGGGTGGTGTCATCTACATATCTGAGGTTATTGATATTTCTCCCGGAAATCTTGATTCCAGCTTGTGCTTCTTCCAGCCCAGCGTTTCTCATGATGTACTCTGCATAGAAGTTAAATAAGCAGGGTGACAATACACAGCCTTGACGTACTCCTTTTCCTGTTTGGAACCAGTCTGTTGTTCCATGTCCAGTTCTAACTGTTGCTTCCTGACCTGCATACAGGTTTCTCAAGAGGCAGGTCAGGTGGTCTGGTATTCCCGTCTCTTTCAGAATTTTCCACAGTTTATTGTGATCCACACAGTCAAAGAATCTGGCATAGTCAATAAAGCAGAAAGAGATGTTTTTCTGGAACTCTCTTGCTTTTTCCATGATCCAGTGGATGTTGACAATTTGATCTCTGGTTCCTCTGCCGTTTCTTAAACCAGCTTGAACATCTGGAAGTTCATGGTTCACATATTGCTGAAGCCTAGCTTGGAGAATTTTGAGCATTACTTTACTAGCGTGTGAGATGAGGGCAATTGTGTGGTAGTTTGAGCACTCTTTTGCATTGCCTTTCTTTGGGATTGGAATGAAAACTGACCTTTTCCAGCCCTGTGGCCACTGCTGAGTTTTCCAAATTGCTGGCATATTGAGTGCAGCACTTTCACAGCATCATCTTTCAGGATTTGAAACAGCTCAACTGGAATTCCATCACCTCCACTAGCTTTGTTCATAGTGATATTTTCTAAGGCCCACTTGACTTCACATTCCAGGATATCTGGCTCTAGGTGAGTGATCATACCATCGTGATTATCTTGGTCGTGAAGATCTTTTTTGTACAGTTCTTCTGTGTATTCTTGCCACCTCTTCTTAATATCTTCTGCTTCTGTTAGGTCTATACAATTTCTGTCCTTTATCTAGCCCATCTTTGCATGAAATGTTCCCTTGGTATCTCTAATTTTCTTGAAAAGATCTCTAGTCTTTCCCATTCTGTTCTTTTCCTCTATTTCTTTGCATTGATCACTGAAGAAGGCTTTCTTATCTCTTCTTGCTATTCTTTGGAACTCTGCATTCAGATGCTTATATCTTTCCTTTTCTCCTTTGCTTTTCGCTTTGCTTCTTTTCACAGCTGTTTGTAAGGCCTCCCCAGACAGCCATTTTGCTTTTTTGCATTTCTTTTCCGTGGGGATGGTCTTGATCCCTGTCTCCTGTACAATGTCATGAACCTCCATCCATAGTTCATCAGGCAGTCTATCTATCAGATCTAGTCCCTTAAATCTATTTCTCACTTCCACTGTATAATCACAAAGGATTTGATTTAGGTCATCCCTGAATGGTCTAGTGGTTTTCCCTACTTTCTTCAATTTCAGTCTGAATTTGGCAATAAGGAGTTCATGATCTGAGCCCCAGTCAGCTCCTGGTCTTGTTTTTGTTGACTGTATAAAGCTTCTCCATCTTTGGCTGCTCTATCCCAACTACAAACCCACTGGAAGGTCCGAGGTGAAAGACACCCTAAGATGCCTAGTCCATCAGTTTGCAAATGAATTTATGACAGGACAACTACCTTCTCTGACAGAGATGCTACTCCTGTAGCTGGAAATCTGAAATGACAAAAGCACATAACATTTCTCACCATCCTGGTCATTATGGGTCAAATTAAACTTTTCTTTCTTTCTATGTTATTGAGATATAATTAACATACAGCTCTGTACAAGCTTAAAAGTTACAGCATAATGACAACTTACATTTATTGCAAATTGATCACCACAATAAGTTCAGTTAACATTCATCTCTCATATAGTTACGAAGAAAAAAAGTTGTTTTCCTTATAAAGAGGTCTTTTAGAATTTACTGTCATAGCAATTTTCAAATACCATACAACCAGTAAGGACCTACTGTATAGCACAGGGAATTGTATTCAATGTATTGTAATAATCTATAATGGAGAAGAATCTAAAAAAGAATATTATATATATATATATTTATTTATTTATTTATCTGAATCACTTTGCTATACACCTGAAACTAACACAACGTTGTAAATCAACTGTATATCACTAAAAATTTTTGAAAAAGATACCATAGAGCAGTGTTAACTATAGTCATCATACTGTAAAGCTAAGCTCTTAATTCCCTCCTAATGCTATTAATTTCTTTGAATATTTATTGTCTATTTCCAGAAAATAAAACAAAATCTCCTTGAAGACAGGAAGAGCTTTGTTTTATTTGGTGCATAAAAATAATACCAGGAATGTAGTAGGTCTCCAGTAAATATCTGTAGACAAACCTACAGCAGAAAAAAGAGACAAGACTACCCATTTGTTCCATGCACGTTGAGAAGCAGATCCATTTGTAAGCATGGGATTTTACAGGGAATCTTAAGATCATGTGACATAGAGGTAATATTACACATCTGGGCTGTTAGAAATGCTCTATTCATCTATTTTATTCCGTTTTATTCAGTCAGCAGTTATCACTGAAATGCCTATAATGTGCTCAGACATCAGGCCAGCTTTCTGAGGAAGCCCTCAGTGCATCCATCCAGCAGAGATGGAATCCCCAGGGCAGTGTGTGAACGGATGCACCAGCCTCTGCAAGGACCCACCAGCCTCCCCAGGCTCATGCTCTGGATCAGGGTGAGAAACAAGTTTGGGGTAAGTCCTGTGCCCTCATAAACAGCCAAGCACAAGCACATCACCTTCTGCAGTGGATTCTTAGAGTGAAAGGATCATCGCTTAACTCTACTTTACTTTCCTTCTACTTCCCTCTCAAATAGTTTTGTTCTCACAACCATCACTGAAGCTCAAAAACAGGAAAAAGAAACTTTCTTAAATTCCTCTTTTCTTTTCCATTTTGATACCTTGTACATGTGCTTAGTCGCTCAGTCTTGTCCAACTCTTTGTGAACCCATGGACTGTAGCCCACCAGGCTCTTCTGTCCATGGAATTCTCTAGGCAAGAATACTGGAGTGGGTAGCCATTCGCTCCTCCAGAGGATCTTCCCAGCCCAGGGATCGAACCCAGGTCTCCTACATTGCAGGCAGATTCTTTACCATCTGAGCCACCAGAGAAGCTGCTTTGACATCTTACCTACCCAGTAAATTCTGTAACTTCTCTGTATTGTCCCCACATACAAGGAGCAAGTGCTCTGGGAGGGGCCAGCACTGCCCTGACTACATCTCTTTTTCTCAGCCATATCCTAATTTATCCTCTCATGCCAAGGAGATAGCCAGGAACAGGATGACATTTTATATAAGAATATCCAATGTAGCAGTCATTTTTAATAGCAAAGCCCAGAAACAACATAAACATTCTTCAGTAGGAAAATGGCTAATTAATTATAGTACTTCCATAACATGGAACACTAAGTAGGCTTTAAATAAGCATATTTAATGGCTCAGAGAAATGCTCCTTATGTAACTATGTATGAATAAAAAACAGATGCAAAACAGACCACTTATATAACTGCACACATAAATGTGTACACAAGAGATGACTGAAAGAAATAGAAAGGTTAACACAATTAACTCCAATAATGGAATTCTGGGTCATTTTCCCTCCTTATTCCCATTTTTTGTATCTTTCCAAATTTTCTACATAAACACAGTACTTTATATTTTTGTGTTATAAAGAAAGCAACACATAGTTGAGCAGGTGTGTGTGTATCAATCATGATTTATGACAGTAAAATAAACAAGTGGGAGATCAATGGTTCTCACCCTTGAGGGTGCCTTGGAATCACTTGCAGGGCACGTAAAAACACAAATGGCAGAGTTTTTGATTCAGGAGGTCCAGGCCAGACCTAGGAATTTGTGTTTCTAATGGAATCTCAAATAATGGTGATGCTACTGGTCCAGGACTGATCCGTAAGAACCACTGCTGAAGGTTTTTCAAGTAGAAAGAGGTTTCTTTTCAAGCAGAAAGGGGTATTGCAAGCAGGAAAAAATCAGGTGTGAGAAAAATTGTTATCTGTGCAGAAGAGAGAATTTAGGGGCGCTACCCTGAGCTTTCAGGTTACACTACAGCAGCCCTGCTCCAGAGATCACCATGATGGTCCTCAGAGCCGGGAGCAGGAAACCACCGCTGGCTTCACAGCCGTCCCTGGACCTGATGCTGTGACTGACTGTAGGACATGGAGCCCACAGCAAAAACACACGTGCCAGAGGAGCCCCTTTCTTGCTTTCAAATCTCCCTGGGGTGCTTCTCACCTGGACGCAAGGAGACTGGGATGTATGGTTTCCAGGTGCGCCCTCCGAGATAGAGGGCGAGTATCGAAGAGACTGGGATGCTGACGACAACACAGAGCATCTAGCAGGGGCGGGGGGGGGGGGGAGGGGGGGGGGGGGGGGGGGAGGAAACGGTGGTGGCGTGCTACAGCTGGATGTGGAATTGAGTGAAATCAGAAGTGAAATGGGAATCGGTCCTGGCATTCACTACCGGCATGGGGTGGGTGGAGTGGGGAGCAAAGAGACGGCTGAACCACGCCAACAGCACAGAAAGAATGAACGAACGAAAAGTACGCTGGAATCAGATCCAAAATATGTTAACAGAGAGATCAACAGGACGAAATCAACTCTGTGATTAAGAAGTAACAAACTTTTGTGGTTCTTCCTGCCTCATCTCTATCCTACGCCTTTTACATGCACTCAGTTTCAGTAAGTGGATAAAAACGTCTCTTAAAACTGTGAAATGCTATACAGGTGTGAAGAAGCATCATTTTTTTCACTCTAAGGTGGCCAGCTAAGAATCCCCACCTACTCATCAGAAAACCAAAGAGATAGAGGGCTCCCTCCTGAGAGCCTCCAGGGAGGTGAGGAGGTGAGGAAGCAATGGGTCACTTGCCCGTCCCACTCCCCCTACTTGCAGCTCCCTCCTTCATCTGCTCTTGCTTTGCTTGGGAATCTCTGTGCGATACCCCACGCTGGGTGGAATTGCTTTGCATACCAACGTTTATGGGCAGTAAAAGCTGTTGCTTTCTCTTCTTTTTGCAGTGTGGCCCCTGGAAGTGCTGAGTCTCCAGGAGGATGAACGGGAAGCTTCAGGGCAGGATTCCCAGAGAAGCCTAGGGCCTGGGGCTTGTGCTCTAAGAACCACTGAGGTACTGCCTGGAGCTTCCCAGGGGGCGCTGGTGGTCAAGAACCCGTCTGCCAATGCAGGCGATGCAACAGACAAGGGTACGATCCCTGGGTCAGGAAGATGCCCTGGAGGAAGGCATGGCAACTCACTCCAGTATTCTTGCCTGGAGAATCCCTTGGACAGAGGAGCCTGGCGGGCTACAGTCCGTGGGGCTGCAGAGTCAAATATGACTTGAGTGATTAAGCACACAGGGGGTCAGGCAGGTTTACTACTGCTAAAGAGACCTTGGTCTCTGTCGGCTTGAGGTTGCTATACAGACCATCTATATTCGAGTCACTGGGGCACAGTCTCTTTTTATTCTGACTCTCATCCGTGGCTTATGGGGTGTGGATTGGCCTTTTCTCACAAGAGAGTGCTAACAAGTGAGGCTTGGGTGTGAACTTTGGGAGGGAAAAGCAAAAGCCAACGTTTCAGCAGACTTTTGATCCAGCTGAGACAGGCTGGGACCTGTGATGCTTTGCTGCAGTGCTTGCACCTGGACAAACGTCTCCTCCAGCTACAAAATATAAAGAAATTACAAGGGGCTAAATATAACTGCTTGCATGCACAGTTGGGGGAAATTATAGACAAAATGGTACCAAAAAACCCCAAAGAACTCAACTGCCACTTCTGAAGAGCCAGGAGCAAAAGGAGGGCACTGCACAACGTCGTCGGAGGGGTGGGCCAAACACCTGATCTGTTCCTCTGTCCTGACTCCTAGACACAGCCCTGCCTGCCCTCCCCTCATATAAGGAACCATCCTACCCCACCTCAGGAAGCTAGCAAGCAAGGGAACCTGCTGTTTCATTCTCACTCCCCACTACTGCAGCAGAGGCCCCAATAAAGTCTAGCCCAAATTTCTTGTCTGGTCTCTAGTCAATTTCTATTGATTAAGGAGCCCAAGAACCCTGGTTAGTATCACAACCACCACATGCCTCGTGGTCATTCTCCTCCGGGGAAGCCCCAGCTGACACCAGACCCGCCTCTTGCTCTGCTTGGTCCCCTGGGGATATGCAGGTGGCAGTGGAGGAAGGAATTAGAGGCTGTCTCAGGCCATCGGATTCTATATGAAAGTTCCTGTTCCAACCGAACCTTCGATCCCGGTGAGGGGATCGAAGCAGCGAGGGTGCCTGCCCTTGATGCAGTGTGCCCACCTTGTCTATTGTTTTAGTGGCCAAACTGTCACACACGTCGCATGACAGATCAAACAATCGCTATGAGCAAAGCATCCACTAGCTCTCCCCAACTTGCAGAAACAGGAACCCCGTGCTCAAGTGGGGATGTTTTGCTCCCAAGGCGTGCGGGCTGCTGCCCTTATCATCTGGGCAAGGACTCCTGAGAGTCCCTTGGGCTGCAAGGAGATCCAACCAATCCATCCTAAAGGAGATCAGTCGTGAGTATTCATTGGAAGGACTGATGTTGAAGCTGAAACTCCAATCCTTTGGCCACCTGATGCGAAGAGCTGACTCATTGGAAAAGACCCTGATGCTGGGAAAGATTGAGGGCAGGAGGAGAAGGGGATGACAGAGGATGAGATGGTTGGATGGCATCACTGACTCCATGGAGTTGACTTTGGGTAAACTCTGGCAGTTGGTGATGGACAGGGGGGCCTGGCGTGCTGTGGTCCATGGGGTTGTGAAGAGTCAGACTCGACTGAGCAACTGAACTGAACTGAACTGAACTGAACGACAAGGGTGATTCTAGGTATGGCTTTTTTAGGCAACGGCATTCATGGCGCGTCTCCCTGATTTTGAAAAGGCTACAGGGTAATATACCATCTATCTAGACATTTAAAAGGCATTTTTAAAATGCCAACTGTCTGTTCGCTGTCTGATCAGGTGAGATTCTGCACCTCGTTTCCACTTTAACTCTGTAGGGAGGGCTCAACCACTCTCACAGGGGATAGAAAGTGGAAACTTGTTTATTTTGCACCAAGTTCTGTGGCAAGAAGATCTGGGCCAGTGAAGCTGACCTATTAGCAACCTGTCTCTGATTTGCCTGCATTTGTCTAGTCAAGGCTATGGTTTTTCCTGTGGTCATGTATGGATGTGAGAGTTGGACTGTGAAGAAGGCTGAGCGCCAAAGAATTGATGCTTTTGAGATGTGGTGTTGGAGAAGACTCTTGAGGGTCCCTTGGACTGCAAGGAGATCTGACCAGTCCATTCTGAAGGAGATCAACCCTGGGATTTCTTTGGAAGGAATGATGCTAAAGCTAAAGCTCCAGTACTTTGGCCACCTCATGCAAAGAGTTGACTCATTGAAAAAGACCCTGATCCTGGGAGGGACTGGGGGCAGGAGAAGAAGGGGACGACAGAGGATGAGATGGCTGGATTGCATCATGGACTCGATGGATGTGAGTCTGAGTGAACTCCGGGAGATGGTGATGGACAGGGAGGCCTGGCGTACTGTGATTCATGGGGTTGCAAAGAGTCGGACACCACTGAGTGACTGAACTGAACTGAAGAAACTTACTGTGATCCAATCCATTCCATCAACATTTTTGTTAGTTATATATATTGGAGTATTGCTGAATTTTTCATCAGCGCTAGCTAAGCCTTTAATAACTTGAATTTCCACATTTCTAAATGGAAAAAACATATATATATCAATTAGGCTACTCAGTTTTGAGACTCTAATGAAGCAACGTGTGTGTAAGTACATTATAAACCGTTGTAGACTTCACAAGATAATGATTTTTAAATGATTCTTAGATATACTGTTGATGATTTCCGTTAATAGTGGAGTAGTCTATCCCCTACCCCCGCTCCCCCGAAAAAGAAATTGATTTCAGACAGCTAAGAGGACTGAGGTTCCAGTATGATGAGCTCAGAGAGGATTCGGGAAGGGGAGGGACCCCATCAGCACAGCCGGGGGTGGCGGTGGGTGGGAGGAGGGGGCCCAGCGATGGAAAGGGAGTCACTTGCTGAGTGAGGCTCCTACTTCTCAGGTGCAGTGCCTGAACAGTCTCCAGGATGCCATCTTCTTTTCCCGAATCCATGTGTGCGTTGCTGTGATATCCCAACATTTGGGAAAGGGTGTCCAAGTCCAAACATTTGGTATTACCTTATGCTGGGTGAGCGTGGACCTCTGAGCAGGCTCAGGCTGGATCCACAAAGGTGCCTATGTGTGTGGGGCTTTTTATTCAGCCATCAGGCTGCCCTTGGAACGCTTACCTCATAAGGAGGAAGAGCTGCTGTGGGTTTAGTAACCCACCGTCCAAGACAACTGAAAAAAGGCACTTAGTATTCCCAGCAAAGACTTCAGGACCTCCAGGCTTGATGTGTCCCAGGCTGCCCCCATTTTAGCCTGATAACCTCAGTCATATAAAGTTTAACAGTAATATTCAGAAATACAGGGTACCCATAGATACATAAGTAAAATAAATGCCTCTTCACATAGAGAAGAGAAAACTGAAGTATGCAATTAGGGGAATGTGAGGAGCAGGGCCAGATATTTTAATCAACCATGTAATCAATAAACATACATTGATTGAACAACGATTTATTCCAAAATATTAATTAGGTTTCTCCATGAGCCAGGCCGTAGGCCAGGCACTGGGAATATATCAATGAGTAAGACACAGACCTAACGTAAAGGGGCATGCAGCATAGTTGGAGAATCTGAGAAGGAAATCAATGATTATAATAAACAAAGATAAGTGCTGTGGTGGGAAATTTCAGGAAGCTATGGGAGCACAAGGAAGGGGCCCCTGACTCAGTTGGGTAGGCAGAGGAAACTTCCCAGGCCAGGTGATGTGCTAAGTTCTGAAGGGGAGAGTCTAGCCGGTCATAGGTGGGAGTGGGTGACCATCAGGTTCATGACCTTCTTGGATTAAAAAAAACTGACTCACTAGAACCAGAAAGCTAAATGTCAGATGGAAGAGGTTAGCATGAGTAGAAGGCAGAACTCAGTGGAAGCCATCAGAAAGGCGGGATGTGATATGGGCCTTAGAGTCTAGAGAGATTTATTCAGGTAGACAAAAGAGGGGAAAGCCTATAAACAAATTTATAGGAGCAAAAAAGGAGAGGGGCACTTAGAGGTCAGTACATGGAACATTTATTCAATACGTGTTTACTGCAAAGTACACAGTTCTGAAGGGCAAACGAAACAGCACAAGACGTACTTCCACCCTCTAGATCAGGGGTCAGCAAACTGTCTGTAAAGGACCATGTGGTCAATATTTTAGGCTGTGTGGGCCATGTGGAATTTGTCCATGGACCATGGGATCCTGACCCTTCCTGGAGAGACTTTCACTGTTAACAGGAATATGAGATGGCTATGTACATAATTACAATGCAATGAAACTCCCTGGGGTCTTAGGGAATGGAGGTCAAGTTGTGGGGGGGCTCTGGATGCCAGGCTCAGCATTTGGATGCTATGCTGTGAGAGGCACCACTGGTGGTTTTGAACAAGAGATGGTCTTTTGGAAGATGAGTCTTGCAAGGGTGCGCAGAATAGATTAAAGTGTAGAGAGCCTGAAGGCAGAGACTCTAGAGCTGAAAGAATCCAATGGCAGTCCTCAAAACATCAAGAGAGGACCTGGGATTCTGCAGTTAGTCGGGAAAATGGAATGGGAGAGTCATTTCACACTGTTCAACCGCTGGATAAGAGGACTAGAGGAAATAAAGAAATCAAAGGTATAAGTCCACAGTGACAAATCCAGGTGGCTAAATGATGCCTTTGAATGAACAGATACGAAAAGTTAGAAAAGGAAAGGGATTTAAAGGGGCAGATGTATGTAGCTTTACTGTGTGCTGAATGTGAATTGACCGTGAGACAGTCATGTGAAACTGATGGTTTAAAATGCCAGGAGCAGAGCTCAGAGGTGTGGCCAGGATTGCAGGAGGAGACTGTGGATCATGAGTGAGGAATCAGCAGTCATAAAGGGTAGGAGAATAGTTAACAGTATGGGCTAACGAAGAGAGATTATTATGCCAAGCATTGCCTTAGACTTTGTATTAATACATGTGTTGTCTTCTTTAGGGCTTCCCTGATAGCTTAGTTGGTAAAGAATCCATCTGCAGTGCAGGAGACCCTGGTTCGATTCCTGGGTTAGGAAGAATTGCTGGAGAAGGGATAGGCTACCCACTCCAGTATTCTTGGGCTTCCCTTGTGGCTCAGCTGGTAAAGAATCTGCCTGCAATGCAGGAGACCTGGGTTCATCCCTGGGTTGAGGAGATCCACTGGAGAAGGGAATGGCTACCCACTCCAGTATTCTGGCCTAGAGGATCCCGTGAACAGTATAGTCCATGGGGTCGATAAGAGTCGGACATGACTGACACGACTGAGCGACTTTCACTTTAGCTGCTTTAATCGCCCCAACTATACTCAGAGGTATATATTGCTCTCTTCATTTGACAGACGACAAAGCTGAGGCTCAAAGAAGTGATTCACCCAGAGTCACGCAGTTTCTAAGGTGTGAAACCACATTAGCTGGTTGTCTGTCAAGTAAGGCTGTGCTTGTAGCATCAAACAGCACAGCCTCTTGGTTGGGAGTGGGGCTGGGGGTCCTCCGCTGGGTGCAGACACTTAGATGCTTTCTTCTCCATGAGGTTATTATACTCAGAGCTCTTATGCATTCTTGAGTTTCCAGTGTATATGGGAAAATACCCCCTTTCTTTTCTTTTCTGAATTAACCCAAAACCCAGATGGGCACTGCTCACACACTCATTCATCCACGGCAGATCCTGCTTCTCCTTGGACATGAGGCCTGGGGACAGCCAGCATGGTATAATCTCCAACCCTTGATTACAGAGTTAGTATCTAGACCTCTTCCCTTCTCACCTGCTCCATCAGCAGACAGCTGCTAGGACACCTTACTCATGTCCTTAATGTCAGCTCCCAGTGACAGATGGTGAAAATGGCCACAATTCCTCTCCTTCCTGTACCCATGACCTTCCTGTGTGACTTTGAAACTTTTTCCATCAGGGATAGGGTATTTCACTGCAGGGATCTGTGTTGACCTTGTGACTTGCTTTGATCACTAGAATGTGATAAAAGTGATATTTTTGCCAGTCCAAGCCCAGGCTTCAAGAGGTCTTGCAGGTATCCACTACATCTTTAGAGACCCCTCTCTCTGCTATTTGAACAGCTTGAGTGAGGCTCCTGGATGATGAGAAACCACATGGACGGGAGTTTGACGGCCCCTTTGAGCAAGCCAAGTTCTAAGACAAGTGAGGGAGCCCAGCCAAGATGAGCAAAACCACGACGTACCCAACACAAAAACACACCACTGACTGTTTGCCTGAGCAACCTCTGCAGAACCCAGACTAAACTGGTGACTTGCAGAATCTTGAGCTAAACAGATAGCTGCTTTTCTTTTTTAAACTCCTAGATTTGGGGATCTTCTAGCAGTATCTAACTGATATGCTCCCTTTCACACTAAAACTTCGTGATACCTGCATTTGAACATCTATCAGCTACCATATTTCACTGCAGAACTTCCTGGATTTAACATATTAATATTTGAGCCTCAAAGACTGGCTTGCTTGTGGTTGCTATGAATTAGCACCAGAGAACAGAAGACAGAACCAGGCTAGCTGTATCTCTAACCACAATGACACTCTCTTTCTTAGATGAAAGGGCTCTAATTAAAAGGCAGGAAAGATCAGACATCTGTAGAGTTCACCACTAAAGGTAACTGAAAACCTGGCTCTCAGCATTGCTCTGCTTCTGACTATTCATACATCAGAAGACTAATTAACTATAGCAAGTTGACCACTGAAAACCATTTTCGTAAGGATGACACAATGATGGATGGGTCCATGCTGTTCAATGTCATTGCTAAAAAAGATGTGACGAGTCGCGTTCCAATTACTTAGCTGCACACACAATACCGAGGTCTCTTTAAAGTCCCAGTACCCTATTTCAGCGGCTGATACATGTCGCGTTTCTGCACTTATGGGCCACATTCACGGGTCAGTGCACACTGAGCTGTGCATGCGAGGCCTTCCGTGTCTGGCAGCTGGAATGAGACCCAACTCTATCTTGAGGCTTCCAGGCTTTGGATATCAACTGGGAAGTTTTTACAGTATAAAAACCCAGCCGAGAGCAATATTTCCCCATGCCCAACATGGGAAGTGTCTGTGTATCCTGCCTACTGCTGCTCACCCAGGGAGAGAGCTGCATGTCCTGCTAGCCTTGCTTCATCCACAGTCAATGGCCTTTATATCTTTGTTGGGATGTATTTGAATAGAGGTTGGTCTCAGTTGTCACTACACACTTTAGAGCAGAATTTGGAAAATGACTCTCAAGAGGTCTTAAATCTAGGGTGGCAAAAAGTTTTCCTGAAGGGTTAGATAATAAACAATTTAGTCTTTGTAGGCCAAGAGGCAAAAGCAAGGCTATTAACTAGGCATTTATATAACCATGTAAAACGTGGCCATTCAATAATGTACAAACAAACAAAAAATGTGCAAACTATTCTTAGCTAACTGGCCATAACAAAATAGGCAACTGGATGGATCTGGCCTACAGGCCATGGTTTGCCAACCATTGCTTTAAATAAGCAAAATTGCTAGATTTCTCACTAGTGTTATATTTCTGTAAGAAAAAACTCTCTTAACTGCAGAAACTTTGTCTTAGGTACAGAAAATCTGATCATAGGAAGTTTAAAAAATTAGTTAATAAGTACAAGTTATTTGCAGTAATATATTATATATTGGGCTTCCCAAGCAGCATTGGTGGTAAAGAACCCACCTACCAATGCAGGAAACCTAAGAGACTCAGCTTTGATCCCTGGGTCAGGAAGATGCCCTGAAGTAGGGCATGGCAACCCACTCCAGTATTCTTGCCTGGGGAATCCCATGGACAGAGGAGCCTGGAGGACTACAGTCCATGGGGTCTCACAGAATTGGATACAACTGAAGTGACCTCATGCACACAAGCATATATATTAAATATATAATATAATGTATATTAATGTACTTATTAACCATCATGTTAATATATAATAGATATGTCAATATAATATATAAGTTATATGATAATATATAATTTATTATAATTATATAAAAATGTATAATTTGCTATATGTAATAATAAATTTTTTTCCCCTCAAACAAAAGCTAAGGCTCTTATTTGGTTCCTGATGTTGCCACTAACTCACAGCTCACTGAAACCTCCCCTCTCATAAAACCAGGGTGTAGAGCTACTTCCTAAAAACGTAGCAAACACTTTAACTTTGTTATTTGAAGTGGAGGGGAGTTTAAGAGTCTCCTATTTTAGTCTGCTGACCTTCTAAATGTCTTTTCTATAAGAACACTGAATACTCTGTGGCACTAACATTTCTAATTTAAAATTTTAATACATTCATACATGATTCAAGAATCAAATCTACACAAAGATGTGTATTCTGAGAAGTCCTGTTCCCGGTCCATTCCCATCTACCCTGTAGAGAATCTGGTGTATGCTTCCAGGGTTTCTTTATGTAAATACAAGTGTAAATTCTTATATGTCTCTTTCTATTAATATTATCCAAAAGTAGCTTACTTTATACTCTATTTTGTATCTTGCTTTCTCCCTTCTCCTCCCTCTCTCTCTCTTGCATTTATATTCTACCCTTAAATCCATTTTAGGCAATGGAAATTAAGCAGATTTATTCTGTAAACAATTTGTTAATATGTTTTAATTCTATGTAGGTACAAAAATGAAGCTATCTTAATTTTTCTTAATTGTCTCCAACTCTGCTAACTCAAACTCCTTTTTCTTACTGGAAAAGAGAGTAAAGTGTTAGTCACTCAGTCGTGTCTAACTCTCTGTGACCCCATGGACTGTAGCCTGTCAGTCTTCTCTGTCCATGGGATTCTCCAGGCAAGAATGCTGGAGTGGGTTGCCGTTCTCTGTTCCAGGGGATCTTCCCAGCTCAAGGATCAAACCTGGCATCTCCTGCATTGCAGGCAGATTCTTTACCATCTGAGCCAGAAGCCCTTTTAACAACATTTCAACCTGATTTAGAAACTTGACAATAACTTCTGGTTATTAAAATAGTCACTGGGTTTGAGGCTACAGGAGACCAGTTTATCTGGTATTGGGGCCTAGGAATCTATACTCACACTCTTCCCCTTTCCATTGGATGTTGGGGCAAGAGCAAGGAACAGGGGCAGGGATTTCTCCTTATGCTGCTGCCATGGAGGAGCCGTAATCCTTCTCTAGGGTCAGTCATTCGCTGTATCTGGCTCACTGCTTGTGAGCTCTATGTAGAGAGCTGGTGGCATTTCTCTTGCCAGTAGGGGTCTGCATCTTTGAAAATCAAATAATGTTACAGGTGACAGAAAATCCAAGTAATAGTGGCTTAAGAAAGAAAAGTATAATCAGAAGTCTAAGAGTAGATAGTCCAGGGCCAGTACAGTAGCTCCACAATGTTGTCAGTGACTCAAGCTCTTTCTAACTTATTCTGCCATCCTGAGGGTGTGACTTATTTCATTCTCACAAAACAACTGCTGGAGCTCCAGCCATCTCATCTAAGTTCCAAGAAATAAGAAAGAGCAAAAAGAAGAAAGGATTTTGCCTATAACAGGAAAGCAAAGCCTTCCCAGAAAACCCCCGCAGGCTTCCAGTCATTGGCCAGGCCTGTCTTACTTGAACAATGTGAGCTGCAAGAGAAGCTAGGCAATGTTGTTTTTAGCCAGGTATTGAAGTTTTCAAAAGTATTGAAGTTTTCTTAGCAAGGAAGAAGTTGAGACTAACTCATAGTAGACAAAAAGCAGTCTCTACCACATAATTCTTTTCAAGAATCAAGACATTTTCCAGTGAACCACCAGCTTATGACTTTGCAGTATTCCTCCACAAAGGAGGAATATCCACAAATATCCTGGAAATTTGTAACTTACCAGCTTATCCCCACTCTACTGCCCCCATCTCTGGAGACTCCTGACATGTTTAGAGTCTAGAGACCAGAGAATGTTCTTGCTCCACTCTCCACCTGGCCACCCAGTTATCTCTCTCTTACCCCCTTCCCAAGCCCCAGCACTGCCAGCCCTTCTGGAGGCTCAGTCATCAGCAAACAATTCAATCAAGAAGGATGGTTTGATGAGCCCAATCTTGAAGCCGAAACCCCTAGGAAGGCACTCCTCTCCCCTCTCAAACACTGAACTTCCCTATCTGCCCGGATCCTCCTGATGGATGGACGGTTGTGGCACAGCTGTGACTGGCCCCTATCACTGGTGCTTCTCTGAACTTGTCATTGATTTAGAGCCTTTTATTCCCTGTCTTTGGTTTCAGATAAAATTCTAGAGTGACAACATCCCCCTTGGCTCCCAACCTACCCACCCCTTGTGTTAGATTTCTCCAGGCTTCCCATTTGCTCCCCTCACTCTCCCTAATGGCGCAGTTCTGAGTTTCACATTCTGTGATATATTGTGATTTATGATGAGAAATATACATTTGGTCTTCATCCTGTTTTGGGCACAAAGCTGCTAAAAGCCTGGGAATTTCCTACGTGATTAAAAACAATAAAGCTGTCTTGATGTTCATAGCAAACCCCTTTCAACCACAGGGGAGTTTGCACTATTGCGGTGACTGTGGGACAGCACCTAAGGATGGGGTCGGTTGCCAGGGGAGACAACCTTGTGATTGGAGGATTGGCACTTTCAGTCCAGCCCCACTGACCTCCAAGGAAGGGGAGGAGCTGGAGGTTGAATTGTTGGCCAATGGCCAATGATTTAATCAATCATTCCTATGTAATGAAGCCTCCAGAAAACCCCCAAATGATGGGGTTGCGAGAGCTTCCAGGTTGGTGAGCATGCTGAGGTTTGGGGAGAGCAGTCTGCTCTGATAGCAGAGAAGCACCGTGGCCGTCCCCCACCCCTCGCCCTGTGCATCTGTCCGTCTGGCTCTTCCTGAATTACTTGTTATTGTTGTTGTTTAGTCACTAACTCGTGTCCTACTCTTTTGCAACCCCACAGACAGTAGCCTGCTAGGCTCCTCTGTCCATGGGATTTCCCAGGCAAGAATACCAGTATTGCCATTTCCTTCTCTAGGGGCTTTTTGACCCAGGGATCGAACCCCACATCTCCTGCATAAGCAGGCTGATTCTTTACCACTGAGCCACTAGGCCCATTCCTGAGTTATATTCTCTTGTAATAAACTGGTGATCTAGTAAGTAAAATATTTCTCTAAATTCTGCGGGCCACTTTAGCAAATTAATCAAACCCAAAGAGGGGGTTCTGGGAACCTCCGATAAGAAGCCAGTTGGGAGATTTCTCTGGTGGTCCAATGGCTAAGACTATGCATTTCCAGTACAGTGGGACTATGTTTGATCCTTGGTCAGGGAACTAAATCCCATGTGTCGCAACTAAGAGTTCAAATGCTGCAACTCAGACCCAGTGCAGCCAAATAAATAAAAAATAAACAGCCAGTTGGTCAGAAGCACAGGGGACAACCAGGACTCTGAAGGTTGGTGGGAGCAGCTTTGTGGGAGGAGCCCTTAACCTATCAGATCTGACACTTCTGCTTATCTAAGGCAAGGTTGGCAAGCCCACCAACCACCAGGTGGGTAGTGTCAGTATTGAGGTGAAAGGTAGGGCACCCAGTTGGTGTCAGAGAATTGCTTGGTGGTGTGGGGAAAACCCCATGTATTGGAAACTGAAGCAGAATGTACCTACTATTCCAATCTTCAAGCCCTGTTGTATTTTTCACAAATATTTATAATGACTGAGGCATTGGACATAAATGCACAAATGCGCTGTCTCCGTCAGAAGGATTAGCTGTGTGGTTAAAATCCAGTTAGTTAATGGCTTTGAAACAGTTGTTGGGCTTTGAGGCTCATTGCTTCTAGCCTTCTGAAAACTTGGGGGTAATAAGTCATTATCTGGGGAAATAAAATCATCCATGTCACAATAAAATATCAAGTTTGTTTTCTCCAGCATCATGAATTTTGTTTAAGGCATAAGGACTACAGGAGTTCTGAGGGGGCCTTAGGGATGTAAGTGGGGGGTGCAGCTCTGGCAGGCACAGAAAGCAGCTGCTCAGGGAGCCTTTCCGTTCTCAAAGCTCCTTTCCTCATCCTCTGCTACTGTCTTCCCTTAGGTGCCCTCTTCAGGGACCCATCAGCCTTCTGCACCATCACAGCCATTTGAGCTTTTCTAATCCTGGGCTCCACAAGTGCACAATGTCTTCAGCTTTGCAGGTTGGATGCCTAGCTATAACTAGAAGGTTCTAGAAAGTGTTCCTGGCCAGAGGACCTCATGGAGGCAAATCCATTTATAGACCAGAGAGTTCTGGGGCTGGCCTGGCTGACCCATCATGGCTCCCTGGGCCCAGAGCCCAGCTCAGTCCATTTTCACTCTCAGGTGAGAGTGGAGAGAGGAAATCGTGGAGAGAGGATCTGCTCTCCTCACTGACCCATAGGAACCCTGGAAGTCAAGGCCAGGATCAAAACTCGGGTATTGTCTGTTACCCCCACTAGAATGTACGCTCTGGGGATGCAGGGCTATGTGTTGATTCCTGACTGTAGCCCCAGTGCCTAGGACAATGCTGTCACACAAATGCACAGCGAATGTTTGCTACATGAATGAATGATGGCCCCAGGAGAGACAACCCTGGGATGGTGCTGCAGCTGAGCCTGAGTTTGGGCCAGGAGCCTAGCCACACACATCAACTGGACCGAGTTCAGATCTGACAAGCCCCACTCGGAAGTGGGCACCAGTGATCGGTCCAGAGGCCTACAGGTTTCCTGGAGCTGGGACCATGCGACTGCGCTCATTAACTGTCCAGTGTGTGCCCCTAGGTGCTGGGCCAGAACACAGAGCCCCACTCAGCTCCCTGCCATGGTGCTACATACTCTCTGTGCGTTGCAAGAAGTCATCACGCTGCACAGTTTCTGGTTCTGAATAAATAGTTCCTCTTGCTTTTTAAAAAGTGAAGATAATTCAGTTCACTGATCAGGCTTCCAGATGAATCTGTTGGGCATTGAAGATGGTTTCATTATTGTACTTTTTTTGAAAGGTGGAAAAAAAGAGACAAGACTGAAAAGAAAGGCTTATGTGGTTTACAGTTGGAGCATTTCTCTTCTGAACCTTTAGAAATTTTCCCTGTGAGACTTAATACAGCAAAGGCGAAAGTGGAAAATGTGCTTATCTGCGATCTTAGATGCCAGGCGGTCTAATAAATCCACCCTGGGTTAAGATTAACATTGTCTGAAGCCAGTGCCTCTTGGTCTAATCTATAGTCAAAGGGGTACCCAAACATCTTTTCATGTGGCCCACTGCTGACTGTCTTTCTTTAATTCACAGAAGTACAACCAAAGGAAAACTTTAAAGCTGATAACGTTGAACTTTATAAGCTGAAATTCACCTCTCTCTGCTGCATGGAGTAAACAGATCTGCATGATCTGGCAAAGCATCACCCAGCAGAGACCAGGGGTCCTTAAGGAAGACTCGTTCCAGCCCCTTGAAGAGCACCTCTTCAAGAGCCTCTTGAAATGTCCAGGATGGAATTTGAAAAAATTAGGACAGGTAGCTGTTGACTTAATGGAAGGTAAAATGCTTTGAAATAAATTTTCTTAGTATTTAAAACCCTACAGAAGCTTCCTGCTATGGACTGAATTGTGTCCTCCACCCCCAGATTCATACACTGTAATCTGAAACCCCAACATAATGGTGTTAGGAAGCGGGGCCTCTGGGAGGGAACTGGGGTTAGATGAGGTCATGAGGATGAGCCCCCTGGTGGGATTAGTGCCCTTAGAAGAAGAAACGGCAGAGCATCTTCCCATCATGCGAGGACATAGCAAGAAGGCAGCCTCGTCACCTTCTCACTGAGGCCCCCCTCAATCTAAAATCTCCACAGTCACCCGTAGTGTCTGTCTCCTTTTCTGCTTTATTCTCTCCCTAGCATGTATATTTTGTTCTCACTTAATCTGGTTCACTGTCTACACTCCCCGTCATGCCATGCTGAGCTGAGTCACTTCAGTCATGTCCGACTCTGTGTGACCCCTTGGACTGTAGCCTGCCAGGCTCCTCTGTCCATGGAATTCTCCAGGCAGTAATACCGGCATGTTTGAACCCACATCTCTTAAAGTCTCCTGCATTAGTATGTGGGTTCTTTACCACCAGCACCACCTGGGAAGCCCCCTACCCTCCTCAGTAGATCCTAACTTTCCTAAGGATTTGCAGAACCTGCAAGCCAGGAGGAGGGCCCCCACCAGAACCCAACCATGCTGGCACCCTGATCTTGGACTTCCAGGCTCCAGAGCTGTGAGAAATCAATGTCTGTGGTTTAAGGCCCCCCACCTGCATCTTCAGTATTTCATTGTAGCAGACAGAGCTGACCAGACTTTCATTTCACAGACTCCGAAAGACCTCCTTCCGCAGCCTCCCCCTCCTTTCCTCTGTCCCAGCCCATCAGCCCCAGCACAGGCCAGGCTTACTCCTGTCTCAAGGCCTCAGCACTGGCTATTCCCTCACCTGGAATGCTGTCTTTTCCGGGTGCCCATGTGGCCTGGGGGACTCCCTAACATCCCTCAGGTCTTTATTCAACATCATCCCCTCACTCCATCTAAAACAATCACAGTCACCCACAGTGTCTGTCTTCTTTTCTGCCTCATTCTCTCCCTAGCATGTATTCTTTTTCTCACTTGATCTTGTTCATTGTCTGTCCTCCCTAGTAGATCCTAATTTTCATAGGGTTTGCATTTTTGTGTGTTTACTGCTATATCCCTGACACCTAGAATATGCCTGGCACCTAATAAGCTCTTGATTTTTTTATTGAATGAATGAACACGTGAATGAATCAGTGAATGAACTTAACTAATGCAAAACTTACCTAAATCTGAGGTCTAAACATATCTGTACACATTGTACTATCTTCACTGTTGGCAAAGTATTTCCTCTCTTCCTTCCAGACTTTCTACAGGGTTCCACGACTTCTTCCAGGTTGCTGGTCATCAAATGCACCAAATGGGAAACTAAACTCTCAACAACTCAGGGTGAGAAGGCCCAAGAGGAAGATGGGCCTGGACAATTGAGAGGGTGGGGAAAAATACAGAGCAAGAAGCATCCGAGGTGACAGAGTCCTCAGCCCTCCCAGGTATCCAGACAGGATCTGGGCACAGCAGCAAGAAATCCTGATGTCAGTCAGATGCTCAGGCAGGCTGTGGTCCTAATGCCACAAAATCTGTCTGCATTTGAGAGGACCATAGCTCGGGGGTCAAGCATGGAATTCAGTCTCTAGGAGGTTATTGACCAGAAGGATGGGAGGTATCAAGACCTTAGCTACGCAGTCCTGGAAGTATAGGAACAGAGAAGATATCAAGACCTCCAAAGTGATCCATCCCAGGCCTAGGGGACATGTCACTCTGGAGGGGAGGGAAACTCAGAGGGTCTCAGGCCTGTACTAGGGAAGCCTGGCTCTGGCTGCAGTGAAGGGCATGGAGGGAGGGGCAGGTGCAGCTGTCCTAACTGGTGAGCTGTCCTAACCTAACTGGTGGCCCCACTGGTTAGAGTGAGAGGTGACGGCCTCCTTTGTCATGGTTGCTCAGGAAGTAAAATCAGCCTGAGCTTCAGGGAGGCAGACACTGCACGGATATAGCTGGGAGGAGCTGGGAAAGGCCAAGGAGGGAGCGTGAGCCAGGGCCAACAGCACTCTGTTTGCTCTAATATTTTTATCATCTTGTCTCTAAGGGAGGCTTGAGGAATTGCATTTCCTCTCTCAAGAGTTGCTTCCTAACAGCACTCTCATCATTTCACTTTCTTCTCCACTTCGGGTGCCCTGTTACATCTGGTAGATGAATTTAAATTCACTATTTTAAACACAGTTGCTCTAATGAAAACTTATCTAGGGTCCAGAGGACTTACACACTCCCCAGAGTCAAAGCTAACATTCCATTCAGAGCTCAAGCTGCTGGTGGTGGTGAATTAATTAATTCTGTCTTTAAAAGGGGAAAGAAAAACCCTCGTCTTTGCTTCAGAACCACGATAAACTACTTCTTTATTTTTTGTCAGTTTTATCAACTTTTTTTTTCCTAAAGAGCTAGGCTCAGCTTTATTGGATTTTTTTCTGTGCCCTTTCAAGTAAAAAGAACTTTTATTAACACTGTTTCTTGCCTGTTAAGAGCCCAGCTTCTGAATAGAATCTTCCTGGAAACCCTGAATGATGGATAGCACCCAGGGCCGTCCTGGGTTTGCAATTGGCTGCCTTAGCTGGGGAGCCTGTTTCCACCAGGCCTGCAGAAACCCCCACACTGATTAAGGAGAAAATGTTTGAAAAGTGAGTGGCAAAGGACGGAAGAGAAACAGTTCCCAGGATTCTGCTTCTTTCATATAACTTCATGCTGCACTGTTTGGGTCTGTTTCTTAAACTTGGGATCCATCAGAAGAACCGACTGCTTTAATCATTTTCATGCTATAGCTTCTGGATGTCTTGCTCCGAGGACTGCATCCAGGGCACCGCTGGTCCAGGGACGGCCAAGACACTCACAGACATCCAGTGGGTCTCATCACATGCTCTGTCTCCCTGCCTGCCTCCTTGTCTCCCTGGAAGGAGCGCTCTGCCCTTAACTCCAAGAAAGGAAAATCAAACCCTGGACTGCTCATTACTTTTCTTGAGTGGAGCCTGGACCTACGATAATTCTCAAGCCAGGTCCCAGAACAGCTGCTCCTGCCCCTCCCAGGTCCCTTTCCTGTAGCCAGAGCCAAACTCCCACAATGCAGACCCGACCTGAGTCCTTCTAACCCCCTACATGATGTGTTCTTAGGTCCTTGGATGGCTCACTTTTGAGGTTTTGGATTTATCTGCCCCTACTCTTCTAAGGCTGTATATCTAAGGTATTGATGCCTTCTGTTGTTCTGGTCAGTTTCTCCCCTTGAATTCTTCCTTTGATCCCCTCCTGCCCCCTCCCACCCACCACCAACACACACACACACACACACACACACACACACACCATGCTTCTGGTCTCCTTGAAGCATCAGGCTCATCATTACCCTTGACCTTGGCCATGTGGATAGCCGGGCTTGGCACATGTTTCCAAGTGCATTTCTGCAACACTGTCCTTTCCCTGAATCTCGACAGGAAGCAGCACTGAGCAGGGCAGCCTGGCACCTACCCTCTCCTTCCTGCCAGCCTGCTCAGTCCCTGTGGCGGCATCTGCTGGGATCAGTACTTAACTTCCTAAGAGAGGTTCCTGCTACTCGGCCTCCTGGGATGGAATCCTCCTTCTCTTTATTTTTTCTGAGCAAACCGAAGCCAATTCTAGCCACCGTATCTCTGTTGCAACTTTGCACGGCTGTTCAAGGTGGATTTTATGGTTATTCACAGCAGAGAATGCCCCCAGATCCTTTTTCCCTCCCATTCTCCAAAGAGCCAAGCTTGACAAAATAATTCTGCCCAACTCCGGCCCAGGCTCCTACCAGGGGGAACAGCATCAGCAGTTCAGAGATAATACAATAAAAACTACCAGCTTGTTTTCTCACTGGTAGCCTTGTAGCTAAGTGCTAATGGTGTCTTCTGCTGAATTGATTAGGTCTATTGGCTGGCTTGCTAATACCCAGGCTGTTCTGCAATTAGGGGATGCCTGCTGCTTTTCTGTCTTTCTACCTAATCATTACAGAGCTCCTAAGTCAAGGTGAGACATTTCTCCCCACTCTTCTATTTGGAGATGAAGAAACAACGGCACTTCACAGGAAAAAAAAATCCAGGGCAGAAACAAGCCAATGATTCTGAGGTCTGCTTGGGCGCTTTACCCACAGCCCTCTGCCACCAGGTCACTTTGATCAATTATACCAGGCAGGCCAGGCATCCTGCCCCTGCTGAGACTCCGCAGAGCACCTCGGATCTCACCACAGGGGGGACCAGGTCCCCGCCCTCAAGACTGGCCTGGGGACCTTGCAGGTGTGAAAACGGTGCCAAATAAACTGACTCCATCAGATCTTTTCTAGGAGAGTTTGAACTCAGAATCCACAGAGACAGGCCCGGTTTTCCACAAGAGCTGCAGAAATTGAGGAAGCAGGAGCAGCTTCACTGAGGATGGTAAAGGTGAAGAATTAGAGCTCGGGGCCTGCCTGCTGCTTCTGTGGTTACATAGTAAACCAGCTGCCACTGGGGTGAAGTTCTGGAATGTTCTTATGGTTACATTGTGGGCCTTTCCTAAGCAGCCTCGGGGCCATCTGAAGTTTCTGTCTTCCTTATTTTCTCCTGAATCCCCACAGCCTGCCCTCTTAACTAAAGAGAAACCCACCACGGCAATGTGAAAGAATCCAGCAAACGTACCCACCACATTAACACTAAAAATATTTAAATGTTGGTGTTTTGTTTCCTAATAGATTTATATGAGAGCTGGGGAAGACATCGTACAATTTTTGTTATGGCTTGTACTTTTAAAATAAGTAGGTCCAAATTTCATCAGCCTTCCTGAATTAAATCAAAATTGAATGAGTTACTATAGTTAATGTATGGGGAAGCAGCTGGTGCAATGTCTGGAAGTGAGTAGGAGTCCAGTGAACTTAAAGTTTTAATTTGGATATGGAAACTTGTGACTGACACATGACAGGCAAAATTTGGGTCAGAGTTTTGGCAAGGGATAAGGTGGAAATGTTCCCTGAACAGCTCCTGGCCTGAGGGCCTCGGGCCTGTGGGGGTGAGCACCGCCTCCAGGATGCTTTTAGACACAGAACAGAGGACTCTGTACCAGAACATTCACAAGAGCCAAGGAACCAGGTTCTCAGTCTTCAGACAAGATTCTTCTTTAGGCCCTGCTAGGCCTTCTCTAGGGCAGGATTGAAACTTAAGCAGGAAAGTGGGTAATGGAGACACAAACAGGGAATATTCAGCAAGCCTGGAACCTAGTCCAAATCATTGCAAACAATAATAATAACAGTAATAAAACCTAGGAGCTAGAGCTAGAGGGAGTGTAAAGGGCTGTATTATGTCCCTGTAAAATTCATATGTGAAGTCTCAACCCCCAGTACTTGAGAATGTGCCCATATTTGGATATCAGGTCATTAGAGAAGAGATTAAGTTAAAATGGGGCCATTATGATGGGCCCTAATGCAATGCGACTGGGGTGCTTACGGCACGAAGAGGAAAGACACCAGGGGTGCAAGCAGAGAGGGATGACTCGGGAAGAGATGAGACGGAGGCCACCTGCAGCGCACACAGGGAGGCCTCAGAGCAAAGCAGCCCCGCCAGCACCGTGATCGGGCACTCTCAGCCTCCAGAACTGTGAGCAAACTGATTTCCGTGGTTTAAGTCACCCAGTCTGTAGAATCTTGTTACGGAAGCCTGAGCTGACTAACACAGAAGGGGAGCAAGAAGTGAGTGAGAGTGGGATGAGCTAGGCCAGAGCTGAAGACTGATGGGAATGGCAACTCAGACTAGGTTTTCTCAATCTGCTCTCACCTCCACTAGTTCAAAATCAGCATGAAACCAGTGAAGAGGCTGCCCCCGAGCCATGCAAACACATATGGGGCCGAACCCAGGCCCTTCCCGGACTCCTCAGAGTTTATTGGCCTTCCCAAGTCCAGGAGAAGAGCATGGCAACCCACTCCAGGATTCTTGCCTGGAGAATTCGAGGTCAGAGGAGCCTGGCGGGCTGCAGTCCGTGAGGTCACATGACTGAGCAACTAAGCAGAGCACAGAACAGCACCTTGTTGATTGCAGCACTATTCACAATAGCCAAGACATGGAAGCAACTTAAATGGGCATTGACAGAGGAATGGATAAAGAAGACGTGGTACACATACGCAACAAAATATTACTCAGCCATGAAAGGAGCGAAATAATTCCATTTGTAACACCATGGATGAACCTAGAGATGATTGTACTAAGTGAAGTAAGTCAGAAAGAGAAAGACAAATACCATATGATATCACATATGTGGAATCTAAGCTACAACACAAATGAACTTATCAATGAAACAGACAGACACAGACTCACAGACACAGAGAACAAGGGTAGTTGCCAAGGAGAAGGGGTATGGGGGCAGAGATAGAGTGGAAGTTTGGGATTAGCAGATGCAAGCTAGTATGTGTAAGATGGGTAAATGATAAGGTCCTAATGTATAGCACAGGGAATTATACTCAATATCCTGTGACAAATTGTAATGGAAAAGAATATGAAAAAGAATGCCTTAATATGTATATGTATAACTGAATCACTTTGCTATACACCAGAAATTAACACATTGTAACTCAACGGTACTTCAATAAAATGTTTTTTAAAAAACTGAGGTGCTGAGAGATCAAACCACTTTCTCGAAATCATAGAACGGTACAGTTGGCCCTGAATATCCCAGAGTTCGGCATCTGTGGATTCAACCCACTGCTGCAGTGAGGAGGCGGGGGGTGGGGGGAAGCCCAGCAAATTACCCAGAGCTGCCCGCGTGGTGTGGTGCCCCCTAACAGCCGTAGCACTCTCGGTGTGGCCCATGTTAGAAATGAGTATCATTGCTGTACTTATGATTCTCTTCTTCAATCATTCCAGTTATCTAGCTCTGGTGTTTTGCTGTGTTTTGTTTCATCTCACACCCTGCATACAGTCCTCTGGGAAATCTTGCTGCAGCCAGACCCAGCGATTCATCTGCAGGCTCAGTCTCTCCTCTGCTGCCATCGTGGTCTGAGGGTCACCCTCACCGCATTTCGGCACTTCCTGGATTCCCGCCACAGGACTTCTTGCTCTGCTACAGTCACAGACTGACCCAAAACTGAATGTATCCCAAGGGCCCAGAACACTGCCTGCCGCATAGTAGGTGTTCGCTAAACCCTGGCTGAAGGGATGGATGGCTTTGGAGCTGACAGTCTTTGTGCTCCTCTTTCCTCAGGCCCGTCAGGGCACAGCTGCCACCCCCCGGCCCCAGGTCCACCTCTGGGGCAGAATTCGGGCATGACCCCCCTTCCAGCCCTTTCAGCCCTTTCTGAGAGGGGACCTCTGTGCTCTGTCCGCGCCTCCATGTGCTATCCGAGCCCTTCGATTCTGTTACAAAAGCAACATGTCTCACACCCATGCCAGGACAGCTCTTGGTCCTCTCCCTTCTGCGCAGAATGCAGACTTGAGGCTTCTGAACCTCCCACCAAGAGATGACAGCGCACCGCAACCCCAGCCTGCGTGTATAAACAGAATCCTGCCTACACTTTTCTTCGTAGTCAGAATTGGCTGACAGGGAACATCACTGGTTCAGCATAGCCTGAAACCTGCATGTGGGTTAAGGTTCAGAAGAAGATGAGCAATCAGTTCCCACGGACAGAGACACTTAATTTCAAAGGCTTACTATTTATTATGCTTCGTTTTGTTTTGGGCCCTTGGTAAATTGTTTGCGTTTAGCAAGTTTTCGACTCTCCCAAGCCTCGTATTTCACACTGAAGAAGGCAAGGAAGTCAAAGCAACACCTTTGATCAAAGTGGAATGTTTTAATTAAATATCCATAAAATTCTCCTGTAGGAAACAAGCCCACCCGCAAACCCAAGACTGTTTTCACCGCTCTTTCCAGTTCTCGGCTCGGTCCTGCGCCGTCTCTCTCCTGCGGCAGCGTGCACTAAGCCCTGTGCCGTCCTCTTCACTCAGGGACCTGGGGCAGCCACTGCCGAGCCCAGGGCATCACTAGGTCACCCTGGGAGCCTTCGAAAAAGCAAGAGAGTTCCAGAAAAACATCTCTTTCTGCTTTATTGACTATGCCAAAGCCTTTGACTGTGTGGATCACAACAAACTGTGGAAAATTCTGAAACAGATGGAAATACCAGACCACTTGACCTGCCTCCTGAGAAATCTGTATGCAGGTCAGGAAGCAACAGTTAGAAGTGGACACGGAACAACAGACTGGTTCCAAATAGGAAAAGGAGTACGTCAAGACTGTATATTGTCACCCTGCTTATTTAATTTCTATGCAGAGTATATCATGAGAAACGCTGGGCTAGAAGAAGCACAAACTGGAATCAAGATTGCCGGGAGAAATATCAGTAACCTCAGATATGCAGAAAACTCTACCCTTATGGCAGAAAATGAAGAAGAACCAAAAAGCCTCTTGATGAAAGTGAAAGAGGAGAGTGAAAAAGTTGGCTTAAAGCTCAACATTCAGAAAATGAAGATCATGGCATCCAGACCCATCACTTCATGGGAAATAGATGGGGAAACAGTGGCTGAATTTATTTTGGGGGGCTCCAAAATCACTGCAGATGGTGACTGCAGCCATGAAATTAAGATACTTACTCCTTGGAAGGAAAGTTATGACCAACCTATTCAGCATATTAAAAAGCAGAGACATTACTTTGCCAACAAAGGTCCATCTAGTCAAAGCTATGGTTTTTCCAGTAGTCATGTATGGATGTGAGAGTTGGACTATAAAGAAAGCTGAGCACTGAAGAAGTGATGCTTTGAACTGTGGTGTTGGAGAAGACTCTTGAGAGTCCCTTGGACTGCAAGGAGGTCCAACCAGTCCATCCTAAAGGAGATCAGTCCTGGGTGTTCATTGGAAGGACTGATGCTGAAGCTGAAACTTCAATACTTTGGCCACCTGATGTGAAGAGCAGACTCATTTGAAAAGACCCTGATATTAGGAAAGATTGAGGCCAGGAGGAGAAGGAGATGACAGAGGATAAGATGGTTGGATGGCATCACCGACTTAATGGACATGAGTTTGGGTAAACTCCAGGAGTTGGTGATGGACAGAGAGGCCATGGGGTTGCAAAGAGTCAGACACAACTGAGCAACTTAACTGTAATGAACTGAACTGGGAGCTTTCCATGAATGAGGAGAATCTGGAAGCTCTGATTCCATGTACAAGTGACGAGGCCTGGGGTCTTCTCCTTGGAGAAGCTCCCTAGGTGCTGCTGGTAGGAACACGAGCCTTAGAGATTTATTTCCAGAAAGCTGAGCAAAGCACCACTTCACATGCAGTGGTGTCCACTCCAAACTATGCAGTCACTTGGAGAGAAAGAAGAGAACCACATTACTGATACTGGTACTAAGTATTTGATATGGAAGCACCAGAAGAATAAAGATTTTGTTGGTCAAATTCTCAGTCGATCCCTAGCTTTTTGCATGGTCCTGAGGAGACAGTGAATGAAAAGTCACTGAGAAGTGAACCTACTCTAGCTGATGTCTTTGCATATAGCATTCATTTAACCTATCCCTTACAAAACCCAAGTGAAGCAGGTACTCTCTTTTTAAAAATTATTTATTTTTAATTGGAGGCTAATTGCTTTACAATGTTGTGTTGTCTTCTGCTCTACAATAACGTGAATCAGTCATATGTATACATACACCCCCTCCTTCTTGAGCTTCTACCGCTCCCCCACCCCACCCCTCTAGCTCATCACAGAGCGTCAGGCTGAGCTCCCTGTGTTACACAGCAACTTCCCACTAGCTCTCTATTTTACACATGGTAAAGAATCCACCTGCACTGCAGGAGATGCGGGTTCCAACCCTGGGTCAGGAAGATGCCCTGAAGGACTAAATGGCAACCCCCTCCAGTATTCTTGCCTGGGAAATCCTTTGGAGAGAGGAGCCTGGCAGACTACAGTCCATGGGGGTCTCAAAAGTGTCGGAAACGACTCAGCAACTAAACAACAACAAAGTATATATGCCAACGCTACTCTCTTAATTCGTTCTTCCAGCTTCTTCCCCAACTGTGGCAAGCCCGTTCTCTACGTCCACATCTCTATTCCTGCCCTGCAAATGGGTTCATCAGTACCAACTTTCTAGATTCCATATACATGCATTAATATACAATTTTTGTTTTTCTCTTTTTGACTTACTTCACTCTGTATAACAGGTTCCAGGTTCATCCACCTGAGTTCAACTGACTCGGATTCATTCCTTTTTATGGCTGAGTAATATTCCATTGTGTATATGTACCACAACTGCTTTATCTGTTCATCTGTCAACAGACATGTAGGTTGCTTCCATGTTCTGGCTATCATAAACAGTGTGAAGCAGGTATTTTCAACTTTGCTTTACAGATGGGTGTATGCACTGACATTCTGAGAAGTTAAATAAGTTCCTCAGTTTGCCAAGAAGTGTCT
Organism: Oryx dammah; assembly: GCF_014754425.2. Classification (NCBI taxonomy): domain Eukaryota; kingdom Metazoa; phylum Chordata; class Mammalia; order Artiodactyla; family Bovidae; genus Oryx; species Oryx dammah. The sequence goes on from NW_024070196.1 coordinate 5,930,252, forward strand.
AAGACTAGAGTTCAGATCTGCTTGGAACCAAGGGCCTGCCTGTTGCACACTCTTGCAGAATGGCTGGTGGGCCAGTCATGGTGGGTTCCAACTGGCGAGTGACTGCCTTTCCAAGTTCCAGCTTGCTGCAGTAACCAAAGGCCCCCACCTGCCAGCCCTCCTCTGCCCATCCCCTCCTGGCCCATCCTGACTTCATCACCATCAGAAGGTGGATTTTGGACTATGTCACACTGCCCTGAGTTAGAGCTCTGTGGTACCCAGGGGAGCTCCAGTCATGCATATGTTTACAGAGCTGGACTCTCCCCATCCTGTCTGTTTTTTTCCCAGTCCCAGGGAGGAAGGACCTGTGTATAAGATCCAACTTCTCCTGGGCCCATTCCTGGAATTTTTGTCTGCTTTAGCTGAATCCCCTGACACCCAGCCTAGCCCTGTTAATTCCCTTTCCCGAGCTCTCCAGCCCATGTCCATGCCCCTCTCTACCCATTTCTTCCCTATCAGATTCCATGCGTGTGCAGACCTCATTGGGTTTCCCTTGGTTTGCAGTCCTAGATATCCAGGTGGTCTTCTGGCTTCAACAGTTGTTCCATCCCCCAGACATCTCCCAGCATGATCCAGGAAAGCACATGTTAAGCTTTGTTTTGAACCTCTGAAGGGGTCCCTGTCACCTACCAATTGGAGCCCCAGCTCCTCAGAAGGTTACATCCCCCCTTCCATGACCTAGCTCCTACCCACTTCTCTAGTCCCATTTCTGGCAACTCCAGTCACACGGAACAAGCCATGCTGCTTCCACATGTTTTCGATGTTCCTGCTTTTCACTCTGCCTAGACGGTCCTCCCCAACATTTGACTCATCCCCCAAACTTCACCTTCTGCAGAAAGTCTCCCCTCAGTCCCCATCCCAGCTTGAATATCTCTCCTCCATGCCCTCGGAGCAACCTCAGCAGATTTTGTTGACATCAGCTTGTAAATTCCCCAAGGGCGGGCCAAGTTTTATTCACGGCTTAGCCTAGCACCACGCCAGCCACAGAATTAGTATTCCAATTAGTGGCCCTGACTGCAGTGAAGCCTGGGGGGAAGCCAGCCACTTAGTGGGGAGCCCAGCTTCCCTCCTGCCTGCCTGACCATCAGGATCCTAGTCTTCTGGAGACTTCCAGCCACCCACTCACCAAATCAGTATATCAGGTATCAAAGCTAATCAGGCTGGTGCCTCTCCTTGCACATAGAGCATAGACCAAAGGTTTACGTTCTGCGGCAGCTTCTTGGCAAGGGTTCACTGCCAGCATTTCCTCCCCATCAGTTCCCGCCCATAACACAAGCCCAGCATGACTCCGTGCCACATCCTCCACTCAAGCCAGGAAGATGGCACCTCTGGCCAGAGTCACATATCCAGCAAGCAAGCAGCGCTGCTCTCACAGGACCAGAAAGGCCGTGCTGGGGGTTCTGTGTACTCTCCGCATGAACAACAACTTTAATACAGATTTTACCTCCTGAGAGGAGATCAGAAGTCTCATTTACATACATGAGTGGTACCACATTAATACGGCACCTCACTGGATAAGTAGGTTCCAATGTTCTTGCATCACAGAAGTAAAAGCTGCAAAGGTACCCCTAAAGCTCCAAGCCCCTGACAGCCCTGTCGCTCCTGCACCCTGATGCCAAGGCGGAGGATGCTTGGGATGGGGAGGGTTTCCTTGCTGCTGCGCTGCTCACTCTCCTCCCACCCTGGCATCTCAGCCATAAAGGCACATTGTATTTTCAAGGCTTGTCTGATCCTATTTCTTTGTAAATTGGATTAAGCTCTTTACTGTGTATTACTGATATTAAAAAAGAATGAATTCACATCTTGCAAGCACAGCAAAAAAAAACAATTGCTCCCATGGCAAAGAAGTCATTGGCCAGTATCCACAAGAATCCAGTTTTAACTTTCAAGCCCACTCAGCAGGCAGAGATGCTGGCTGACGGCAGGTCGGCCCCAGGCGACGCTGTGAGCTGGGTAACTCGAGCTGTCAATGTCTCAGGCCTCTATCTTCTCTTTGCTTGTCTCCCCGTCATCTTTCAGTACCTCTTTGACTCAAACACTCCATCCATCCTCTTCATCCTTCCAGGCCTCTCTGTGTCTCCTGGAGAAGAGCCTGGACGTGGAGGTTAGGTATGGAAGTGGCACGACCAGGTGATATGGTCTGTGAAGTCCTGTACAAGAATTTACAGCAGCACCTTGTGTGAGAATCATCTCTACACTTTGCAAAGCCCTCTTGTCTCAGCAGCATAGACGCTCTTCTTTAGGTTGCATCCCCACCCCTCTCAACTCTCAGTTTCGCTGAGTTTTGGAAGATGATATTGGTGGTAGAGAATAGAAAAAAATAAAGGATGGAGACATGACATTTAAATTTTCCAGGCTCCAGGGGAGCAATGATTAGGGATAGAGCCTCGAAAGGAGTCCGGGGTAGCTTTCTGCTCTCCTCAAGTTGCCAGAAGGCAGGAGGAACTCCAAAACCTTTTGAGAATTGTTAATGAATGGGATCAATAAAAGGGTGAAAGGAGCATGGGCTACTTGGGTATGACCTTCCCATAATCTAAATGTCCATATTAGAGGAATGATTAAATAGTATGCATCGATCAACAGAGTAAGTTAGATCCGTAAGTACTGACATGGAAAATTCTCCATTGAAAAGAGCAAGTCACTGAATAATGTAGGTAGTACGAAGGATCCCATTAATATATGCATGTACCTATGCATTTAGCCAGGTCTATATGTAAAATAGGTACGTGATAATACATGGAAAAGATCGGGATAGATTCCTACCAAACTCTCAACAGGGGTGATGGATGAGAAGGGAGTGAAATCATGGGAAGAAGGGGTTAAGGGGGGTTTTCATTGTTTATTCTATTTACTTCTGTGGGCTTCCCTGGTGGCTCAGAGAAGCATCTGCCCACAATGTGGGATACCTGGGTTCGATCCCCAGGTCGGGAAGATCCCCTGGATAAGGAAATGGCAACCCACTCCAGTACTCTTGCCTGGAAAATGCCATGGACAGAGGAGCCTGGCAGGCTACAGTCCATGGGGTCACAAAGAGTCGGACATGCCTGAGCGACTTCACTTCTGTTTACTTCTGTACTGATTACTTTGGGTTTACAAGGAACATGCATTAATTTTGTAATTCTTTTTTTTTTGCAAAAACACAAAGATAGCCCCCCATCAAGATCATGGTCCCCAAATAGTCAGGCAGTTTGCACTGTGGTGGTCGGTGCCCCAGGCTGGTGACCAGGGAAGTGGGAGGCTCCGGTAAGTTGAGCACTTGCCTGTAACATCCGCGCCTCCACTGTGCCCACAGGAAGGGCTCCCGATGCTGAATCTGGAGAGGAAATTCCAGCTAAGCCCCCAAGGACTTGCTGGTACTGTATCTGCCTGAAATTCTAGACTCCAACTGTTCCTCCTAATAGAATTCACCCTGAGAGCCGAGGAATGAAAATATTTTGCACGCCCTGCTGTGGCACCTGGATAAACACACACATTTGCATAGTTACCTGACTAAGGATCTTGCTTTAAGATTGTTTTTTTCAAGGAGCACGAGAGGGAGGTTATCACAGAAATTGTAACTTCACTTAAGAAGATGCTGTGGGCTTTTCATCAAATGTGCAGAAAATGCCAATCTTACAGCCTGTGTGTCTATTTCTCCCCCGTATCCAGCGCTGGTGGAAATTCTGATTGTCGGCCCTCAAGTGTGTACCTGTCAATCTTGCCACCCACACCATCTCTCCACCTCAGCTCTCCCTGCCTGCTGTCTCTGGGCTGAGTCTGAAGTTTCTGCTTCTCCATGAAGAATTGGCCTGAGCTATGGCAGGACCAGTCTCTGCTCATCTCCAGCTTCTGGGTTGCAAGTGGGATCGGCTTCTCAGCCCCCGAGTGAAATACTATTTGAAAGGTTGTGTACATCCCTCCAGAAACCAGGGCAGGCACCCTATTGTTTCTCCTCAAAGTCCTGGGAAGCCACAGGCTACAAACAGGAGAGAGCCTTAGCAGAGCCTTGCTCGAGGCAGTCTGGAGACCGATAGTAAGGGTCATTGCAATGGGTACCCAAAAAAGGCAGAGGGCGAGGTTTACCTGACTGCAGGCAGTAAGGGTGAGAATTGTCTGTAGAGGTTTTACACTAATAGAACCAGCTAAAAGTTGGGCCTGCTTTGTATTATCATAGGGCTTCCCCAATGACTCAGTGGCTAAAGAATCCACCTGCAGTGCAAGAGAGCTGGGAAACTTGGGCTTGATCCCTGGGTCGGGGAGATCTCCTGGAGAAGGGGATGACTACCCACTCCAGTTTTCTTGCCTGGAGAACCCCATGGAGAGGGAAGACTGGTGGGCTACCATCCACAGGGTTGCAAAGCATCGGGCTCCACTGAACAACTTGGCACACACATATTATCATCATCCAACCAGCAGTTCCAAACAGCGTCAGGGTCAGACACTCATCCTTGACAGAGTGGAACATGCTTCTGTAGCAGGAGCCTTGTAGCAAATGGTGGTCAAGAAGGTGAGGTTCTGAAGGCAGCCACTCTGGTTAGAATCCTAAGCTTGACATTTACTAGTTCTGTGTTCTAGTTCATATGAAATGTTGGTGTTTTCTAGGATCCTTGTGAAGGTTTAATGAGACAAACAATGTGAAGACTCCTGATTAACTGTCAAGTGATACAGAAATATTCTCCTGTTTGCAGTTAAAATCAGGTTTGTAGCTGCGGCTCTCCAAACACAGCTGTTACGTTCACTTTCCACGCTTTTAAGCAGATTGAATGAACGCTCTTTAGGCAAGGCCTGTGCCCTTCTGTGCCTGTCACCTCTCCATCCTTGCAATGTAAATCTCTCACATCACCCCAGCTGCCATTGCAAAGAAGACCACAATTCCCATCTCAATCCAAAGCAAGTCGGCCAAAGTCGCTGCCTGATGAGATACGGTATGAGATCCGGCTTTTCTTTTTTTTTTGGTGGTGGTGGTATTTTCCCTCTCAAGAACCCCAGAGAATCACCTTCATATCTTATGAACCAGTTCCCCTTGCTACTTCCCTACTGTCACCCACCATGAGCTGAGACGTCCCCCCGATTGGAGTATGCCACAAAAGGCCAGGATCAGTTACGGGTCCCGGGGCTAAGTGAGGGCTTGGGGCTGTGGACAGTCTCACTGGGGCACTAGCCACCCGCTCGGAGCACCCCATACAAATACTCCAGGTCCAGCCAGCGCTGGGGGCGAAGCACTCACAGCAAACCTGCCTGCATCCCAAGGACACAGCTCTGAGCATTCTTGACTTCAGGTGACACTCACTGTTTCCTAAGGCCAGCCGTGGTATCAGCTGGCTGAGGGGTTCCGGCAGCTTCCCTCCGCCTTGAAACTAGGCCTTGGCGTTGGGTCAGATGCTTTAGTTAGTCTAGATCCTTTCCCTCATATTGAGTGTATGACTCAGAATAACAGTGGCTTTATGCAAAATCTGGAAATGGTCCTATTTCCTTGACTGGTGCCCTGAAGCCCACATCCCTGTTATGTGACCTCAGTGAATGAAAATCTGGGCCATTTTTCATGTGACTTGGCCACCTAGACCAAGGTTTGGTCAGTATGCAGCCAAGACTCAAAGCCCCTGGGAAACTCATATGCTAGGAATTGTCAGCCTACTCTGGGACATCCCTGGTGGTTTGGTCAAGAACCTGGTAAAGCCTTGGGTCTTATTCAGCCTCTGCCTCTCCTCACATTCATGGAAGCAAATGGAATCTGACTGTAGCTCAGCCAACAATTAACTACTAAGGATGAGGAGTTGGAATTTGTCCTTCAGAACTATTGTAAGCTGTTATAAATGGGTGTTCCTCGCAGCTAAACTTAGGAAAGAAAATCCTCTTGGTCCACAGGTATAGACCCCAAACATTCATATGTGCCTCAGAATATGACCATACTTGGAGATATGGTCTTCAAAGAGATAATTAAGTTGAAAATGAAAGTGTTAGTCACTGTTATATCCAACTCTTTGCAATACCATGGACTGTATCTCACGAGGCTCCCTCTGCCCATGGAATTCTCCAGGCAAGAATACTGGAGTGAGTTGCCATGCCCTTACCCAGGGGATGTTCCCAACCCAGGGATCAAACCTGCATCTTCTGCATTGCAGGCAGATTCTTTACCATCTGAGCCACCAGGGAAGCCCATCAGTTCAGTTCAGTCACTCAGTCATGTCCAACTCTTAGAGACCCTATGGACTGCAGCACGCCAGGCCTCCCTGTCCATCACCAACTCCCAAAGTTCACCCAAACTCAAGTCCATTGAGTTGGTGATGCCATTCAACCATCTCATCCTCTGTCGTCCCCTTCTCCTCCTGCCCTCAATCTTTCCCAGCAGCAGGGTCTTTTCAAATGAGTCTGCTCTTCACATCAGGTGGCCAAAATATTGGAGTTTCAGCCTAAACATCAGTCCTATCAATGAATACCCGGGACTGATCTCCTTTAGGATGGACTGGTGGGATCTCCTTGCAGTCCAAGGGACTCTCAAGAGTCTTCTCCAACACCACATTTCAAAAGCATCAGTTCTTCGGCACTCACTTTCTTTATAGTCCAACTCTCACATCCATACATGACTACTGGAAAAACCATAGCTTTGACTAGACGAACCTTTGTTGGCAAAGTAATTTCTCTGCTTTTTAATATGCTGAATAGGTTGGTCATACCTTTCCTTCCAAGGAGTAAGCGTCTTTTAATTTCATGGCTGCAATCACCATCTGCAGTGATTTTGGAGCCCCCAAAAATAAAGTCAGCCACTTTCCACTGTTTCCCCATCTATTTGCCATGAAGTGACAGGACCGGATGCCATGATCTTAGTTTTCTGAATGTTGAGCTTTAAGCCAACTTTTTCACTCTCCTCTTTCACTTTCATCAAGAGGCTCTTTAGTTTTTCTTCGCTTTCTGCCATAAGGGTGGTGTCATCTGCTTATCTGAGGTTATTGGTATTTCTCCAGGCAATCTTGATTCCAGCTTGTGCTTCCTCCAGCCCAGCGTTTCTCATGATGTACTCTCAGTTCAGTTCAGTTCAGTTAAAGAATGATGTACTCTGCGTATAAGTTAAATAAGCAGGGTGACAATATACAGTCTTGATGGACTCCTTTTCCTATTTGGAACCAATCTGTTGTTCCATGTCCAGTTCTAACTGTTGCTTCCTGACCTGCATACAGATTTCTCAAGAGGCAAGTCAGGTGGTCTGGTATTCCCATCTCTTTCAGAATTTCCCACAGTTAATTGTGATCCACACAGTCAAAGGCTTCGGCATAGACAATAAAGCAGAAATGGATGTTTTTCTGGAATTCTCTTGCTTTTTTGATGAACCAGCGGATGTTGGCAATTTGATCTCTGGTTCCTCTGCCTTTTCTAAAACCAGCTTGAACAGCTGGAAGTTCACGTTTCACATATTGCTGAAGCCTGGCTCGGAGAATTTTGAGCGTTACTTTACTAACCCATATTTAAGGTTAAATGAGGCCATGAGGATGGGCCCTAAGCCAGTATTGCTGGCATCCTTATAACAAGAAGAAGTCTGAACACACACCTGTACAGAGGGAAGACTCTGTGAAGATGCAGGGAGAATACAGGCACCCACAAGCCAGGAGAGAGGCCTGGAACAGATCCCTCAAGGCCCTCACGAGGAACCAACCCTGTTGACACCTTGATCTTGGACTTCTAGCATCCAGAACCGTGAGAAGATATATCCCTGTTGTTTAAGCACCCTGATCTATGGTATTTTGCTACAGCAGTGCTAGCAAACTAATACAACCACTCAGCCTTCTTTAAAAGAAAGAGGAGAAGAAGGGGGAGGGGAAGGGGGAGAGGGACAAAGAGAAAGAAGAGGAAAGAAACCCACCGAGCAGGTGGGATTTTGTGGGAGGCTTTCTCCTGGACCCACTTCTTTCCCAACTGGTTGACCCACAGGGTCAGCCAAGTTGACCCAGTCCCTAGCTCTGCGTTTGATCCCCCTAACACTGGTAGCCTTTGCTTCTCTTTCTTAACAGTGGGTCTTCGCCACAGTCACAAGGGATATGAAGTAAGCCCCAGGTGCAGCAGACGGGAGGGTCGGGGGTGATTTGTGAGCAGGGCTGCACAGGTGATGGTGGTCACTATCCTGGATGCCTGAGCTTGATCAAGTTCTGACTGCTAGACATGGGGTGCTCAGGTCATGCAATTGATAAACCCAGCTTGGAAACAGAAGGACCAACAAAGAGAATAGAGTTGTCTGGGGAAGGGAGGGGGGGTCGTGTGCTGGCTTCTGGTCCCACAAATGGAACAGAAAAACAAAATAGTGCATATCTTTGAGTCTGAAGGGGAAAAGCTCTTGTAGCCTGCTGCCAAAAGGGAAGGGGAGCCTGCAAGTCACCCACCCAGACTTGCATCTTTCAGATGGCCCAATTTCTACACAGGTAACCAGCCCGAAGAGAAAGGACTCCTTTGGGTGTGGTGCTTTCTCAATGTTTTTTTAAGAAAACTAGCATACAGCTGAATGTCTGCGATGACTTGGGGTTCACACCTACTGTCTGTGGAACAGCTTGGAGCTGACACACTTAGCTCATTGACAGGCCCTGGGACCTGCTCCGATCTACCCACACAGAGGAGCCTGGCACCTGCCAAGCTCAAGATCTGGTTCTTGCCAACAGTCCTGTTTCCCTCTCCCATCAGTTTGGGCTGCTCATCATCTTCTTTGCCGCTGGTATCAAGGGATGCCGCTCCGTCCTGGCTAGCCCCTCACTCCCGCTCCAGGTTCAGTCAAGTTCATAGCTTGGCCTCTTCAGGCAAGCCCTTGGAGGCACACGCCTGCTTCCCTCCCACCCTGGATGAAACACTGCTGATATTTTTATATATCTGAGCAGGCTGTTGCACACACTTCCTTCTCCTCCCCGGCTCACTTCCTGCCAGCTTTTCTGCTCCCTCTTCTCTGATAACCAACTTGCTCAGACAGAAATACCTTATATAACACGCCTCCCCCACACCCCCAGCAAAGGGAGGCTTCCAAGCCCTCTTGAAGCACAGACATCTACATATTCCACTTACAGAAACAAACACCTCGACGGGCTCCCTGGCTCCTCTCCAGGGCTGTGAGATCAACAGAGGCAGAAGTTGATCTGAGCACCGTCCTACCTGGCACCCTAACCATCCCCACCTCCGCTCCCTGGTCAGAGATGACACGAGCAATTTTCACCTAATTGTTGTTTAATCTCTTCCCAGAGATTTCACTGGCTCTCTGTTGTTTTGGCTGATAAAAACTAAGGAGATTTGCAAGAAACTCCAGATGCAATTGAACACTTTGGGGGATAGGGGAGCCTGAAGGCAGCTGAAACTTAACACGAATAAACAGAAGGTAATGTGCATTGGCAAAGGTAATCTAAGACATGAGCGCACATCTGTATGCCCCAAATTGGCAGCTGTCTCCAAGGAGGAGATTTGGGAAGTACTTCATAACGGATGAAGTGGGCAGAGCAGCCAAAAAGTGGCCCAGAGTCATGACCCATTAACAAGGAAAACTTGATCTCATTTTGTGCAGACTCTGTGATCCAGACTGAAAGGTGTGCTTGCGTCAGTACAGATTCCAGACCCTCACTCCCTGCGATCTCATGTGGGAAGACAGTGAGGAGTGGTTTCCAGAGGCAGGGGAGGCTGGGAGGGCGTGGTGGCCTTCCTGATGTGGAGAAGGGCAGGTCTGTGTATGCCCCTCTTGACCACTTCTGCACCAAGACCGAGAAGGTGTTAGGTTATCTGTATCTGCTCTTAATCCCCCAGGATCACATTTAGATGAGGGACTAGCTTTCCAATTATAGCAGCACCCACTCCTGTCCCACCCTATCTCAGTCACTTCTCCACTTTCTTACATAAAAATGACCAAAAAATCTGCATTTTAATATCTTATGTATATGACATATAAAACAGAATTTAATTCCAGGGTGAAGGGAGATATATATGCATATACATATACATCATAAATATATGTATGGGCCTACCAGGTTGTGCTAGTGGTAAAGAGCCCACTGGCCAGTGCAGAAGACATAAGAGATTTGGGCTCGATCCCTGGATCTGGAAGATCCCCTAGAGAAGGGAATGGCAACCAACTCCAGTATTCTGGCCTGGAGTGTCCCAGGGACAGAGGAGCCTGGTGGGCTACAGTTCATGGGGTCACAAAAGAGTTGGACACAGTTGAAGCAACTTAGCATGCACGCATGCATACATACTCATACACACAACAAATACATATATATACATGTATACATGTATGTATACATACACACACACACACACTTGCTAATTATGATTCTTGTAGGTCTGTCAACCAAGTAGACAAGGAAGCAATATTCCTGGCACTTTAGAAGCACCATTCTTACACGGCAGGAAGAGGCTGGCACAGGCCTGTCAATCATAGCTTTGTCTTGGCCAACTGACCCTCCTCCAGACAGATTGGGACAGGAGCCCATCTGCCCCAAATCTGCAAGCCTGCTCAGAGAGGTGCTGGTTTCTGGAAGCAGGAGGGAGAAACGACCTGCACCCAGCCTCACGCAGCCTGAGCTAGAGAGGGCCTCCACCAGCCCGGCTCCCTTTGCTCTCAAAGCACGACCCTGCAGAAGACAAGTGAGGACTCCCAGGGAGGCTATGGTTTGGGAGAGGAGTTGGGACCTGGAACATTCTCCCTCCAAGAAAGTGGTGAGAGAAGTCCCAGTGCCTGGCAGTCCAGAGGCAGCCTCTGCAGCACGGAGGAGGAAGGGAGCCAGGGCATGGCCCTGCCTTCAGAGGGGGCACCTTCACCTGGCCCACCTGTCAGTCGTCGTCATGCAACTGACAACACCAAAGCCCAGACAGAGCGTGTGAGGGGCGTGCAATGGGCAGAGCTTCTGGTTGTGTGAAAGGCAGCGCTGAAAACTGGCCTTCTTCCTCATCCTCACGAGCAGAAGCAGCTCTCCTCTTTCACAGTCAGCACCCACTCGGCCCGCGGGCCCGTGTCCTCAGGCCACTTGCCAACTTCTCCACCACTCCAACGCCAAGGGAACAAGCATGCCAGGCCGCTGTGGGCCTTGGACACTAGTTTAGTAATGCAGGAGATGGATTAATTCATTCATGCACCAAATACTTCACTCTGTACAAGTCACAAGGCTAGGTGGGGCAGAAGATACAGATCTAGCAGTCATCAGGAAGAAAGAAACTGGGCACAATTTACAACGTCTGTCAGAAAAGCAAAGCAAAGAAAATGCTCAGAAGAGCCATATGTGTTGGGACTAACTAAACAGTGGGACTTCCCGGTGACTCAGACGGTAAAGAATCAGCCTGCGACGCAGGAGACCTGGGTTTGGAAGATCCCCTGGAGGAGGGAATGACTACCCTCTGCAGTCTTCTAGCTGGAGAATTGCATGGACAGAGAAGCCTGGGGGGCTACAGCCCATGGGATCACAAACAGTCGGTCACCACTGAGTGACTAACACTTTGACTTCCACTTGAACTAAACAGGAATTCACCAGCAAAGCAAGAGGCCTCCAAGTGATGGCATCAATGAGGAACTGATTGATTCTTCTCAGACTTTGAGGCACCCCCAGGTCGCTGGGGGAGCTGATCTAGACAGTCTGGGGTGGACCTGAGTCTCTGTATGCCCAACAAGCTCCCCAGTGCTGGCAAGGCCACCGCGCTGCTGATCCTCAGACCACGCTGTGAGTAGGAGGCTCCAGAGCACATTGGATGTTACTGTGTCTTCTCTGAACTTTCAGCCCTGGCTGGTGGCATCACAAGAAAGGACAGTTCAACTGTAGCAGAATGGTGGCCAGGAGGCTAACATGCCACGCACGTAGGCAGCTCCTGCCAACCTGACTGGATCCAGGAGTTGTTTTCAGAAAAACTAGAAGAAGGGCAGATTGCACGTGACTTTTAAATTCTTGCTAAATATTGTTTTTCTCACTCTAACTTCTCAGGATACCAGGTGGCTATAAAACCAAGATGGCTCTCCCCAACGAACACCTGGGTAGCTGCTGGGTTGCCATAGGACACGGGGCCGTCTGCCACAGCAGATGCCAGCCTCCTCCAATGAGCCACAGAACTGGGAAAGGCTGTGGCCTCAGGTTAGGAGGACAAAGGTACAGGCAGGATGAGGAGGGAGAAGCAACTTTGCAGGTTAAGAGAAGAGCTGGACCAAGCCCCCAGCATGGGAGGAAGAGTGGAGTGTGGAGGAGACGCTGTTTGCCTCATTCATGCCCCTCCTTCAAGCCTCCACTCAGAGGACCCCCCTCAGGCCACTCTGTTGAAAACAGCCTCCTTCTGCACCTGCCAGGCTCACCTCCCTCTCACCCTGCTTCATTGCACTCATTGCCTCCAGCAATCCTACCAGACAGCTGAAGAAAAAACTTTGGAAGTGGAAGACACTGCATCTGCAAGGCCCTGAGGTCACCGGGAGCTGCCACAATGCAGTGAATGGGGCTGAGTGTCCAGAAAGGCCCACAGAGAGGACCCCGGGGACCCCAAGGCAGCTACCCCAGCCAAGGGGTGCCCAGCAGTGAGCGCCCGTTTCTCTGCACATCTGGGGGTCCGCTGGGGCAGCCCTCCCCCACGGGCGTCCCTCTGGGGCCCAGCCGCACAGCCCCTGTGATAGGGGAGGGGCAGGAGGGCAAACCTAACCACCTAGAGTCGGGTCCACCGCCACCCCATGGCCAGGGCACATCTGTGAACAAGTCAGCATCAGAGGGCGGGAGGACTCAACGGCCTCAGGCAGGCTGTGGCAAAAGGGCCTGGGTGTCCTACCGCCACCTGGCAGGGAGGGAGACGCGAGCAGTGACGGTCATCCACTCCTCCACAGCAAGCAGGACGGGGCAGCCAGCGGGTGGCGGGCGGAGAGGCTTGGGCAGAGGTGTGTGGAGTTCTCTCTCTAGCTGAGGGCCGAGATGGAGGCAGAGAGCCCCGGCCAGAATATATCCGATGATGACCATGGGTTCGCTGAAGCCTGCTGTGTGCTGGGCAGCTGGAACACCAGAGAAGCCGAAGCACTTAAGCCCTGCCTCCGGGCCCCCCGATATAGAGCTGTGGTCTCCGCTCTGACAGCCTGGAGGAACGGCAAGGCACGCTCGGTTTCAGCCCTGTGGTTCTCCACGCACTCGTGTGTATGGACTGCAGGAGGGGCAGGAGAGAGAGAGCAGGAGCCCTGGGGACATCACAGGGGTGGGAACGGCCACTTGGATCAGGTGTGGACAGAGAGCTCCCTGACAGTACTACACGCACACGCCGTGTTCAGAGCGGGGGCTGGGAAGGAGGCGGGCAATCTGTGCCTCACTGAAGCTGTAAAAATAAGGCAGCAGGATGATGAGTCAAAGGAAGCTGGCTGGCTTCACACCCTTCAGGAAGAAAGGAACGGGCAACCCACCTCTTCCCATCCCACTTAAACCCTGCGGGTGCCACATCTCAGATCTCCCGAAAGCAACAGCAAAATGAGATGCTCCGAGAAAGCAGCCTTTGGGAAAGCAGTCTGTTTTATAAAAGGAACACAGCGTAACCAGGAATTCCCATCTGTGGAGAAGTGAACAAGTTGTCAGAGCGTGTCAAGCAGACACTGCAGGAGACAGGCAGAGGGGTTCCTGAGCTGGGCAGGGCTGGGCGGAGGGCTTGCTATCCTGCAGGGTGACTGGAGGCATCTCTGGATCCCAGATAACAGAATGGAAGTAACCAGCTGTCAGCGGGGTACCTGACAGCTTGGCTCAGATACCCTCTTCATAGCATCGGGGAAGTTTACAAAAGGACAGTGATTAAAGACCTAAAAGGAAATTTCTCCTATTCAAAAGTTCATAGGAACATAAATAGCAAAAACTAAGTGCACATAACCAGAAAGGAAGTATAAAGCTACTAAATGGGTCAGATCCCGGCACATAACTTCTTTCAAATATAGTTTTTCATCTTTAGGCTGTGGCATTTGAACCAAGTCACATTTTAACTTTCCTTTTAGTTCTGAAATTCTATGATTCATTAAAGAACACCTTGCAAGAAATTTTTTTTTTTTTAATGTCAAAACTAAAGCCAAGAAACTGAAGACCTGGGTGGAATGCAGTAAGGAAGAGAAATTGTACTAGCTCTGGGTCATGCCCTCTACCTGGGAAATGAGCACCCTTCAAATGGAGAGGTCAGAGCGTTCAATAAAATTGCAGTCAGTGCACAGAATGTTCTAGTCTTAACTGACAAAACAGATATCAATAAATCACCCAGACAGGATGGAACCTACCTAAGAATTTGGAGTAAATTCACGGGCAGGATTGTGGAGCTGTTGACCACGATATGAAACTAGTTGTTGCAACAGCTGCTGTGTTAGATTCAGAGCAGTTAGGTCATTAATACCAGCCTCCTTCCAAGACTCAGAGGGGATCTAGGATACCACTCACTGGTTAATTCTCCCTTCCCTACTCACCAAGCTGGTGGAATCGTCAGATGAAGTACGGAATGACAGAAAGCTCAAATCTGCGCAACATACGGAGGTAAAGGCAAGATGGATTCTACACCAGGAACCAGCTCTGATTATCAGAGTTCTTTGAGGGTCCAGGGAAAGAGGAGAGTCACTTTTGAGGCTTTGCAGTTACCTTTGGCAAGTGTCCACATCAAAGCCCTACTGTGGGCAACTAAAGAACAGTTGAGGGAATTCCATGGTCGTCCAGTGGTTAAGAGTCGGCCTTCCGTGATGCAGAAAGCTGGGTTCAATTCCTAGTCGGGAAACTAAGATACCACATGCCACAGGGCAACTGAGTCTGCATGTCACAGCTACTGAAGCCCAGGTGTTCCAAAGCCCATGCACCACAGCCAGACCAAGCACAGCAACGAAAGAGCCCCGTGATACAGTGGAGATCCTGCAGCTCAGGCCCAAAACAGCCAAATAATAAAAAATTTTTACAGACAAAAAGCTGTTGCGTCTCTATAAGATTAAGAGACTCCTTGAAATGGATAAAGAATTGAATTTCAATATGGGAAAATCAAGTAATAAAAAATAGAGTTATTCCTTAGCAAAAAGCAGGAGTTCTCAGAGCCCAAGACGGGCTGATCTTGGTGAGAAATTTTATAAAGAGATTTGAAGAACGGCACACAGTGAAACTTTCATGGTTGTGGATGACCCCAAGACGTTCTAAGGAATTTGTGCCTGCTGGGAAGACCTTCTAAGGAGTAAAACAGCAAATCAATGGGACAGAGACTTTTTGAAGCTAGGCAGAAATTAGCACAGGAAATTCAGTGCTGGTAACTTTAAATTAAAGAACCTTAAAAACAAACCATTGTAGAACAACAGCCTGGGAATTAACTGTAAACCCAACAGGAGAGCTCGGGAATTATTTGCTTCCCCGAGAACTTTAAGGCCAATGCAGGACAAGAGCATCAAAGATAATACTGTGCCAGTTCAGTTCAGTCATCCTCATCATCTGTCTCCATACTGGAATACAGAGTGAAAAAGCTGGCTTAAAACTCAACATTCAGAAAACGAAGATCATGGTATCCAGTCCCATCACTTCATGGCAAATAGATGGGGAAACAATGGAAACAGTGAGAGACTTTATTTTGGGGGGGGGGTTCCAAAATCACTGCAGATGGTGACTGCAGCCATGAAATTAAAAGACACTTACTCCTTAGAAGAAAAGCTATGACCAACCTAGACAGCATATTCAAAAGCAGAGACATTACTTTGTCAACAAAGGTCCGTCTAGTCAAACCTATGTTTTTTCCAGTAGTCATGTATGGATGTGAGAGTTGGACTATAATGAAAGCTGAGTGCTGAAGAACGGATGCTTTTGAACTGTGGTGTTGGAGAAGACTCTTGAGAGTCCCTTGGACTGCAAGGAGGTCCAACCAGTCCATCCTAAAGGAGATCAGTCTTGAGTGTTCATTGGAAGGACTGATGCTGAAGCTGAAACTCCAATACTTTGGGCACCTGATATGAAGAACCAACTCATTTGAAAAGACCCTGATCCTGGGAAAGATTGAAGATGGGAAGAGAAGGGGACGACAGAGGATGAGACGGCTGGATGGCATCACCAACTCGATGGACGTGAGTTTGAGTGAACTGGAGTTGGTGATGGACAGGGAGGCGTGGTGTGCTGCAGTCCATGGGGTCGCTAAGAGGTGGACACGACTGAGCGACTGAACTGACTGAACGGAAGAGTGGTCGGGGACTTTGGCTTTTCACTGCTGCATCCTCGAGGCCTAGAACAGTGCCTGGAACAAAATGGGTGTTGCTAAGGCAGCCCATTTCTCACCTAACACCCACGGTTCCTTCTTTCTCAGTATCAGAGGCCCTGTATTACCGGATCCAGCAGTGGTGCCAGCGATAAAGGGTCACCTGTAGACTCTCTTGTCAATAGAAGTGGTCAGGTCAGGAGATGGAGCTTCTTGGAAAACATTTTGAAGAAAGCTTACTCCATTAAAAAAAAGCATGACCTTTTGCCCTGGGCCATCCTCCTTCCTGCTGCTTGGAACATGAATGCAATGGCTGAAGCTGCAACGGCCAGGATTATGTCCACAATATAAGCTTATCTGCAGGACCGCTCTAGGAAGGACCTGTGTCTTTGGGACCAGGTCTAGACTGCCTGCCTCTGGAGAGAAAAATAAGCCTCAACCTTGTTTAAGCCCTACGATTAGTGTTATGTTTTCACTGTGTGTTTGCGTGCTCAGCTGCTTCAGTCATGTCTGACTCTTTGTGACCCTATGGACTGTAGCCCTCCAGGCTCCTCCGTCCAGGGGATTTTCCTTGCAAGAATACTGGAGTGGGTTGTCATGCCCTCCTCCAGGGGATTTTCCTGATCCAAGGGCTGAAACCATGTTTCTTATGTCTCCTGCATTGGCAGGTGGTTTCTCTACTGCTGAGCCACCAGGGAAGCCCCATTTTTAAATTGTAGCCAAATCTAATTCTGATATATGGGTGTGCAGTAAATATACATAAATATATTGTATGTATGTACAATACATACAGTGGATAAATACACATGTGTCTTTCTTTTAAATTTTCAACTTTCAAAAAGTTTTTCAAAACATACCTTGTTGCTTTCCCCACTCCAAATTTCTAAGCAGTTTTTAAGCAGGGATTAGTTGATTGTGATGATTAAACTAGTTTTCAAGCCACTGAGTAGATGACCCTTCCATTGAGCTAAATCTACACAGAGCAGAACAAGTGAGAGTTCTGGAATCCTCACTCAGTCACTTACCTGCTAGCAGTCCCACCTGAAACAACTTGCTAAGCTCACTGAGCCTCAGTTTTACCACCAGTAAATCAAGTCAATGTTGTAAATAGATGCTTCATAAATATTGTAAAGTAAAATAAAAAATAAATTTAAAAAATAATAATAAATATTTATTGCTGTTGTTATGACATGAATTCTAAAGCAAACTAAGATGTTTTAGGAAAATGCCAATGGCTGTCTCTGAACCAATGCTGGGAATGCCATGTGGACAATCTAATCGACCATCACAACTCCCCTGCTGCAGTGCTTGGAGGAAAAGATGAGTCATAAAGAGAGAACTCCTCTGAATGGCAGCTCCTGGGGCTCCGTGGGACCACTTAAGCTGAACTGACAAATGTGGCTGGACCAAAGAATGACTCACCCAGGGACTGAACACCCGCGATGCTTTCCACATCTCTGTTGCCTCCTCTTCTTTTCACTTCTTCCCTGCTCTTCACTTCCTCTCTGTAACTTGCTGCCTCTGCTTTTCTGGCTCACGTGGTAGAAAAACATGGCTGTAGAGAATCCTCTAAGTCACATGTTACTGATCCCACCAGCCAGGAGGAAACAGTCCTCCAAGTCCAAGTTTACAGGAGGAGACTAGGGGTCAGCTTAGCAATATGACCTCCGTGGCCTCAGGAACTATATGGTCAGGGCAGGGTGGGTGAACCCTACTACAGGAACCCAGCCAGTACTAACAGCAATGCGGACAGAGAGAGGAACAGCACCCCCCTCAAGCGACAACTGGAGAGAAAAGCAAAGCATTCATCAGGAGAACTGGAGTCACGTTTTCTCTGAGTGAACAGACTCTGAGCCAGAACCAAGGAGGAAGTCCAAGAGGTGAGCTAAATTGTGTGAGATGCTAACTCTTCAAAAAGCCATCGTCCCAACCTAAACCAGTGACATGTGGGGCTGGTAACTGGGTATAATTGAGAGATGAACCCAAGTGACGGCACCCTGGCCATTGCATGGACAATTCAGAGAAAAGAGACTTGCAGGAGAATAGAGCACTCAGTTCAGTTCAGTTCAGTCGCTCAGTCGTGTCCGACTCTTTGTGACCCCATGAATCGCAGCACGCCAGGCCTCCCTGTCCATCACCAACTCCCGGAGTTCACTCAGACTCATGTCCATCGAGTCCGTGGTGCCATCCAGCCATCTCATCCTCGGTCGTCCCCTTCTCCTCCTGCCCCCAATCCCTCCCAGCATCAGAGTCTTTTCCAATGAGTCAACTCTTCGCATGAGGTGGCCAAAGTACTGGAGTTTCAGCTTTAGCATCATTCCTTCCAAAGAAATCCCAGGGTTGCTTTCCTTCAGAATGGACTGGTTGGATCTCCTTGCAGTCCAAGGGACTCTCAAGAGTCTTCTCCAACACCACAGTTCAAAAGCATTAATTCTTCAGCACTCAGCCTTCTTCACAGTCCAACTCTCACATCCATACATGACCACAGGAAAAACCATAGCCTTGACTAGATGGACCTTAGTTGGCAAAGTAATGTCTCTGCTTTTGAATATGCTATCTAGGTTGGTCATAACTTTTCTTCCAAGGAGTAAGTGTCTTTTAATTTCATGGCTGCAGTCACCATCTGCAGTGATTTTGGAGCCCCCCAAAATAAACTCTGACATTCTTTCTACTGTTTCCCCATCTATTTCCCATGAAGTGATGGGACTGGATGCATGATCTTCGTTTTCTGAATGTTGAGCTTTAAGCCAACTTTTTCACTCTCCTCTTTCACTCTCATCAAGAAGCTTTTTAGTTCCTCTTCACTTTCTGCCATAAGGGTGGTGTCATCTGCATATCTGAGATTATTGATAGTTCTCCCGGCAATCTTGATTCCAGCTTGTGCTTCTTCCAGCCCAGTGTTTCTCATGATGTACTCTGCATAGAAGTTAAATAATCTGGCAGTGATCAAATATTTAGTTTGCTAAATATTCAGATAGCGTTTCACTCAAAGTGCAAATCCTCATGACAGATTGAATATACAAAAAAAAATGTCTCTCATCAGCCACTTTTAACCTATGTCATCTTGGGAAATTATAAGTCTATCTATGGATTTCTTTTTCTGCAAGGGTTGCTTTGAAGATGACCTACAGCCCCATCACCAGGGACAGGGGTACGGTCCCCAGGGGCTCACTTGGCTGTTCCCCTAACTCCTCTGAAGTCTCTTCCTTTGGGCAGGAAAAAGATAACTGCAAGTCATCCCTATGGTATGAACACACGGCCTCCTCGCTCGTCACTCCACAGGTAGGTTTACTGCCTGAGCCCATCAGTGCTATCCAGCCTGTGTCACAGCTCAGCGTCCTTGGTGACTGAGGCTCTGACGCCTCTGTGGAGGCTGGAGCACCGTCACCCATCACCTGGGGCAGAGAGAGTTAGCAGTTGCAGAAAAAACTCTGTCAGGGAGGCTGAATCTTTAGAGATGGACCTTTTCTTTTTTTCTTGACGCCGATAGAAGCTTTCTGGGTTTCTTAGCACCCAAATTAAAATGAGGGGTAAGTCTCCCTGTGACATCTGCTGCTGGGGGGAAACTGAATAAGGAACAGTTTTGAAGTAAATGCTTTTGACCCTGAGAGATGCTGGGGGACCTGAATGCAGGTAAAAGGAAGAGGGTATCCTGTTTAGAGCTGCTTTCAGTGAGTACCTGATGATCCTGAAGCCAACTCAGCAGGGTGGAGCTCGCTGGGGGGCGTTGAGGGTGTGCAGACCTGGGCTTGTATTTCAGTTCTGGCCCTTAGGACCTGCAGGGCCTGGGGAAATTTTCCTAATTTCTCTGGGTTTCTGCTTCCTCTTCTGCAAAATGGGGGTCATCTCCTGTCCATGACTGTGAGAATTAGTGATGCCACATGGAGACCCGGCACCAAGCCCCACACAGAGTAGCATCTCAAATGAATGACATCTAGAGTTATCAGGAATGTCCTTGAAGTAACATAATACATCACCAGCCTTTCAAAAGAGCTTCTGCTTCTTTGTGTTTCTTCACGTTTTCTCACAGGTATTAATAATGACCCATCCATCAGTGGCTCAAGGGGAATTTGTATAAGCCTTTAAGCTCAGCCTCCCCAGTTGTGCTGCTCACAGAGGGGACATCTGTCAAGCTGGTAAAACTGCTGAGTCCTGGGCCCTACCCCAGATCTCAGCAGAGTGGGGCCCAGGACTCTGCATGTGAACTGAGTTCTACAGGTGAACTTGGGAGCATTTCTAGTCAATTCGCAACAGGTTTTTTTTAATTCACTGGGGATTTGTTTAAAGGCAGTCAAAGAAGACAGGACAGCTGTGTTTCAGCTGGAGAAGCCTGGCTTATAACGGGCAGAGGAGGTGCCCTTTCTCTACGGGCAGGGATGGTAGAGTGCTATTTGTTGTCGTTCAGTCACTAAGTTTGTCTGACTCTTTGTGAGCCCATGGACTGAAGCTGGCCAGGCTCCTCTGCCCATGGGATTTCCCAGGAAAGAATACTGGAGCAGGTTGCCCTTTCCTTCTCCGGGGGATCTTCCCGACCCAGGGATAGGACCATGTCTCCTGCATGCAGGCAGATTCTTTACCACTGTGCCGCCTGGGGAGTCCAGTACCCTGGGTACCATGGTAGGAATTGAAAGGCTGTTTTTGAATCACGACGCCGGGATTCTTGGCCCCCGGAGGAGAAGAATTCAATCCGGGGCCAGAGACGAGGCTTGATCGCTCAGAGCTTTTGTGTAATAAAGTTTTATTAAAGTATAAAGGAGATAGAGAAAGCTTCTGACATAGACATCAGAAGGGGGCAGAAAGAGTGCCCACTTGTTAGTGTTAGCATTGAAGTTACATACTCTCCAATGAATCCGAAGAATGTCTGGAGGTTGTAAAGACCTCACCAGACCTACTCCCATAATTTACATTTTAAGATAAGAGAATTAGCCAGAAGGTTTAATCCAGAGACTGTCCTCAGGCAGAATACATTGTTCTTATATAATCCTTGTAAAGAGCAGGTCATCTCTCAGGATTTGAAACAGCTCAACTGGAATTCCATCACCTCCACTAGCTTTGCTCGTAGTGATGCTTTCTAAGGCCCACTTGACTTCACTTTCCAAGATGTCTGGCTCTAGATTAGTGATCACATCATCATGATTATCTGGCTCGTGAAGATCTTTTTTGTACAGTTCTTCCGTGTATTCTTGCCACCTCTTCTTAATATCTTCTGCTTCTGTTAGGTCCATACCATTCTGTCCTTTATCGAGCCCATCTTTGCATGAAATGTTCCCTTGGTATCTCTCATTTTCTTGAAGACATCCCTAGTCTTTCCCATTCTGTTCTTTTCCTCTATTTCTTTGCATTGATCGCTGAAGAAGGCTTTCTTATCTCTTCTTGCTATTCTTTGGAACTCTGCATTCAGATGCTTATATCTTTCCTTTTCTCCTTTGCTTTTCACCTCTCTTCTTTTCACAGCTATATGTAAGGCCTCCCCAGACAGCCATTTTGCTTTTTTGCATTTCTTTTCCATGGGGATGGTCTTGATCCCTGTCTCCTGTACAATGTCACGAACTTCATTCCATAGTTCATCAGGCACTCTATCTATCAGATCTAGGCTAGATCACCTCCACTAGATCAAAGCTAGTGGAGGTGATGGAATTCCAGTTGAGCTGTTTCAAATCCTGAAAGATGATGCTGTGAAAGTGCTACACTCAATATGCCAGCAAATTTGGAAAACTCAGCAGTGGCCACAGGACTGGAAAAGGTCAGTTTTCATTCCAATCCCAAAGAAAGGCAATGCCAAAGAATGCTCAAACTACTGCACAATTGCACTCATCTCACATGCTAGTAAAGTAATGCTCAAAATTCTCCAAGCCAGGCTTCAGCAATACATGAACCGTGAACTCCCTGATGTTCAAGCTGGTTTTAGAAAAGGCAGAGGAACCAGAGATCAAATTTCCAACATCCCCTGGATCATGGAAAAAGCAAAAGAGTTCCAGAAAAACATCTCTTTCTGCTTTATTGACTATGCCAAAGCCTTTGACTGTGTGGATCACAATAAACTGTGGAAAATTCTGAAAGAGATGGGAATACCAGACCACCTGACCTGCCTCTTGAGAAATCTGTATGCAGGTCAGGAAGCAACAGTTAGAACTGGACATGGAACAACAGATTTGTTCCAAATAGGAAAAGGAGTCCATCAAGGCTGTATATTGTCACCCTGCTTATTTAACTTCTATGCAGAGTACATCATGAGAAATGCTGGACTGGAAGAAACACAAGCTGGAATCAAGAATGCCAGGAGAAATATCAATAACCTCAGATAGGCAGATGACACCACCCTTATGGCAGAAAGTGAAGAGGAACTAAAAAGCCTCTTGATGAAAGTGAAAGAGGAGAGCGAAAAATTTGGCTTAAAGCTCAACATTCAGAAAACGAAGATCATGGCGTCCGGTCCCATCATTTCATGGGAAATAGATGGGGAAGCAGTGGAAACAGTGTCAGACTTTATTTTTGGGGGCTCCAAAATCATTGCAGATGGTGATTGCAGCCATGAAATTAAAAGACGCTTACTCCTTGGAAGAAAAGTTATGACCCACCTAGATAGTATATTCAAAAGCAGAGACATTACTTTGCCAACTAAGGTCCGTCTAGTCAAGGTTATGGTTTTTCCTGTGGTCATATGTGGATGTGAGAATTGGACTGTGAAGAAGGCTGAGTGCTGAAGAATTAATGCTTTTGAACTGTGGTATTGGAGAAGACTCTTGAGAGTCCCTTGGACTGCAAGGAGATCCAACCAGTCCATTCTGAAGGAGAGCAACCCTGGGATTTCTTTGGAAGGAATGATGCTAAAGCTGAAACTCCAGTACTTTGGCCACCTCATGCGAAGAGTTGACTCATTGGAAAAGACTCTGATGCTGGGAGGGATTGGGGGTAGGAGGAGAAGGGGACGACTGAGGATGAGATGGCTGGATGGCATCACCAACTCGATGGACATGAGTCTGAGTGTACTCTGGGAGATGGTGATGGACAGGGAGGCCTGGTGTGCTGCGATTCATGGGGTCGCAAAGAGTCGGACACGACTGAGCGACTGAACTGAAACTGAAAGAGCAGGTCTACTCCCATAATTTACAGAATTAGCCAGAAGGTTTAATCCAGAGACTGTCCTCAGGCAGAATACATTGTTGTTATATAATCCTAAGGAATGTAGAGAAGAAAAAAAAGTGTCCTTTCTTCCTCCTTGAGAATTCCAGACCCCTCTCTCCTTGGGGACCCCTAGACTTCTTATCAACCTGCCTAGGAAATGACTCTCTCATAATTAGAGCAAGGTATTATTCTACTGGTTTATAAAGTCTCTCAGAAGGGGAAGGGGATGATTCAAGACTGAATACTCTTTAATCAAGCCTTTTTTGCTTTCTCTATTGCCTCTAAAAAAGAAGGGGGAAAATGAACTTATTTAGGTAGTAGGGAGCCATGCCCACATCCAGTGATGAGCTGAGTAACAGGGCTGATCAAGCTCTGAGTTTTCAGTCTCACATCATCTTGTGAGATCACAGATTTTCTAACCCAGCCATTTGTCCTGACACATGTATATACTTGATGGCAGAAGGGATGGGGTCAGAAGGATACACGATTCATTCTAAACTCATCCACTCAGCAAATACCCACCGAGCACCCGCCGTCAGAGAGGCTGTGTGCCAGCACAGGGGTTAGGGAGGAGCACTGACCTGGGCAGTTTGTGCCCTCAAGGAGCTCACAGGCTTGTGGGTGGTGGGCCAAATATCAGCACAAAGTGCAAGCAGAGCGCAATCAAGACGCAGTGGGCGTGAAGGGAAGAAACAGCAAACGCTGCCTGAGTAGCTCAGAGGTTCAGCCAACTCCTGAACCCTGGACTCCAGGCTCTATGGCAGATTTCATGTCAGGTCAATAGCATTATCTCTAGTCAAAGGACTGCGTCATTATCACAGTACTTTGCGTGGAAGGGAAATAAAGTTGTCTGTGGCTCCTCTAATCCCTACATCTTTGCTCAACATTATAAGAAAACCCTCCTACTTGATGGAGATCATGTCTCCCCGACACAGGAAATCATGCTCCTATGAATCACTCCACACCCCACAGCCACTATTTTTTATCACACATAAGCTTTGATTTCCAGCTGGGTGTTGATAAGACAAAACTGTTCCCTAATGCTTAAGTGATTGAGTGGAAAATAGTTGACAAAAAATGAAAAGGTTGATTTTGATTATACATAGAATCTCTTCTCTTAGGAACAAAATGTGTTTGAATAGGCATGAGTCATTTCTACAGGGTTGTAAGATGATTGATTTATTTATGTAGTTGGTTTTTTTTTAATTGATTTTTTTTGGGTGCTGAAATCCAAGGTTGATATGTTTTAAAATAATACCTTTGTTGATGTATGGCAAAACCACTACAATATTGTAAAGTATAAATTTATATTATAAATAAATAAAATAATTCCTTTACTGGCTTTGTACATGTATATTATAAAAACTCAAGAAACACACTGAAAAACAATTCTTTACTCAAATTCTCTTACTCAACAATAACTAGTATTAATATATCATGAACCTCAATTCAAATATCTCTATTTACAAATTATAATTGGATGAAAGAATAGATGAATGGACAAAATAACCTCATAATAATGGAATCATGTTATATTTCCTTTTAAAATAAAAATAAATTTTCCATGGATTGAATAGAAGGCAAAAGAAACTGAAGCAAAAATAAAAGAAACAGTGAAATTCATAGATCTTTCCTCATTCGTAAGAGACTGCTCTGAGGATAAGAAAAAAGACCACGAGTATTATTAAAAGGCTGTCTTATAATTACTTGTTTCAATTTTAGACAGTTTTGAAAGACTTTGCCGTAAAAGATCAAGTGACCAGCATACTTAGACTCTCTTCCACTTTTCTTCACTCCACCTCTCGATTTTTTGGGAGCTTTAATTTTGTTTGCTTAGTCAAGATATATGCATATCCATTCTGTCCTGCAGTCATTCTTTCCTTGCTTGTTGCTGTTTTTCATTTAATTTTGGCTCTGCTTTTAAATTAATTAAATCCTCACCAGTGGTTTATCTCTTGGTGGAATGGATTTCTTCATCATGATATATAACATTGATTACAGCAAACGTGTGTATATACAGCTTTCCTACAAGCCAGGCACTATTCCCAACACTGTGTGCATATTAATTTTTTTCCAACTTTAAACTTTATATTTCGTGTTGGGGTATAGCCAATTAACAATGTTGTAGTAGTTTTAGGTGAACAGTGAAGGGACTCAGCCATACATATGCATCTGTCCATTCTCCCCTAAACGCCCTCCCATCCAGGCTGCCACACAGCACTGAGTAGATTTCCGTGTGCTCTACACGTCCACGCTATTCCATGTCCTCGTTTGTGATCCATTTTGAATACAGCCGTGTACATGACCTACCCGGACTCCTTAACTACCCCTTTCCCTCAGCAACCATACGTTCATTTTCTAAGTCTATGAGTCTCTTTCTGCTTTGTAAGTTCCTCTGTTTCACTTCTTTTCAGATCGTTCATATAAGGATGTCATATGATGTTCTCCTTCCCTGTCTGAGTTATTTCAGTCAGAATGACACTCTCTAGGTCTATCCATGTTGCTGAAAATGGCATTATTTCATTCTTCTTAACGGCTGAGTAATGTTCCATTGTGTATTACATGTTAACGTATTAGATCCACAAAAGCAACCCAGTGGCGACTGTTGCTATCCTCAAGTTACAGATGAAGAGACTAAGGCACAAAAAGTGACGTGCCTGAAGCACACAGCCAGCAAGTGGCAAGGCCAGGCTTCAGGCCCAGGTCATCTGCCTTCAGAGTCTATGTCCTGGAAGGCTTTCTTCAAGAAGCTTCACAGATGTTTTATTCTCTGAGCTCTGTCATGTTTCAAAATGCTCTTCTTTTGCTTTCATCTGTGAATGATGATTCGACTGAATAAAAAATTCTAGCTCACTGCTCTCTTCCTCTGTAGATGGTTCCCTACTTTTCTCTGGCATTGGGAAGAGATGCAGAGAAATCTAAGGACCCCTGGATTTTTTCCCCTTTTGCTTTTTCTGTTGGATATCTGAAAAATGCTTTTTCTCTGACCTTGAATCAATTTATCATTATATGACTCAATACTGTTCCTTCTATATCAATTTTGCCTCGTATACACTATGATCTTCCAGATAGCTGATTCATCTCCTCCCTCACTTCAGGAAAATTTTCCTGTAGTATGTTTTCTAACATTTTTTTGTTTCACTTGTTGGGTTCTTACCAAGAATATCAAAGATCTTTACACTGAATTGTCTTTGAATTCCTTAACTTTATCTAATTTTTTCCTCTGCATTAGTTGTAATTATTTCAAGTCTTCACATGTTATTAATATGATTTTTAACTATTTGTACAATCTCTTTGTAACAGATACTTGAAATTTTATTTCATCCCTTTCAACTCTTTGATATCCCATTCCATATAATTTTGCTGTTTTGTCATTGTATTTTGATCTCTTATTTTATTTCATCTCTGTTCTCATTAAGTTACTATAATATATAGTGTAGTGTGCTTTCAAGAAATCTGTTTGCATTTCGGTTTTGGGTTCTTCCAGACAGCATTATTCATCTGTCTTTAACATGTGTTTTTCCATAGTTTATTACATTTCCCTTTGTTTATTCTTTTCCTTTAGTTTTTTTTTTTTTTTTTTTTGACTATGCCATTTCTTTCCATCTTACCTATGCCTAATATGAGTGATTCTGTCTGTTGCTTTAATGGAATACAGTACAGGTGACTTTTCCTCGACATCCTCCCTGCCTCATACAGAAGGCATTTCTATCTTCTCCACTCAGAACCACAATCTGAGGACTGGGTGTTATTTTCAAGTCCTTTTTTGTAGCTTAAAGGTATGGATGAAGGAGGGGGACAGTTCAGCTGGGCCTGGGTGGAGCCCTTGCTTGGGGCCCACAGTCTCATTCCTTTCAGAGATGCAGCAAACGATCTTTAAGCAAAGCCCAGTCCACCGAACCAATAGTGTAGAGTATTCTGCTGGGCTTCAGCTTGTTCCTGCAGCTCTATGTGCTGACCTGGGAGCTCTTCCTGCCTCAGTCAAAGCCCTAGGGTCAAGCACTGGGGGCCTCTTCTCTCAAGAACTTTTCCTGTAATTGCTTACTCTCCCCGCAGCCCCCAATCTGTTCCTCTTGAAGCTGGAGTGTATTAATGAGAATCCACAGGATTTCATTGGCCATTTCTCCTCTCCAAGGCTTTGGGGGAATAGAAATGGATGATGCAAGTTAGAGAGCCCACTCAGTTCCAACAGCAAGTTCTTTTTCTTTTTGTTGATCTCACTTGGCAATGTTTGCAGCACAAAATTTTTCCTCTTTCCTTGTTTAGTGCTAGTCAACAGCACTCAATCTCTCTCTCAGAAGAAAATTCCCCACGGCCTTTGAACACTTCCGCCCTCAAGCCAGCCTCTTGCAACCACCTGTCTGCTTTCTGTCCCCACAGATTTGCCTATTCTAGACATTTCACACACATGCCATCGTGCAATATGCATCCTTTTGTGTCTGGCTTCTTTCACTTAACATTTTCATTTCAGTTCAGTTCAGTCGCTCAGTCGTGTCCGACTCTTTGTGACCCCATGAACCGCAGCACGCCAGGCCTCCCTGTCCATCACCATTTCCCGGAGTTCACCCAGACTCACGTCCATTGAGTCCGTGATGCCATCCAGCCATCTCATCCTCTGTCGTCCCCTTCTCCTCCTGCCCCCAATCCCTCCCAGCATCAGAGTCTTTTCCAATGAGGCAACTAAGTTCATCCTTATGGTAGTGGGTGTCAAATTTTCATACCAATAACCTTTGACTGTGGCCCAATAATCTTTGATTCTATGGATACACTAGTTTGTTTGTGGCCCCTTCCTTCCTCTTCCAAGTTATCAGTGTAGCTTCTGTCTCTCTTTCAGTTATCACATCTCTTTCTCTTCTCAGCCAGAAAAGTTTTCTCCTTTTAAGAAGTCACGTGATTAGATTGAGAACACTTGGATAACCCAAGATAACAACTCATTCAAAGATCCTAAGCTTAACCACATCTACAAACTCATATTTGGGGGTATGTTTCAGTATATTCTGTAACAAGTTATGGGGACTATGGTGTAGACATCTTTGGAGAGCAGCATTATTCTGTCTACCATAGATAAATAAGCCAATAGTGATAATAATGATAATAGCCAACATTTCCTCAGAAATGACTATGTGCCCTCTAAGAGTTTTATCTGAATTAACTTATTTAGTCCCTACAATGTCCCTATGAGATAAGACTATTATGACTCTCATTTATGAATGAGCAAGATGCTGAAGCAAGAAGAGGTAAAATGACTTGTCTGAGGTCTCACAAAAGGACTTCCCTAGTGGTCCAGTAGTTAAGAATCCACCAGCCAATGCAGGGGACATGGGTTTAATCCCTGGTCCGAGAAGATTCCACATGCCTCGGGGCAACAAAGCCCAGTGCAGCTACTGAAGCCTGTATACCCTAGGGCCCATGCTCTGCCACAGGAGAGGCCACCGCAACCAGCCAGCAGCATCCACTCACCGCAACTAGAGAAAGCGCAACAACGAAGTCTCAGCGTGGCCAACAATAAATAATTTTCTAAAAAAAGATATATAGCATAGTGAATATTTTAACCCTGGAATCTAGTTCCAGATCCTGTAGGGTTAAAAAGTGGTCCTTCTACTTAAAAAGATTGGAACCCTTACCCTCAAGGATAAGGTCTTGCCTTAGGTCTAAGCTGGTCCTCCCACTACTCAGGCTGTGTGCTGGGGAGGGAAGTACTCCCATGGCGGGGCTCCAGGTATTGGGGCCTCACCAAGCATAGTCAAGAGCCCATAAAATGTGACTTCTGGCATGATATTTGGGGTTATCTTTGTATATAAGCACTGTTTAAGAAAATGTGTAACAGCATCAAGGTACATTAAATATTGGGACTTGTTTAAAATATATATCTCTTATTGACCAGTATATTCTTATATTTAAATTGTGATAGTTCTACAGTCCCTTATCCCTGAACTTCATAAAGCACTGAAGATAGGCTTTAGGGTTTTTATTCCGGGTTTTTTTTTTTTTGGTAAGTTTGTGACAAACTAATCTGGGGGCAAAATTAACCTGCACTGGCCTGCTGCTACTGCTGCTGCTAAGTCGCCTCAGTCGTGTCCAACTCTGTGCGACCCCATAGATGGCAGCCCACCAAGACTGGCCTAGGACTATTCATAGTCTTTCTTTAACCCATTAGTAGTGAACATTCCCATACTTAATTGCAGAATGATTAAAGTGCTTGATTATAGGGTGTTTCCCCAGACTCTGCTGGGGATGTTATTAATATCTGATAGATACATCTTATTACCTGGCCTCTAAAACCTGAAATACCTGACTTCCAAGACACATTTGGCCGCAAGGTTTGAAATAGATATTTGTGGAGCTGTAGTTGATACACGTGCTAGAAATACTGTTCATTTAGTCTATAATCAGTACACATGAGTCTATTGACACCTTGTAATAAGTTCCCTCACCTGCACACCAAGCATGCTGGCCTGCTTTGCAGGTTTACCCGGGGTCTTTGTCCTCATTTAAAATGTCTGAGCCCCTAATCTAGGAACTAGCTCATCTCCTAGAGGCTTGTTTAAAATAAATACTATGTGAGTCCAATATACTTAATGGAAACATTTCAACATAATAAGAAGCCAGCATGA
This sequence comes from Oryx dammah, assembly GCF_014754425.2. Taxonomy (NCBI): domain Eukaryota; kingdom Metazoa; phylum Chordata; class Mammalia; order Artiodactyla; family Bovidae; genus Oryx; species Oryx dammah. Next base: position 5,960,152 of record NW_024070196.1, read on the forward strand.
TCCAGCTACAGAATAACACAGGATGTCTTATAAGCCCCGTGTGGATTAGAGAGATGAGGAAAAGTAGGTTGTTAATTATGGCCTGCTTTAAAGAGAGTGACAAAAAGTCCTTCCCTGGCTTGAGAGGCTTTTAGAAAGGCTGATCCTGTGAAGCATGGCAGAGAAAGAGCTGACTGGAAGCCCATGAAGTCTGGACACTGGTGTTCCCTACCATCTCATGCTGGGCCTCAATACACAGGATACTTGCTGGGCTGGGCCCCTGTTTACTCATCTATGAAAAGACATGGTTTGATGAGTTTAGCAAAGCTAGAGCCGATAGTTGGAAGGACCATCCTTTCATGTGGCAGATAGGTCTTTAAGAACACAAATTCAAACCGCACTTTAGAACTTCATTTTTAAAGCAGGTTAGCTGCCTGTCTAATAAAATACATGTTTTATATAGATAAAATGCAATGTATGTACCAACCATGAGGTCATAAATATATGCTCACTTATATGCATGCCATAAGTAATAAATAACCAAAAGAATCAATAGTTTATCAAATGTTCATCTGAGATCAGTAAGGGGACAATTCCCTCCTGATTTTTCCGGAAGTGGCTTTTGAGAAGTCAACCCCTTTCAGAGTTGACCCCAATGATTAATTCATTAATTTAGTTCTGCTCTGTGCTGGGTCCTGTCCCAGGGAGAGAGAGGGAGCAAAGAAAGCTATGGATTTTGCATTTATGGGCTCATAAGGAGAATTCCAGGGATGGCAGAGCCTGGTGAGCCGCCATCCATGGGGTCACACAGAATCGGACACAACTGAAGCGGCTTAGCAGCAGCGGCAGCAATGCTGTTGCTGTTAAGTCGCTAAGTTATGTCCAATTCCTTGTGACCCCAGAGACTACAGCACTCTAGGCCTCCTTTTCCCTCAATATCTCCTAGAGTTTGTCTAAGTTCATGTCCATTGAATCAGTAATGCCATGCAACCATAATCCTCTGTCAGCCCCTTCTCCTTCTGCCTTCAATCTTTCCCAGCATTAGGGTCTTTTCTAATAGTTGGTTCTTTGCATCAGGTAGCCAAAGTATTGGAGTTTCAGCTTCAGCATCAGTCCTTCCAATGAGTATTCAGGGTTGATTTCCTTTAGGATGGACTGGTTTTATCTACTTGCTGCCCAAGGGACCCTCAAGAGTCTTCTCCAATACCACAATTTGAAAGCACCAATTCTTCAGTGCTCAGCTTTCTTTATGGTCCAACTCTCACATCTGTACATGACTACTGGAAAGACCATAGCTTTGACTAGACGGACCTTTGTCAGCAAAGTGATGTCTTTGCTTTTGTCATAGGTTTCCTTCAAGAAGCAATCATCTTCTAATTTTATGGCTGTGGTCACCATCTGCAGTGAATTTTAGAGATCAAGAGGAGAAAATCTGTCACTGCTTCCACCTTAATACTGGGCTCCTAATACTGTGTAACTATATACCTATCACAGCATGAGAGGATCTGTGTCCCTCCCTGGTCTGATGATGATGGAGGAGGCTGTTGATTGGCATGTCAGTGGATCCTCACTCCTTTTTGAATCGTGAATAACGAAGGTGTAATAATGATAGCAGGAGGCAGGGGATTATTCTGGAAAACAGTTTTGTTTGCTTTTTCTCCAACAGACTACTGACTTTAATCTTACTGCACACCGCAGTAAGTGCAGGAAAGCATCGCATTATGATTGCCTCGGCAGCAAACAGGACATCACTCAGCAACCGCCATCAGATCCAACTGGCCACGCACCTGGAAACCAGCTCAGGGCCTCTCAGAGAGCCAGGGGACGGCTGCACGCTGGCCTCCTTGGCAGCGTCTGTACCCTGCCCGGAACAAGCAGACAACATCCGCTGCCTCAGAACACAATTCAGGACCAACACCAGCGCCCTCTGCATCCACTCCACAGCTGCAGAGGGAGAATCAGGCACGAGTTCCTGGCCAGGAGGCCTTCCTGTGAGGGCTGTCCATTCAGAGGAGCAGATGGAGGGGTGAGGCAGGCTGCCTTGTGGGGTACATGGCTCCCTCAGCTCTCTGAACGTTGGGATCGCTGGCAAATGGGGGCTTGGCTGGGCATCTGGGCTTGAAGGCCTGCTGAGAAGAAGAGTCCCTGGCCAGGGCCTGACACTGGAAGCCCTTCCTTCTCTTCCCCTACTGAGTCTTTCCTGTGCCCCATCTTACTGGGAAGAACAACAGTGTTTCTGAATCCCAGAACCAGCCCTTTCTGCTAAAAATCAGTTCCTGGGACCTGTGATAGAATGATCTACGCAGGTCGAGGTCAGAGTGGTTGGAGGAATTGGCACAGTACCTATCCAAAGCGCTAATCCTCTCCCTTGGGGCCCCCGGGTCCTTTCTGCTCTGCAGGTGCCCACGTTAGAAACCTCACTGCAGGGCCTGGGGAATCGCCCCCTGCTCCAGCTCCCCAGGCGCTACAGCCCCCACCTCCTTTCTCTTTCTTCCTTGCTTCAGCGCCCCTCCTCCCTCACATACCCCCATCCCCTTTTTTTCTATTCTGTTCCCACTCCAAGCCTGAGGCATTTGGTGGAGAACTCATTTACTTTCTGGAAGCTGACTCTGGTTCAAGGAATCCTGCCTCTGAGGAAGATTCACTTTTTTTTAAGACACCTCAAGAGGACGGTCCTGCTTACCCCTAAGGAACAAACCACAAACCGTGGAATTTCAGCCTCCAGAGATGGGCCAAGGGAAATTCCTTTTAGAGTGGGAATAGCTAAAATGAAACCAGAGACAGTTCCTCGATCTGTTAAGCATTCGGTCGCTACTGGTTCACTTGCTAAGTAAGGCTAGAAGACCTGGGGGTGGGCGGTGAGGGGAGGCGGGCGGCGGGGGGAGGGGGCGGGGGTGGCACTGTTCTGGCTCTGAAGCTTGCCCTCCACCTTGCCTGTGACCTTGAATTTCAGTGGCCAGAGGAGGACTCAGAGGGGCCATGTGGTGGGAGCCATGCCCACTCGCTCCTCCCAGACAGTCTGCTCTACTGGTGTCCTCATGGTCGAGAACTTTCCTCTCATTGGTGGTTACTCCAAACCTAGCTTGTTACCTGGGTCCAGGGATGGGAGGAAGCAGAGGCAGGGGGGAAGGGAGTGACAGAGGCTGAGGTGAAGGATGACGGCGGGGCAAAGAAAGGAAGTAACATGCTGATAAAGAAAGCTGAGCACTGAAGAACTGATGCTATTGAACTGTGATGTTGGAGAAGACTCTTGAGAGTTCCTTGGACTTCAAGGAGATCCAACCAGTCCACCCTAAAGGAAATCAGTCCTGGGTGTTCATTGGTAGGACTGATGTTGAAGCTGAAACTCCAAAATTTTGGCCACCTGATGCAGAGAGCTGACTCATTGGAAAAGACCCTGATGCTGGAAAAGACTAAGGGCAGCAGGAGAAGGGGACGACAGAGGATGAGATGGTTGGATGACATCACCGACACAATGGACCTGAATTTGGGTAAACTCCGGGAGTGGGTGATGGACAGGGAGGCCTGGCGTGCTGTGGTCCATGGGGTTGCGAAGAGTCAGACACGACTGAGACACTGAACAGAACTGAACGTGCTGATGATCTGTAAATACCCTCCTTTCCCTCACCCATCACCCCTGTGGTTGAACTACATCACATCAGTTGGATAAGGATGTGCCGAGAACAGAGATGAACTCAAAAGGGGGTTCTACTAAACAAGTTTTAAAGAAGAATCTGGTCCCCGGTGTAATATATACGTGGCATCATTGAGCACATATGCTCTGTTCATAGCAGGCACTCTTGTACTGGCGATTTGTATTGATGGGAGCCAGTAATATCCACCCTAGGTGGAGATAGGCGTGGTCCACACTCAACTTCAGGGCCCCGGTCAGGTCAGCCCACACCCCCTCAGGACACCCGCCATGGGGTGGTCATTCTTCTTACTCAGCCTGCCACGCAGGCTGAAGCTCTGCAAACGTTAGGGAAAGGGACTGAAACTACCCAACCTGGCCAGGCGCCACAGTAAACACGTGCATGAGTTACTTACTTTACAACAGGAGGTCCTGGTAAGGAACATGAATTAACAAGCTACCATCAACCAGAAGCATTCAGGAAAGGTCAAAACACTATGCCACATGTCCTACCCAACCTCCTAGAATTCTCCTCGCTGGAATCCGTCTTGGCTGAGCAATGCGTGCGCCACCAGGAAGGACCCTAAGTCAGAATGATTGGCCAGAGACAGGCTGGAAACTAACCCCGTAATCATAAAACCTGAGACTGCGGGCCACGTGACAAAGCAGTCCTCCCGTTCCCTTACCCCGCTGCTCTCCGCCCTGGGCCCCTTCCCAATAAAGTCACTTGCTTGGTCAGCACGTGTGTCTCCTCAATAATCCACTGCAGAGTGTTAGACGAGAACTCATTCTCAGGCCCTGGAAGGGGTCTCCTTTCTGCACCACGAGGACCCCAGGGCAAAGGGGTGAGCAGCCCCCTCCTGTGGGCTCTCAGGAGCATGACAGACCTGCTTCTCCGTCGTATTTTCGATGGTTTGTTTTCTGCAGGATTTTTCTCTGCTCTGCCAGTCATTCTCTTGTTTCAGGGAGTGACTGTGCTGGATTTATTGGCTATATCTGGAATTTATTTTCTCCAAAGACATTGCTGCAAATGCCTACACTTTCATTCTATCCTGGGATGTAAAGAGATCTGAAACTGACAAGAAATGGAAGAAATTTAAAGCCCAAGAGGGAATGGAGCAGGACAGCGCACAACATTTGAGTTCTAAGTCAGATCTTCCTATGAAAGGAACAGCACTGTGGCACAAATAAAGGTTTTTTAAATCAATTTTCTTTGCAATCCTGCAGAAAACCTGCATAAGGCGCTCTCTTACAATTGTTGCTGTTGTCCAGTTGCTCAGTTGTTTCTGACTCTTTGCGACCCCATGGACTGCAGCACACCAGGCTTCCCAGTCCTTCACCATCTCCCCAAGCTTGCGCAAACTCGTGTCCATTGAGTCGGTGATGCCATCCAACCATCTTGTCCTCTGTCACCCGCTTCTCCTCTTGACTTTAATCTTTCCCAGCATCAGGGTCTTTTCTAATGAGTTGACTCTTCACATCAGGTGACCAAAGTACTGGAGCTTCAACTTCAGCATCAGTCCTTCCAGTGAATATTCAGGGTTGATTTCCTTTAGGATTGACTGGTTTGATCTCCTTGCAGTCCAAGGGACTCTCAAGAGTCTTCTCCAACACCACAGTTTGAACGGATCAATTCTTCAGGGCTCAGCCTTCTTTATGGTCCAACTCTCCATACATGACTACTGGAAAAACCATAGCCTTGACTAGACGGACATTTGTTGGCAAATAAATTTCTCTGCTTTTTAATACATTGTCTAGGTTTGTCTCTTATGGTTAAATGATTGTTTAAATCTCCTCCTTCCGCTCTTTGCCTAACAGGTTCAGCCTATTTGCAAAAACTTCCAGAAAGCAAATTTTTGATTTGTGGAATCTTACTCATTCATTCAGTAAGCCATTTCATGTTTGGTCCAGGAGATCTGGAGATGAATATTATATTATGGCTTGCCTCACAGGGGTCACAGTCTAATGAGGGTGACTGAATGAAAAATCATCATATTCAAGCCATCAGTTTCAGTTTAGTCACTAAGTCGTGTCCGACTCTTTGTGACCCCATGAAACACAGCACACCAGGCCTCCCTGTCCATCACTAACTCCCAGAGTTCACCCAAACCCGTGTCCATTGAGTCAGTGATGGCATCCAACCATCTCACCCTCTGTCGTCCCCTTCTCCTCCTGCCCTCAATCTTTCCCAGCATCAAGGTCTTTTCAAATGAGTCAGCTCTTTGAATCAGGTGGCCAAAGTACTGGAGTTTCAGCTTCAAAATCAGTCCTATCAATGAAAACCCAGGACTGGTCTCCTTTAGGGTGGACTGGTTGGATCTCCTTGCAGTCCAAGGGACTCTCAAAAGTCTTCTCCAACACCACAGTTCAAAAGCATCGATTCTTCTGCGCTCAGCTTTCTTTATAGTCCAACTCTCACATCCATCCATGACTACTGGAAAAACCATCACCTTGACTAGACGGACCTTTGTTGACAAAGTAATGTCTCTGCTTTTCAATATGCTGTCTAAGTTGGTCATAACTTTCCTTCCAAGGAGTAAGTGTCTTTTAATTTCATGGCTGCAATCATCATCTGCAGTGATTTTGGAGCCCAGATAAATAAAGTCAGCCACTGTTTCCACTGTTTCCCCATCTATTTGCCATGAAGTGATGGGACATCACATCCAAAAAGAAACTCTAAGATTAACCTCAAATCTGTCCATCTCTTCACCAGTACCACTCCCATTAAAGCTACCATCATCTCTTCTTTGGACTACAATGGTAACCTCCAGAAGGGTGACACAGTATTACTGTCACCAAATATTTTACTTTCTTTTCCTGCAGTGCCCTTCCTTCAAGGCAGTACATTCCTTCCCCTCTGAACTCAGGAGGGACCATGTGACTCTATTCTGACAATAAAATACAAGTGTAAGTGATAGTAACACATCTAGGCAGAGGTTTTAAGAGCCACGGCTTGCCATGTACCCTTTCCTGCTATCATGACCATCAATATTTGAGATGGTAGGTGCCCAGATCCTGGAGTGAGTGGTTATGGAGACGGCTCCCAGCTGACCTGCGACAGTTATGTAGCTTGAGTGTAAGATTTTTGCTGACATAAGCCACAGGGATTTAGGAATTGTTTGTTATTGCTTTACCCAACCTATTCTAGCTGATACACCTCCTATATCATTTCTCTGTTTCTATCTTGCCCCACTCCAATCCAATCTTCAAACAGAAGCCAAAATTATCTTTTTAAAATAAACCAAGCTTGCTAGAAGACTTTTGCTGGTTTTCCATGCATGTGGAATAAAACCTGAGCTCCCTAACATATTTTGGCCCTTGTTTTTTCTGTTCTACTTTTACATCACTAGCTGTTCTCCCAACAGCACCGACTTGCCTTTCTGCACAGGTGTTTCAGCAGCACCGACCTTCTAATGCTCCTAACAGGCCAGGCTCCTTGATTCTGGGCCTTTCCATACGTTTTTCCCACTAACTGCAACACTGTTTCATCATTTTTCTTATGGAAGTTTGTTTCTCATACTTCTGATTTCCGTTTAACTGTTGTCTCCTCAAAAAGGTTTGCCCTATTTTTTTTTTATTAAAATTAGGTACCCATTGTTAGTCTTGTCATCAACACCATGTTATTTTCATTCATGGCACTTGTGATCTTTACTCATCTATTTCTATCATTATCTCCTTTTATACTGTTCATCTACCTCCACGAGATACCACTTCCATAAGTTAGGACCCACGCTTCTTTTGTTCACAATGGCATACCCAGCACCTTACACCATGCTGGCACATACATACTTACTGAATGAATGAGTGAGTGAATGAATGAGTAAAACAAACGCTTCAGAGGCTTAATTAAAGTGAAGGCTGTGAGAACCCACCCAAGTGAAATATATGTCAAGGATATCTTCAAAGAGGAAGACATGCATAAGACGATACGGATCTGAACTGGAGAGGGTCAGAAATGACAAAGACAGTTAACCTAGTTCAGGTTAAGGCGTAAGGCTGGATCCAAAGTGAATCCAGAATTTCAAGTTGTCTTCAAAGGGACACTAGGCTACAAATCAAAAGCCCACAAAACTAGTTGCTAGACAGAATCCCCCAGAGGCACTTGGTGCTTCTATCCTCCGTCTTTCCCCATGCCAGCAAAGAACAGATTTATTACTCCAAAGGACTATAGGCAGCTGCCTGTTGCAACAGTGGGTTTTTTCCACTCGCCTCTCCTCTAATAAAATTTTGAAAGCTAATGTACCCCCTCAACACATTTTTAACATTTAAATTATCATATTTACAGCTGAAAATTTTATATCATTCCTTTTTCTCTTTGAACTCTTCTTTTCATTCTATCAATATTAACATTGCCCGTGGAATTTCATACTGATACAAACTTCTTGGCAATAATATATCAGTATATTATAAATCTTTATAAATAATAAACATAAAATTCAAATTTTATTAAAGATGCATCATTCAATGGGACAGATGAAGCTTCTGTTTTCAATTAGCTGATGTTCCGTGAATAAACTTTACTTTTTGCCAGAATAAGATGACTTCAGCAACAGTTCTGTTTCCACTCACTCTTGTTTTAAAATGTAATTGCTGAGATTCGATGCTCACATAAACACATGGATAGGCTTTCATGGGAAGCAAATAGGTCTGTTTTAGAGGCACTACTCATATCTCTGAATTTTTTCTGATTCTTCCATCAAAAATAACAAAGTGATCCATCACCACAAATTATTTTTAATGTCTGAGAGCTGACAACTCAATTAGGTCTTCCTTCAATTTTATTGAAAGCAAAGAGTTGAAAGCCACCCAACATGCAAAAGGATTTGTTACCCAGTCAGCTGCCCTCTCTCAAATGCTGAGAAGTATATCGCAGTGTCTCCAGCGAGACTTATCAAATGACTAACACTTGCACGTTTTACTCTTCCACTTAAGAGCATCTCATTTAACCTGATACACACATAAAGGGTTGGGAAAATCAATGATTGGCTATTTCATTATGCCTCTTCCAATATAATATTTTTTGTTAAATGCTTTATTAATAGTACATGCTTTAAATATATTTTAACACAACTTTGGAGCTATACATCAAACTCATTTATTAATGGAAAATGTCTGCCATATAAATAATCCTTGTTGTCAAATCAATCAGCCAAATCAGGCTTAGTTTCTGTCAGAAAATATCTGACTTCATTTATTAAACTAAATAAACATGTTAAGACATGTCTCATTGAACATCATCCACTACCAATAGACAGATTATACTCCCAACCTTCCCAGGGAATAAGACTCTGCCTTCGCTTTGCCCTATCAAAAGACACAGGGATCTCCCTCTGCAGAAAATGTTTCTTTGGCAGTTTCTGGAGTACGGAAAAGACAAGGTCCTTTGAAAATGTTCTTTTTCCCTAAGTCTCCCTTTGTTCGACATCACAGAGGTTTTTTACATCTTGAGCAAAGTATCGTGGGCTTCCCAGCCAGCTCAGCAGTAAAGAATCTGCCTGCCAATTCAGGAAACACAGGAGCCGTGGGTTTGAGCCCTGGATCAGGAAGATCCCTTAGAGGAGGAAATAGCAACCCACTCCAGTATTCTTGCCTGGAAAATTCCATGGACAGATGAGCCTGGTGGGCTACAGTCCACAGGGTTGCAAAGATTTGGACATGACTGAGCAACTGAGCATGCACACAATGCATCATAGTATAATTGTGTGAGAAATCGATAGTTCTCTAAAGAGGGAGAAAGAAGCCTACGAAAGGGAAAGTGGAAGAGAAACACGGTCTTCTTTTCAGAGCTCCTCCACTCAATTTTAGAAAGAATATATACGAAAGTAGAGGATCTGGGAATGAATTCCTTTAAATCTAGGCATACCTGTGTATCTCTTATAAAGTCTTTGTATATCCCCAGATTTGAACCTGCCCTGTTGCTCTTGGGAGAGGTCTAACTTGGGTTACAGGCTGAATCAAATCCTTCTCTGTGGATGAATCCAAACAGCTAAGGATGATGAGGGACCATGGAGGGTCTACCCCACTCCTGTGTGTCATCTCACCATGTCCAGAATGCGAGCAGGGTCTGCGGGAATAAGGAGGGCTACTTACTACTTACTACTGCATGCTGCTCGTGTGGGACCAGCTACTCCGGTCCCTTGGAGACTGCTCCCCGTTGGGATCGGTAAAGTGGGAAGTATGCTTGCCTCTTGGCACCTCAGCTCAACATGAATCCAAGGATTTTCTAATTTTATTTTCAAAGACGTAGTCTAAATGAGTCAAAGCCATTCGTTTCAGTAAAAGTAAGCTCTACCCAGAAACAAAGTCAAAGTGGGATTCAAAATGAAACACAGATTTTTCATGTATTGACTTCTGCTGCTGCTAAGTCACTTCAGTCGTGTCCAACTCTGTGTGACCCCATAAATGGCAGCCCACCAGGCTCCCCTGTCCCTGGGATTCTCCAGGCAAGAACACTGGAGTGGGTTGCCATTTCCTTCTCCAATGCATGAAAGTGAAAAGTGAAAGTGAAAGTGAAGTCGCTGAGTCCTATCCGACCCTCAGCAACCCCATGGACTGTAGCCTTCCAGGATCCTCCGTCCAAGGGGTTTTCCAGGTAGGAATACTGGAGTGGGGTGCCATTGCCTTCTCTGGTATTGACTTCTAACAAATGCCAATTGAATACATCAAATATTTTGCATAATAATGCATAATCCTTGTGATAGCCCTGCGAAAGAGCTATGATGGCTCTCCTCTGATAGCTGAGAAAACTGAGGCTGAACATGGCTTCATGGCTAGCCAGGCACACACTCAGACTCACAAAGCCTATGTGGTTGTCACATGCCACACTGACTCTGTGCCCTTTATCCACCATGCCCATGGCACCAGGAAATGCAGTTGCAACAGTAATAAGCATTTGATCTGTCTTTCTTTTCTGTGCTTTGTGCCCATTAGTAAGGGTTATGAGTCATCTCCCAGTTAACTAGAAATTTGATAGCATGGAGAAATTAAAATCATGTGTAATCCTCAAATCTCATTTTAGCCAACATTTCATAAGGACTTTTAGAAGAGTTTCTAACAAGAGTGTTTGACAGATTCTATTTTCACCACATTGCCTTTCAACCATAACCAAGTAGAGACAGTAGTTTACACAAGAGAAATTTGCAAGTTCAACAGCAAGAAGAGAAAGGAGAGAATCAGGAGTTTGAATGACATCTGTATATGCATAAGATGGCATTGGGATGTTAGTCTTCACTTTGTCACTTTAATTTATCCCTGATTATTCAATTAGAATACATGCTCAAGTATATCGATTATGAAGTTTGTCTCTCAAGATGCTGGTTTTCAGATCACAGTCAAGGACCATAGCTATAGATACCTGGAGCACCACCCCACCACCACATCATTCCTCTCAGTCTGCCTCTGCCTTCAGCTGCCACTGCCATGGACTCACCCAGTCATCTCAGACTGCCCTTGCTCTGTCAGTGTGCATCTCGTGGGCCTTTCTGCTGGGCAGTGGTGGGTAGGTCCTCTGATGCCACGCATACAAATGCATCCTGGGAGTGGTGAAGGGTGAAGTTTGTTGATGCCCCAGGGGCAACCTGTGACCAGTAGGAATGGGAGTCAGCAGGTAAATGCTACCATCTTCCATCCTTCAGGGGCCCCTCCCGGGACACACAGGTACACTTTTCTGATGGTTCTGACAGAATCGAGCCATCATTGCCCATAGGACAACCTCAATGACACACTCAGCTATTGGCTTTTTCTTCTCTCACTCTCCCTGTTTACTCATTCCTGCTTCCTGGGACCACCTCCCTAATGAAATACCTCCTCTGAAGACACTCAGACTCTGCTTTAGAAGGAATCCAAACTAAGACATGGAAGTCTCAGATGTTATTTATAAACATGCCATTCTCCATGAAAATAGCCTTAAAATTTAAATAACAAAGCAGGCCATGCCAATAAGGCAGTAATTCTTGCCTACAAGTAGGCAAGTGGGTAGAAAAAGGGACATGTATGTGCCCCAGGAGAAGTGGATAAAAGTCATCTAGGGGGCTTTTCAAGCTACATTCTTGAAATTTTGGTGTATCTTTATGGAGTATTGCATAATTCCCTCCCTCAGAATCCTAGCCGCATCCAGTCACCGTCTTGTCACCACTGCTGATGAGAAAATGTGTTGTGTGGGGCAGCAAAAGAAGTTTGCTGCACTGACAGCTTTTTAAAGACAAAATTGTTCAGATGCAATTCGGTACATTACTCAATAGTCTTAGCTATTTTTAATTGTAGTTTAATTTAACTCTGGTCTTCTTGTCCCTGTGCTGAGATTGTTGGAGCTAAATAAAGAATAAGCCTGAGCTTTTCTTTCTAGCATTCATGTTGAACTTGGAAAGTCCTTATCACTTGTCTAGGCCCCTCTTGCCTTCTCAGTGACTCAGGAGATGAACATGTCACAGAAAACCTCCTCTGACAGCTCAAAACTCCTGACCTGTTTTTCCATTTTATTTTTAAAGAACATCAAAAATCCCCTTTCCAGCAACTTTTAGTTAGAATTTGCCAACTCAGGGTAACTTGGAATTTGCATATAATTCCTTTAGCAACTCTCTGGAAACCTGAAAAATTTACAACTGCACAAGAGAGCTCCACATAAAGGAGAAAAAAGGTACAGAGAATCCTCATGTCACTACTCAGAATAAATCATTTTAAACAACAAATTTAAACAAAGCCTTCGGGCACATAGAATTAAATGAGTCACAGGAGCCATACATTTCAAACACTTCAGTTGAAAGCTAGGCATTGGTGGGAATGCTTTAAGCCTGGCACATAGGGACTGACCACTGCAGTTGATCACTGCAGTTGTGATTAGTTGATCACAGCACTCTCTTACACATATGGATGCAGTTTCTGCCTTCTCAACCCAGCCTTCTGGTTTGACCAAGGATCTTAAATTGATAGAAAAAAATCAGAATAGCGTTAAGGATACAATCATGTACTAGCTTCATGTCCTCATAGAGCTAGCTTCTTGTAAGGGAAACACAATACATCCATAAGCAAATGTATATTTAATATTTGGAGCAGAATTTGACAGTTGCCTTCTAACTACCTACTTTTTGCTTCTCTCTAAAATTAACAGAATAATGATCTTTCTCTGGACACATAGTCTCCCAAATAAACGACCATATTTCCCAGCCTATCTCTTAGTTAGATGTGGTATCACACTAAGTTCTGATCAAGGATATGTAAGCAGATACACTTTGTGGAACTTTCAGGAAGCTTCCCTAAAAGATAGAGGGCGAATCTTTCTTTCTCTTTTCCCCCATCCTACTGCTGGGAAACTGGATGTGGTGGCTAAGGAGCCAGCAGCCATCCTGAACCTAAAGGATTAGAATCACATCCTAGGCACTGTGTTTAGAAACAATCTTTAGATCTCAGTAACTATGGAGGTCCCATACCAGCTCTGGACTATCCTCCTCCAAACTTCTTCTGCCTAAAAAGAATGAAATTTCCACTTTATTTAAACTACTTTCCAGGTTTCTGTTATTCATAACCTAACCCTAGCTGATAATTTTAAAATACATATACGCCCACCCTACATAACATTTATGTAGATACATAATAGTGAAATATATGTGACTATTAATTGGTCATGGAAGAGAGGCAGACTTCATGGTTTCAATTGGAGCAACAGTTATATGTTTAATTTGGGACGCCTGGCAGCAGTAGAGTACATATCTTCTTTTGTGGTTGTAGATTCTATTTATGGGTGGTATCGTTTCTAAAAAGCTGCAGTGTTTGCATCTAGTAAATTAATGAATGGTTAAATGGCCTATGTTAAATTGAGAGATTGTTTTCTGTTTTAAAACAGTTTGCAGAGCCATAAATTTCCATTCGCATTGGGCATACCGAGGGAACATGTGTCATCTGCATTCTAGGGCTCTTTGTCTTCTTCTGTCAGAGCAGCAGCACCATCAAAACACCAGAGCTGCAATCCTATCCTCTTGTTTTCTAAAGCACCAAAGCTGGGCTGACTTGCATATTGGTTGGCATAAATTAGAATATTAATTTCAATAGGCATTGCCTCTAAATCTAGAACATAAATACAGCCTGCTGCAATTATACAGATAACCAGTATTTAAGGTGCCTAAAAGCTTTAAACCTTCTATGTTTAATTATATTCAGATTATACTTAATAAACATACTCACAAAAACTCACACAGTTGTCAAATTAGAGATTGTGAACTTTACAATGAATGTGTTCCCATGGCCAGTTGCAAAAGTTTCCATTTTGGAAAAAAACAATAATCCTGTTTCAGGAATGTATTGATCAGGAACCCTCTCTTATTTACAAAAGACAGAAAACTAATCTAAGTCTGCTTATGTGAAATTGTGAATTTATTGGCTCATGCGATTCAGAAGTACCTGGGGTTACCTGAGTTCTGGGACAAGTGAGCTACAGATTCAAATGATTTCTTTCCCTCCTTATTTCTGCTCTGCCTGACTCTCCTGGTTTCCATCTCAGATACCCTCCTGCAGTAAAAAGAGACCCCTACCAGTCACCATCTTGTCCTTGCATCTTATAATCTGAGAAGAATAACGCACCCCTCCACCCCTGGCTACAGCAATCTCCAGAAAGGGGTTGTTCCTGGCCAGCTTCAATCAGATGCCCAGCCTTCCTGGTGACAGCCTTTTCAAAATCACATGCAGTTAGGAAAAACTAGTTCCCAAAGGAAACAGTGGAAGAAAACCAAGAACAGGAATGTATAATCATGAAGAGGGTGACTACTTATTGGCTTTTGCTGAGATGAAGATGAAATCACCTTGCCACTGGACTGGACAAACTGTGTCCCTTCTTAGCTGATCCAGACAGCTACTATGGAAAATGACTAGCGTTTTATTGAAATAACTCAGTAGGTCAGGGGTGGGGTCCAGGACTCTGCAGGTACAACAGATTCCTAGGTCATGCTGACTCTGCTGGTCCCTGGAGTACACTTTGAGCAACAAGGGTAGGCTCTCCATCACTGCAGGAAGTCTGTTGATGCTGAGAGTGCAGTTCCTGTCTCTCTTCAGAGATGGTTCGCTGTGTTCACTTGGGCATAGTCTTGGGTCCCCAGGATAAACCTGTCTTTACTGCTGCCATTCAGGGGTTAACATGGCCAAGGCCCCTGCCTTTGTGAATCTCCTGACACAGTTTTACTAGCTTCTGCCTTGGGAGTGAGGATGCCCGGTGGGCAGGCCTCCTTGTCTGTGACTGGCATCTGTCAAAGCAGACACGCCACGCTGAGCAAGTAGGTCTCGTTGCCGCTTGACTGCCTTTCAGTTCGCATTCTCCGAAGTGATGGGGAGCTTAGGAAGACTGTACCACTGATCGCACTCCCTTCTGGACAAGCAAAATTACCTGTTTGCGTATTTTACCATGAATTCAGAAGTCTTAGTTAGCACCTGGGCATTCTTGCTCATTTAATGCGCAGGTGTACAAAAGATGCAAGGTCTTCTCTGGGACACTCTCCAGACAAAATACCCATCAGCTGCATCCTGAACAAACAAAAATGTCATCTGGGCTTTTGAACAGGGACATAACAATGTGAACCCCCAGGGGAAACCAGGCATTATTTAGCCAAATGCTAAACTGTGGTGCCTTCCTGTCTGCCTTTTTCCACACATAGCCTTGATCACCTTCCTTGACCTA
The DNA here is from genome assembly GCF_014754425.2 of Oryx dammah. NCBI lineage: Eukaryota > Metazoa > Chordata > Mammalia > Artiodactyla > Bovidae > Oryx > Oryx dammah. Next base: position 5,975,421 of record NW_024070196.1, read on the forward strand.
CCAACCCAGCCCACAACCAACTCTCCTCCATCTCCATGAAGGAGCAAGGGGTAAAGGGAAAACCTGGTATGCCTGAAAAAACTCATATTGTGAACTTCCCTTCATCTCTTTTCACAATATTTACTTCTCCTTATTTACCTCATCGGGTTCAGTAGCTGAAGCACGTGGGCTCAGGGGTGCATGTGGCACCCTCCATGGCGTGTGGGATCTTAGTTCCCTGACTAAGGATCAAACCAGTGTCCCCTGCATTGCAAGATGGAGTCTTAACCATTGGACCACCAGGGAAGTCCCTTCTTTCCATCTTTAATCAATGAAATCGGATGCAAATGAACTTCAAGGCTGGTTTTATAGAGGAAGAGAATTCCTGAATTGCTTGTGTTGGAGCTGAGAGAAGCAATCCCACGCATTTGACCTGGGAGATCCCAGGAGTTTATAGGCTGATTGTATTTTATGTAAATTTTCCTGGTGAAGCCATCTCCTTCTGCTCTCCTTTTTCCCTCTCTGAGTTGCTGCTAAGAAAGAAGGAAGAAAGAACACGGAAAGTTTATGTAACACCAGCTCATTCCCTGGCCGCAACCGTCCCCAGCTCTCCAGCTTCATTTGCCACTTCCTTGCAAATGTGTCTCCAAGAGTCACAGTTTTGTACGCACTGCTCCCAAATAAGAAAATGTCAGTCCAGCCAAGTGTTTAATTGCAGGCACTTGCATGGGGTACAAGGCTCAATTTCCTGTACCAAAAAAAAAAAAAGCCCTTCTTGAGAATCAAAAATTCATACTACATTTTGTAGGAGTCTGATGGGAAATGATGTCTGGGGAAATTTCTGCAACTTAAGATATGCAAATTCACTATTTGATTGTAATGCTAACCCACAATCCACGGCTGCTTCCTTGTCTCTTACAAGACAGAGGCTATAAACACTAGTATATTAAAAATGTATCCACCAAAGTAAAATTAGTCTTCAACAAATGCTTATTTTCTAGAGTTTTATTTCTCAGATGAATTGGTATAATTTTTAGTGGTACATATTGCCAGCCTATAATAAATATACAAGCCTATCAAAACTGGATAGAAAAATGCATTGGATAACACACTGCAAACTAGGGATCAATTCTATTATAGTCTCAGGGGATGTATCTAGTGACCTAATAGAATGTTTCCAAGTCTAATTTCTCTGATTCTGTGAAATCAATTTTTCTATAAACTATAACCAGTACATGAGTGCTTCACAAAAACTAATCGTATTGGCATAATAAGCGTGTCAAGTTATGGTTTAATGGACACTCTGTTGTCCTTTTATTGAAACTAATAGAGTAGCATTAAAAGGAATAAAACACTCAAAATGATAACAGTTTATGGCTTGGGTTTGTTTTTTTTTCTAGCGTTTTGAATTTCATGCTATCGTGTATTGGTTCTCAATCTCCTTTCATGAATATTTGAGCTTAAACCTGTTAAAAATGACAAAGAAATGGCTAAGAAGAAGCATTTCCCCACTATCTGACCCTCAGCAGTGTGGTCGAGAAATAGCCAGGCTCTGGCATCTTCATCTGCGAGGATCGTATGTCAGCTGCTGCCGCGGGAAACCTCAATGAGGGGGAAGAGTTACGACAAGAAGGCTCCTGCTTTGTAATGTTGACAAATTAGCCGATCTCAGCTCTTCATTTCAGAAGCACCTCTACCCAAGGAGAATCGGATGAAATTGAAGTTGCTCATGCTAACCTAGGATGACCTTGAATGAAATGGATCTCTCTGTTTACCGGGCATAAAGATTACAGTGGGCTCATCTGTCAGGAAGCCCACGGTATCATAGCTTTGTCTTACTAACTTGAACTTTGCAGGCATCGGAAACTAAAGCTTAACGTGCTAATTATTATTGTGGTTGTTATTTAACGGAATTTGGAAGCCTCCCCCAAAACAGATGGGCTCTTCTTGTTGATACTTATCACAATTGTAGCTGATAATTAGTTTTTGATTATATGTGGAGGGTTTGACTCCCCCACTAGTGCTGTGAAGCCAGGAAATATACTCATCCCCTTAAATTGATAGCCCCAGTTGCTAGCACAGGTCCTCAGAAAGCAGAGGGACCAGTGTGTTCAGTATCAGTTTTCACCTGCTGTCTTGAAATAATTATTAAAACATACAGTCTCTCCCTCATTAAGTCTGTGTTAGAGAGATAAATGGATGAGCCAGCACGTGGCCATACAGTGGAAATGACACTGGGCTTGGAATCAAGTGTAATTGGTTAGAGTCCTAACTGTTCTGTATCAGTTATATGACTTGAGCAAGTGACTTAAACTCCCTGAAGCTAAACTTCTTCACTGTGAAATGGGAAGAATCAAGAGCAAATATGATGCGTACCACATGGTAACTTCTCAATACATATTTCTCTTTTTTCCTTTTCTTTTGAAGGCAGCAATATCCAATACAACATTCTGCAATGATGAAAATGTTCAGTATCTGCAACGCCGAACACAGTGGCTATCAGTCATATATGGATATTGAGCGTTTGAAATGGGACAAAGGCGATTGAGGAGCTGAATTTTTAATTTTGTATAGTTTTTAATTAACAAATTTAAATAGCCACGTGTGGCTACTATATTGGACAGAACAGATCAAAGGGGCTTCGTAGGTTTTAGAAGTGCCAAATGGAGGATTACAAAACTAACAAATTTTAAGAGAGCTCCCAATAACTGTTCTGGGCTCTTCCCCATCTAGGATTAATGAGTACATTTCTTCTCTTTTTGTAAATCACATATTCTGGGATGGCCAGTTTGCACTGTCATAGTAAATTGTCAACATTTGGATACTTTTTCAGAACCCAGGGCAGTGGTCAGAATGACGACACACATTTGATAGAAAATGACTTCTTTCCATGAGAGACTGACCCCTGGTACAAAGCTCACCATGCTAGAAGAACCATAATTTTACAACACTGCTTGGCTCTCGTCAAAACTGCGAAGCCACAAATATGATTTATTTATGAACTAGACAACTTGTAGTCACTTGGACTTTTTTCTCACTTTGGTGAGCAACATCAAAAGCCATTTAAATGTTAATCTTTTAAATTTGAGATTGAAATCAAAATTGACAGGGAGGATAGTTTTAATCGATAAAATTTCAACCTGTTGTATTAATCCTTGAGAAATGGTTAATTGTTCCCTTGAGGAAGGAGGAAAATGGAGTCATACATTTTCAATGCATTTCAGAAAAATTAACTGGAAGAATTCTTTTGACACTTTACCTGAAAAGGGAACATCATTTTTAAAAAATTCAAATAAGCTTTCTCTGTAGGTACCATTTAAATCTGCAGTCATGAGTCATTCACTCAAAACACAATAGCAGATTGCACCAAGAGCTGATTTTTAAGGCGTTGTGTATACATATTAATAGTAGAGTTCATGATCACTGGAGGGATCAAATGTATACTGGTTACAAAATATTCAGTACTAGAATTTCGAAGAGGTGAAAGGAGATCACAAATGTAATTTTAATTTGTTTGGATGAATGCTAAAATCAGGTTTATCTGAAGCTTAAGCAAGTTTTTTTCCACTGCAATAGAGAAAGGACCATTAATACATAATCGTCAAGGCTTACAGGTCACTGCTTAAAAACAGCAGTACTAAAGTAACTATTGTTTTGTCCCTTTCAGTTCACCTAGGAGTATTTTCTTTACGGACCTTTCAGAATGCGCCTAGATAAGAAATTCTTTTTGAGTCATCATCACCATACCTTTAGCTAGAAAAACAGCTAGATCTGTTCCAAATCAGGACAAACTAAAAGTGTGAGATTTTTATAGGCAACTACAGTTTCTTAACTGGCTCTCCACAGAAAGCATTGTGCCTGCTTGCCTGATTCTTGCTCGCAGAAAGCCAGGGCAGGAAACATCCCTGGCTAGCACGGGGCCCACCACCAGTTCATTATGACTCCAGTGGAGAGTGGTTCATGAGGTTATACGTAGTTACAACATGATTAACTCTCTGCTCATCAATTCAATTTTTTATTGGAAATGTCACCGCAAATGTGGCATAAATTTTCTGGGAACAGCATTCAGTTTCTCCTTATTATTCAGCACAGCTTTCAGAGAGAGGAGGTACTATGGCTAATCCGAATTTAATTCCAGAAGAAGTCAGCTCTCCTGCTTGCTACAGGCCAAGCTCCATTTCTGATGTTATCTACAATGCTAACCAAGATGGGCTAGAAATACCTGTGTGAATGGGGGTACCAAAGAATAACTCTGAATCTGGAATAAAAGTGCAGTCTTGGAAATTTCCTAGCACTGCTGAGTCTGTGCCTGCAACAGAGGCAGCTGGATTCTGCAGTGCAGTTGATGCATGGCTGTCAGCATCCGTACACGCCCAGAATCTCCTATGAAGAGCATCATTCCATCTTCCAGCATCTCACCATTCCCAGAACCAAGTCACTGACCTTCCAAGAGAGAACTCAGTGTGCAGAGAAGATCCTCTCTATCAGAGGAAATCAATAACTGGATGCCTTTTTAATCTGAGCAGATTCCTGGAATTTCCTATGGGAAATTCTCACAAAGGTGTTTTTACTTGAATGTTTTTCTGCAAGAGAGAAAGAAGAGCCTTGTATCCTCCTGAATCAAAAGCAAGGGCTTTTATTCACTCGAGATGAATATACCTGTATCAAATCCACATCCTCTTAAAGAGGTGGAAATTACCCTCTTGGCTTATTGGACCAGGCGGGGACTATCAGTTCCACAGTTCTTAACAGAGCTTCACCAGCTCCATAATTGAAGAAATTCTTCCAGGACCATGTTTATTATTTAGCCTGTCTGTTACCTAGGATCCACACCAGGAAAATTATGTGCAAACACAAATCGGTTAGTCTCCTGGAACTTATTTGCTGAGCATTTTCTTGGTAAGAATTCCTGCAGCATCAAAATTTTGCTTGGAGGAAAAAAAAAAAAACCGGAAGCCTCAAAGTGAACCATGATGCTTTTTGCAGAAACAAAGCAACACCCAAATAAATAAATAAATAAAGCCTGTGACCAACTATTCTCCCCTTCACAGCTTCTCTCTTATCAGAGGCATCTTCTTCTGGTTTGTGGACCAGCCTGAACATGAAAGAGCTTCTCGGGCCAACCCTGCTGCAGTTTCTGTGTCTGGAGAGTTTTAAAATATGCTGAAGCGAACAAACAAAAAATCTTTATATAGGAACCAAAACTCTTCACATAAGTATGTATTTGTGGGCGGGTGTGTGGGTGGGTGTGCACATGCACACGCAGGAGCTAGGAATACCTTGCATAACCCCGTTATGTGAAAATCATACTAAAGATAAGTCATCTCTTTGAAAACTGGACTTCGCTGGTGGCTCAGCTGGTAAAGAATCCACCTGCAATGCAGGAGACCTGGGCTTGATCCCTGGGTTGGGAAGATCCCCTGGAGAAGGGAAAGGCAACCCACTCCAGTATTCTGGCCTGGAGAATTCCATGGACTGTATAGTCCATGGGGTTGCAAAGAGTCGGACACAACTGAGCAACTTTCACTTTCACTTTACAAATTATAGTTGATTTATAATATTGTGTTAGTTTCAGATGTTCAGCCTAGTGATTTTGCAGATTACATTGCATTATACATTGTTATAAAATATTGGGGGAATTTCCTATGTCATACAGTAAATCTTTGTTGCTTATCTACTTTGTATAAGTACTTTGTATCTGTTAATCCCGTACTCCTAATGTGCCCCTCCCCCTGGTAACCGTAAATTCTTTTTCTGTGTTTGTGAGTCTGTTCTGTTTTGTATGTAGATTCATTTGAATTATTTTTTGATTCCACATATGATATCATCTAATATTTATCTTTCTCTGTCTGATTCATTTCACTAAGCATGATCTTCTCTAGGTCCATGTATGTTGTTTCAAATGGTGGAATTTCATTCTCTTTTATGGCTGAGTAATATTCCATTGTATATTCACAGCACATCTTCCTAAGTCCTCCTTCTGTTGATGGACAGTTTGTTTGCTTCTGTGTCTCGGCTATTGTAAATAGTGCTGCTGTGAACACTGGGATGCATATGTCTTTTCAAATTAGGGGTTTCATTTTTTCCCGATATACGCCCAGGAGTGGAACTGCTTAATCATATGGTACATCTAGTTTTAGGTTTTTAAGGAAATTTATACTGTTTTACATAGTGACTGCACCAGTTTCTTACCCTCCAACAGTGTACAAGAGTTCCTTTTTTTCTCCACAAAAAATGAAGCATCTTAAATCACAGCTGATAATTTGTCCCTCCGTGATTTTGAAGAACTTTACAAAAGTGTCCAATTGCTTATCTAGATGAAGAAACATTCAAGAAGAGGTAAGGTAAGAGAATAAGAGGTAAGAAATAAAACTATGCATATGGTCTGCTGTATATGTATGTGTGTGTGTGCGCGCGTACATATATACATTGGGCTTCCCAGGTGGCGCTAGAGGTAAAGAACTGGCCTACCAATGCAGGAGACCCAAGAGACTCAGTCTCAATCCCTGGGTCAGGAAGATCCCCTGGAGAAGAAAATGGCAACCCACTCCAGTATTCTTGCCTGGGAAATTCCACGGACACAGGAGCCTGGTGAACTACATACAGTTCATGGGGGTGCAAGAGTTGGACACAACTGAAGCAACTTAGCACACACGCATGTGTATGTATACACACACACACACACACACGTGTATATATATATATAGATACATGCAGGATATCATTTGATTCTCAAGTCTTCGCACCTCTCAAGACACACATCATCACCCCGTTAGGTTTAGATAATTTGTATTCAATAAGGGTATTAACTTGCTTAAGAGCACACAGCTACGAAGTGTATATGTCTGTACACACAGAGGAGGAGGAAATGGCTACACTCCAGCATTCCTGCTTGAGAAATCCCATCGTCAGAGGAGCCTGGAGGGCTACTGTCTATGGGGTTGCAAGAGTCAAACACAACTTAGTGACTAAACCACCACCACCATACACTTATAAAGAGAGAGAATATTTGTGATGCAATTTGGATTTAAATTCCAGTTCTACCACTTCGTAGCTGTGTGCTCTTAAGCAAGCTAATACTCTTATTGAATACAAATTATGTAAACCTAACAGGGGTGATGATAGGTGTCTTGAGAAGTGCGAAGACTTGAGAATCAAATGATATCCTGCATGTATCAATCAAGGTTTTACTTCCGAGTAACAGAGACGTACTCTGGCTAATTGAGGCAGAAGAGGAACGTATTCAAGACTATCATGTTGCTTATGAAATTTCTCAGAAGGTTGGAGAATCAGACACGGGGAAAGAAGGGATTCAGGAAGACCACGTGGGCATCAGGATGGCAGAAATTCATGGCACCAAAGAGCATGCAGAGACTCCCAGGCCCACCACTGAATGCTTGGCTGCCGCAGCTAGCCCGGTCCTATGTGCTCCTGAGAAATAGAAATTGTTGATATAACAGCAGAATGACCTCTGCTCAGTCACCTTCCTGAGATCAATAATTCCAGTTGTGAAGATTAAATAGGTCGGTTGGTTGTTTGAGCCTAAATCACGTGTTCTTCGCCTAAGTGCAGAGGAGCGTGGGGAACAAGCTCTTGGCATTTTCAAGTTTTAGTCAAGGCATGCTCTCTTTCCCAGCAAGAGCCATAAGATGGAGAATTTACCAAACAAAGGAAAGAACTTCAGAGTCTGAATCACCAAGAAGATGTACAGGTCCATTACAAAAGATGCCAAAGCTCCTGACACATAAGAGGTTTATGTACATGGTGACTATGAACATTATTCTGAACCAGTGAGAAAAGGGAACAACCCATTATTCAGTAAATGGTGCAGAGATTATTAGTTGTTTGCAAGAAAAAAATGTACAGTTCACCAAAATAAAGTCCAATAGGATCAAAGATTAAAAAGAGAATCTACAAAAAATTATGCACCCTCCTGTGTCCATCAGTGTAGGTAGGCCTGACCTACCCTGAAAGAGGTTTATGTAAAGGAAGTGAGTTTTCCAATGAAAATCGGGGAGAGGGAGGCTTAACCCCCTACCTCTTAGAACCAGACCCACATGTTCCACTCTTAATTTTGCATTTGACCCCAGTTGGAAAGCCTCTTCTTTTATTTACTAAAAATAAAATGTTAAGATAACTTATCACATGCCTAACTTATACAACTTTTTTCCAGACAGACAAGGGCCTTGTTTTACATGCCTTTGGGCGCTACTAGGCCTGGATTGAGGCTTCCCTGGTAGTTCAGCTGGTAAAGAATCCAGCTGCAATGCAGGAGACCCCAGTTCGATTCCTGGGTTGGAAATATCTGTTGAAGAAGGGATAGGCTACCCACTCCAGTATTCTTGGGCTTCCCTGGTGGCTCAGACAGTAGAGAATCTACTGCAGTGTGGAAGACCTGGGTTTGATCCCTGGGATGGGAAGATCCCCTGGAGATGGGAACAGGTACCCACTGCTGTACTCTTGCCTGGAGAATTCATGGACAGAGGAGCCTGACAGCCTACCGTCCGTGCACTCGCAGAGTCAAACACGACTGAGCGACTAACGCTTCCACTTTCATGCCTGGATCAGTGCTTTGAACATAGCAGGCTATCAAAATTCCTCATGATTGAGGAAGAAACTTTGAATTGCCGGTTAACTGTTTTGAAATGTCTGGTAATGGTTTCAGCTTTGAGTGCTAATTTAAAGTAATCTCTCTGTTCCTAAATTTCCTTTTTTTTTTTTTTTTTGAGAAGAATGAGTACAATTACATGGCCTCCTGCCCCCTACCTTCATAAAACATCAAATACTGATTATTTCAGGCTCAACAAAACAAGTCGTAGGTGACAGCTCTGAAGTTCTCACAGATGGACAACTTTCCAGAAGGCTTACCACTCTTTTTACCTCTCTTATCTACAGTCCTCACTGTGGATTTCCATCTTCCACTCCTATATTCAGTCCTGAAAGACTAGTCAAGGGTGAGTAAGATTGGACAGAAATATTTCTTTTTGAGCTGTATATCTTTTTGGTTACAGCTTTCTTTTTAATTTACTTCTTTTCTCTGTTAGAATAGTTATGGGATCTGACATACTTTCCTCATGATTGAATTGATTTTTGCTTTTCCTTTGACTTTCTAAAAGCTTCTGATGTCATTTATTCAAGTTGAGAAATCACTTTAAGACCTTTGTGTGTGCATGCTAAGTCACTGACTCTTTGAGACCTCATGGACTGCAGCCCGCCAGGCTCCTCTGTCCATAGAATTCTCCAAGCAAGAGTACTGGAGCGGGTTGCTGTTCCCTTCTGCACTGGATCTTCCTGACCCAGGGATCACACCTAGGTCTCCTGCATTGCAGGCAGATTCTTTACTGCCTGAGCCAGCAGGAAAGCCCTGTCAGCCATGACACATCCCTAAATAACACATGAATAAGGACTCACCATCTCTTAAAAATTTTCAGCTCCAGGCCTTAAAAAGGTCATTTGCTGTCCTGTTTGATTTATCTCTGAGAATGAAAAGAACCAAAAGTCAGTTCCCTTTAGTACAAACTCTCTTTCATATTTTATTTGCTAACGTACAGCTAATTTCTAAATTAAGAGCATGCTTAAAGGAAAGGTTAGGAAGCTATTCATTCCAATCCATTAGTAAGTCTGGATTTGATTGAATTTTTAACTAATGTTAGATAATTATTGCATTTTGGCTTTTGGATTTCAAACAGGATGAAAGAATCTGTTTTCTTTTTTATTTAAAATTACAGTAGATTCAGCCCAGTCAAAAGATTTCGGAGTTTCTCCCAAAGAATTCTTTAGCTCTCACAAGAAAAATGCATGCTGATGATATATGCCCATCACCAAATTTTAAATGGTCAAAATGTGGAAGTATATTTGTGATTAGGTCAGAGGTCAGCCAACTTTTTCTGTAAATATCCAGACAGTAAATCTTTTAAGCTTTGTGGTCATATGGTCTTTTAAGCTTTGTGGTCATATGGTCTCTGTTAGACTCTCTCAACACTGCCATTGTAGTGCAAAACAGCTATAGACAATACATTAATGAGTGTAGGTGTGTCTCAATAAAACTTCATTTATAAACACTGAAATTTGAGTTTCATATAATTTTCATGTGACATGAAATATGGTTCTTCTTTTGATTTTTTCAGGAAGCAAACAACATTCTTAGCTCACGGGTAATATAAAAACAGATGGTGATATTCCATTGTGTATATGTACCACAACTTTCTTATCCATTCATCTGCCGATGGACATCTAGGTTGCTTCCCTGTCGTAGCTTTTGTAAATAGTGCTGCAATGAGCATTGGGGTACACACATCTCTTTCAATTCTGGTTTTCTCAGTGTGTATCTCCAGCAGTGGGATCACTAGGTCGTATGGCAGATCTATTTTCAGTTTTTTAAGAAATGAGGTGGATGAAACTAGAGCCTATTATACAGAGTGAAATAAGTCAGAAAGAAAAACACCAATCATACATATGGAATTTAGAAAGATGGTAATGATGACCCTATATGTAAGACAGCAAAAGAGACACAGATATAAAGAACAGACTTCTGGACTCTGTGGGAGAAGGCGAGGGTGGGATGACTTGAGAAAATATCATTGAAACATGTATATGGCCATATGTGAAACAGATCGCCAGTCCAAGTTTGATGCATGAAACAGGGCACTCAAAGCCGGTACACTGGGATAACCCAGAGAGATGGGATGAGATGGGGAGGGACGTGGGAGGGGGTTTCTGGATGGGGGACACGTGTACACCCGTGGCTGATCCATGTCAATGTATGGCAAAAACCACCACAATATTGTCAAATAATTAGCCTCCAATTAAAATAAATTAGTTAATTTTAATTTAAAAAAAACTGATGGTGAGGTAGCAGGCCATAGTTGCTGACACCACTTAAGGTGAACTGGGGGTTAAATTCTTTTTTTTAGAAATAAGAAGCAACACTTCTATTAAACAGATCAAGTTATAACATACTTATAAAACTTACATACACCTGAAACTAATACAACATTATAAATCAGCTAAATTTCAAGAAAAATTTAAAAACTGAGCACAGGTTGTAACACTTAAGAGACTTTATGCAGTAAATACCATGGCGTTCGTATGTTCAATATTTACCTGAACATTTGATGTGAGTAGTATTAATAGTTTTACTGATGTATACATGCTTTTTAAATTATACATTTTAAATTAGTGCCTCTTACAGTTTTTTTGCACTTTTAACTTTTATTTTATATTAGAGTATAGTTGACTAACAATGTTGTGATTGTTTCAGGTGTATAGCAAAGTGATTCAGTTATAATATATATCTATTCTTTTTCAAATTCTTTCCCATTTAGAATGTTAAAGAACATTCGTGTTATATATATAGAACATATATATAACTGAGCAGAGTTCCCTGTGTTAGGTAGGTCTTCGTTGCTACCCATTTTATATAGCAATATGTGCATGTCAATCCCAACTCTCTAACTACCCCTCTGTCACCCCTCCCCCTTGGGGATGAAATTCTTGAGATGTTTTCACTTTTATTGATGCCCAAAGCCCAAGTTTTGCCATATCTTGCATAATTCAAGTGCAAATTCTTTCAATTCATGCTATGCATTCTTTTTTTAAATTTTAATTGGAATATAATTGATTTAAAATGTGTCAGTTTCTGCCATACAGAGAAGTGAATCAGTTTATACATATACATATATCCACTCTTTTTTAGATTATTTTTCTATATAGACCATTACAGAGTGCTGAATGGCATTCCCTGTGCTGCACAGTAGGTTCTTATTAGCGATCTATTTCATATATGGTAGTGTGTATACATACATCCTATACATTTATTTTAAAATGTGCAAGACTTCCCTGGTGGTCCAGCGGCCAAGAGTTCCTGCTCCCAGTGCAGGAGACCTAGGATGCTCCCTGGTCAGGGAACTAGATCCTGAATGCCACACTGAAGATCACAGATCCCGCATGCCACGACTCATAATAAAGGAGGCTGCAGCTGTACATTTTGACCCTTAATGTTCTTCCAGGCACACAAGCAGACTAGGCTCTCATTTATGTTTAAAAAGGCAAACTATATACACATGTATGTCTCCATGTGTGTGTCTCCATGCAAAGATGACTGCATGAAGGATACACCAGGAATTTGTAACAATAGTGCCTCCATTGAGGGGAATTAGATGACAAGGGACAAGCGTGAGCAGGCAGAAGATGGTGGAAGAGTGAAACAGAGAGATCGCCAGCCTCCCCACAAATACATCTAAAACTCATCAAGGTATGGAACAACTCCTACAAAGCAACCTCTAGGCCATAGCAGAAGACCTCCGGCCTCTAGGGGGACAGGCTAAGCTCCCTGAAATGAGGCAGAAGAGAGGATAGAGACATAAAAAGGGAAAAGACTGAGAACTTCTGGATGGGCGCTTGTGCCCTGAGGGAGGAAAGGCGTCCTGAAACAGGAGGAGTTCCTGTGCACAGCTCCCTTGCAGGCGGGCTCAATGGGGAGCTGTGAAGTCTTCAAAAACTGGGCAAAGCAGGAAATTAGAGGGCAGAAAACAGAGAAAGTCGCACTTCTCAGCCCATGAACAGCTTGCAGACTATGGCCTCAACCAGATGGCGGGCTCAGGGGACTGAGAGAAGCCCATAGAAACCCCACGGCACAGAGGGCGGGCTGGGGTAGCCAAGAGCGGGGAGGCATAGGAACCTCTCCAGCACATACAACGTGCAGGGGGCAGGTCTGGGGGGCTGAAAGAACACATGAGCCTCACAGAGGGCAGGTGAGATGAAACAAGTGCACACAAACCCCGCCACACAGAGGGAGGGCCCTGGGGGGCTGAGGGAAGCCCACACAAGTCTCCACAATGCAGAAGGCATAGCTGGGGAGCCAAGGAAAGACCCACACAAGCCCCTGCCGAGCGAGCTTCAGCCAGCAGTGAAAGGCAGGTCCGGTAACAGAAGCATCGGTAATGATCCCAGGGACAAGTAGGGGGCGAGTGGCAGTGAAGATATGCTGAGAGGGCACTCTGAAGTGGCTGCAGAAATAGACGTGTCTAATACAGCCTATTCAAAAGCAGAGACATTACTTTGCCATCAAATGTCCATCTAGTCAAGGCTATGGTTTTGCCAGTGGTCATGTATGGATGTGAGAGTTGGACTGTGAAGAAGGCTGAGGGCCGAAGAATTGATGCTTTTGAACTGTGGTGTTGGAGAAGACTCTTGAGAGTCCCTTGGACTGCAAGGAGATCCAATCAGACCATTCTAAAGGAGATCAACCCTGGGTGTTCTTTGGAAAGAATGATCCTAAAGCTGAAACTCCAATACTTTGGCCACCTCATGCGAAGAGTTGACTCATTGGAAAAGACTCTGATGCTGGGAGGGATTGGGGGCAGGAGGAGAAGGGGATGACAGAGGATGAGATGGCTGGATGGCATCACCAACTCGATGGACGTGAGTTTGAGTGAACTCTGGGAGTTGGTGATGGACAGGGAGGCCTGGCGTGCTGCGATTCATGGGGTTGCAAAGAGTCAGACATAACTGAGTGACTGAACTGAACTGAATACAGCCAAAGCCAGAAGGACTGCCCAAAGACATACTGAACCCATAAGAAAAGAAAGAAAAGAAAGCGAAGTCGTTCAGTTGTGTCTGACTCTTTGCGACCCCATGGACTGTAGCCCATCAGGCTCTTCAATCCATGGAATTTTCCAGGCAAGAATATTCGAGTGGGTTGTCATTTCCTTCTGCAGGGATCTTCCCAACCCAGGGATCGAACCCTGGTCTCCCACATTGCAAGCAGATGCTTTACTCTCTGAGCCACCAGGGAAGCCCCATAGATACCCCAAAACCTACTACGGGACCCTGCGCTGCCCTTCAGAGAGAGGAGCTCCAGTTCCATCAGCCAGAGCACAGGTACAAGCTCCCCAACCAGGAAAACATCCCAGGACACTAACCCAGCCCCACCCTCAGGAGCAGACTTCACAGCCAAGAGGAGCTACAATCTTGAGAACTTGTTTTTTTCTTATAAATCACACTGTTTATTCCCCCTACATATTTCTACTTTCACATTAGCCTTTTTCGGTGCTATGGGGTTTTTCTCTTTGTTTTTCCTGTTTAAAAAAATTCATTTTAAGATATTTTTTCTTTTTTTATTACTTTTTCACCCCCCTCCTTTTTTTTGGGGGGGGTCATTTTTCTGATTTTACTTTTGATATATTCAACCGCTTTTCTTATAGTTCTTTACCGGCTGTAGCTATTCCTGAATATATATAAATCTTCTTCACATATGTCTATTTATCTTTGCTTTTCTATTGTTTCTTATCTCTCTCTTTTTTTAAACCCTCTTTTTCACTCCCTCTTCTCTTTTCCCTCCCTTCTCCTCTTTTTCTCTCTTTTTTTCTTATCCCTTTTTTTCTTCACTCTTTCTTTCTTCACCAAATAAGTTAAATTGCTGAGCTCTCTTTGCTATATTCACCAGTTGGCACTCTGCTCATGCTCAGCTGTCCAGACTGAGTATTAGCTAGCTCTGCTTTTAATTGGTCGATATCATTTTTGGTTTCCCTTGTTCACCAAGTCAATATCCTGTACTCTTTTCTTTACAATACTTTGGTTATAACTGTGTGTGTGGAAGGGTGTGTATATGTCCCATTATTTCTGTAATTACCTGCTTGGTCTGCTTGACTCCCTCCTACTAGCACACAGACACAAGTCACCCTTAACAAGAAATCAGCACAGACCACTCAACCAGCCTTTCCCTCCAAGGGCAAAAACCAAAAGGAAGAAGGAATACAACCCTAAAGCCTGCAAAAAGGATACCTCAAATGGAACAAGTTAGGAAAAAAATGAAAAGACAGAGAAATACAGCACAAATGAAGGAACAAGGTGGAAAATCACAAGACCAAGTAAATGAAGAGGAAATAAGCAATCTATCTGAAACAGAATTCAGAATAATGATAGTAAAGTTGCTCTGAAGACTTGAAAATAGAAGAGAAAATGCAAGAAACATTTAACACAGTGAATACAATCACCAAGGAAATAGGAGAAATAAAGAATAAGCAAACAGATATGAAAAACACAATTACTGAAATTAAAAATACTCTAGAAGGAACCAATAGCAGAATACCTGAGGCAGAGGAGCAGATATATGAGCTGGAAGATAGAATGGGGGAAATGACTGCTAAAGAGAAGAATAAAGGGAAAAGAATGAGAATTGAGGATAGTCTCGGAGACCACTGGGACCATAGTAAACACACCAACATTCGAGTTATAGGGGTCCCAGAGGAAGAAGAAAAAAAAGAAAGGTACTGAGAAAATTTGTGAAGGATTATAGCTGAAAACTTCCCCAACATGGGAAAGGAATTATTCAATCAAGTCCAAGAAGTACAGAGAGTCCCTTACAGAACAAGCCCAAGGAGAAACACATCAAGACACATGTTAATCAAGCTAACAGAGAATAAGCACAAAGAGAGAATATTAAAACTATCAAGGAAAGAGAAACAACACACACACAATCACCAGTGGATCTTTCAGCAGAAACTCTGCAGGCCAAAAAGGAACGGCAGGATATATTTAAAGTACTGAAAGATAAAAATCTACAACCAAGATTACTATACTCAGCAAAGATCTCATTCAAAATTGATGGAGAAATCAAAAGCTTTACAGATAAGCAAAAGTTCAGAGAATTTAGCACCACCAAATCAAATACTAAAAGGACTCTCATAGCCAGTAAACACAAGAGAAAGGAAAGATCTACAAAAACAAACCCCAAACAATCAGACTCATCAAGAAAAAAAGGGAGAAAATCAAATCAACAAAATTAGAAATGAAAAAGGAGAGGTTACAACAGACAACATAAAAATACAAAGGATCATAAGAGAATAATATGAGCAACTATATGCTAACAAAATGGACAACCTAGAGGAAATGGACAGATTCTCAGGAAAGTTCAAACTCCCAAGACTAAATCAGGAAGAAACAGAAATTATGAACAAGGCAATTACAAACACTGAAATTGATAGTGTGATCAAAACTAGACCAAAAAACAAAAGCCCAGGGCCAGATGGCTTCACAGGGGAATTCTACCAAACACTTAGAGAAGAGTTAATGCCTATTTTTCTGAAACTCTTCAAAAAAAATTCAGAGTAAGAAATACTTCCAAACTCATTCTACAAGGCCACAATCACCCTGATACCAAAACCAGGCAAAGACAATACAAAAAAAAAAAAGAAAATTACAGGCAATATCACTGATGACATTGATGCAAAAATCCTCAACAAAATTCTAGCAAACAGAATTTAACAACACATTAAAAAGCTCACACACCATGGTCAAGTTGGGTTTACTCCAGGGATGCAAGGATTCTTCAATATACACAAATCAATCAATGTGATACACCATATTAACAAGTTAATACAGTGTAATATGTGATATACCATATTAACAAAGATAAAAAAAACCATATGATCATCTCAATAGATGCAGAAAAAGCCTTCAACAAAATTTAGCACCCATTTATGATAAAAATTCTTCAAAAAATGGGTATAGAAGAAACCTACCACAACATAGTAAAGGCCATATATGATAAGCCCACAGGAAACATTATTCTCAATGGTGAAAAACTAAAAGCATTCCCTCTAAGATCAGGAACAATGTGAGGGTGTCCACTCCCACCTCTATTATTCAACATAGTTTTGGAAGTCCTAGCTATGGTAATTAGAGAAGAAAAAGGAATACAAGGAATCCAGATCAGAAAAGAAGTAAAACTCTCACTGTCTGCAGATGACTTGATACTACACATGGAAAACCCAAAGGAAACTATCAGAAAATCACTAGGGATGATCAGTGAATTCAGCAAAGTAGTGAGATACAAGGTCAGTACACAGAAATCACTTGCAATCCTAAATACAATGAAAAATCAGAAAAAGAAATTCGGAATCAATCCCATTAGCCAATGCAACAAAAAGAATAAACTATTTAGGAATAAATCTACCTGAGGAGACAAAAGAACTGCATACAGAAAATTATAAGACAAGAAATCAAAGATGACATGAACAGATGGAGAGATATTCCATGCTCCTGGGTAGGAAGAATCAATATTGCAAAAATGATTATACTACCAAATACAATCTACAGATTCAATGTGATCCCTATCAAATTACCAATGGCATTTTTCACAGAACCAGAACAAAAAATTTCACAATGTGGAAACACAAAAGACCTTCAGTAGCCAAAGCAATCTTGAGAAAGAAGAATGGAGCTGGAGGAATCAACCTTCCTGACTTCAGACTATGCTACAAAGCTACAGTCATCAAGACAGTATGGTACTGGCAAAAAAACTGAAATATAGACCAATGAAACAAGATAGAAAGCCCAGAGATAAACCCATGTACTTACGGGTACCTTATTTTTTGACAAAGGAGGCAAGAATATACAATGGGGCAAAGATAGCTTCTTCAATAAGTGGTGCTGGAAAAACTGGATAGCTACATGCAAAAGAATGAAATTAGAACACTTTCTAATGCCATGAAGTGAAGCAAAGTGAAATCACTCAGTTGTGTCTGACTCTTTGCAACCCCATGGACTGTAGCCTATCATGCTCCTCCATCCATGGGGTTTTCCAGGCAAGAGTACTGGAGTGAGCTGCCATTTCCTTCTCCAGAGGATCTTCCCTACCCAGGGATCGAACCCGGGTCTCCCGCATTGTAGGCAGACGCTTTACCATCTGAGCCACAAGGGAAGCCCCTACACAAAGATAAATTCAAAGTGAATTAAAGACCTAAATTTAAGACCAGAAATTATAAAACTCTTAGAAGAAAGCATAGGCAGAACACTCAATGACACAAATCAAAGCAAGATCTTCTATGACCCACCTCCTAGAGTAATGGAAATAAAAACAAAAATAAATAAGTATGACCTAATTAAACTTAAAACCTTTTGCACAGCAAAGGAAACTACAAACAAGGTGAAAAGACAACCCTCAGAAAGGGAGACGATAATAACAAAGAAAACAACTGACAAAGAATTAATTTCCAAAATATACAAGCAGCTCATACAACTCAATATCAGAAAAACAAACAACCCAAGTCAAAAAGTGGGGGAAAGACCTAAACAGACATTTCTCCAAAGAAGACATACAGGCGGCTAACAAGGACATGAAATGAAGCTCAACATCACTCATTATTAGAGAAATGCAAGTCAAAACCACAATGAGATATCACCTTACACCAGTCAGAATGGCCATCATCAAAAAGTCTACAAACAATAAATGCTGGAGAGGGTGTGGAGAAAAGGGAACCCTCTGGCATTTCTGGTGGGAATGTAAATTGATGCAGCCACTATGGAAGACGGTATGGTGGTGGTTTAGTCACTAAGTTGTGTCCAACTCTTGTGACCCCCATGGACAGAGGAACCTGATAGTCCATGGGATTCTCTAGGCAAGAATACTGGAGTGGGTTGCCATTTCCTTCTCCAGGGGATCTTCCCAACTCAGGACTCAAACCCAGGTATCTTGCATTGTAGACAGATTTTTTACCAACTGAGCTACAAGGGAAGCTTTGCATGTAATAATAGGCAAATTGGCAGCTATGATTCAGGGTCTACAGAGGTGAAAAACCCCAATACAAGTGTCTCCCTGCAAAGGTCAGGGTCCCTGGTGCTCGCCCACCTCCAGATGCTGACTAGACAAACTCAGCTCTGGGGCAGATTTCTCCTTCAGCACCAAGAGGATCTGGCTCGCAGGCGTAACTTTGGAGGAGCTCTCTTTAACACTGGTATCAACAGTGTTCCACTTGTCCTGAAAGTCAGCTCTGGATTCTTGCTGCTTCGACAAGATGCTGCCTTCCTTCTTCAAAGCCTGGAGGTAAAGTTCCAGGAGCTGCCTGGACTGACAGGCTTCTTCTCTCTGGTCAAGCACCTACTGGAGGGTGTTCTGGAGCCCCTGGACTGCCACATGACTTTGGCCGAGTTTCTGAGCCAGCTCTGAACACAGGACATCAGCGTGCACCCAGAGCTCCTCCTTGGACAGCAGGATGATGCTGGATAGGTCTTCCTTCAGCTGCCTGGCCCCGTTCTTCCACTTCAAGCCTGCCCCGCTATCTGTCTCACCTCTTTCGAAGGACTCTCGGGTAATCCGAGCTGTACCTCCATCTGAGTTGTGTGTCCACTTCTCATTCCCAGCCAATCCCACAAACAGTGTTGGCAGGAAGACACAGGAAGTAATCATCATCATCCACTATGGTGCCATCCTTTGCCAGGACCAGAGTGACTGGTCCCAGGGACTTATCAATGGCCAGAATGTCACAAGCCTTGCTCCTCAGCTCCTTGAGACAAGAGGCCACCATGCCATGTTCCCAGCTGTTGTTGCGGCGCAGCAGACACTGCTTTAGAGTCTCCATTTTCTGGAGCTGCAGGGCCACTGGCCACCTCCATCCTCTTCATGGTGGGACCAGACCGACGTGGAGAAGTCAGGGAGGCTGGAGTATAGGAGTCCTCCCCAACTCCATCCCCCACAGCAGGCCGGGAAATGGAGATTCTTTACAAAACTAGGAATAAAACCACCATTTGACCCAGCAATCCCACTACTAGGCATATACCCTGAGGAAACCAAAACTGAAAAAGACACATGTAGCCCATTGTTCATTGCAGCACTATTTACAATAGCTAGAATGTGGAAGCAACCTAGATGTCCATAAACAGATGAAGGGATAAAGAAGCTGTGGTGCATATATACAATGGAATACTACTCAGCCATAAGAAGGAAGGCATTCGAGTCCGTTCTCATGAGGTAGACAAACATAGAGCCTATTATACAGAGTAAAGTAAGTCAGAAAGAGAAATATAAATATCATATACTGACACATATATATGGAATCTAGAAAGATGCTACTGATGAATTTCTTCTCAGGGCAGCGATGGAGAAACAGACATAGAGAACAGACCTACGGACACGAGGGAAGGGGAGGAGGGAGAGGGTGAGATGTATGGAGAGAATAACGAGGAAATTTATAGTACCATATGTAAAATTGATAGCCAGTGGGCTTCCCTGGTGGCTCAGAGGTTAAAGCGTCTGCCTGGAATGCAGGAGACCAGGGTTCGATCCCTGGATGGGGAAGATCCCCTGGAGAAGGAAATGGCAATCCATTCCAGTACTCTTGCCTGGAGAATCCCATGGAGGGAGGAGCCTGGTAGGCTACAGTCCATGGGGTCACAAAGAGTCGGACACGACTGAGCGACTTCACTTTCACTTTCTTTACTATACGAGTCAGGGAATTCAACCAGGGTCTCTGTGTCAATCTAGAAAGGTGGGATGGGAAGGGAGATGGAAGGGAGTTTCAGGGGGGAGGGGACATGGCTGATTCTTGTTGATGTCTGACAGAAAACCACAATCCTTTAATCAAAAAAATAAAATGGCAAAAAAATTTTTTTAAAAAAGAGTGAGCAGGTGACTTAATTTTGACTGTATACCATTTTGTACCTTTTGGCTTTTGCACCATTTAATTGAACCTACTTTTCATTTTTTTAAAATTTTTAATGCAATTTTAAAGGTTATTTTCCATTTCCAGTTATTACAAAATATTGAGTCTATTCCCCGTGTTGTATAATGCATCCTTGAGCCTGTCTTACACCCACCAGTGTGTACCCCCCACTCCCCTACCCCTACAGTGGAAACCACTAGTTTGTTCTCTGTATCTGAGTCTGCTTCTTTCTGTCATATTCATTAGTTTGTTGTATTTTCTAGATACCACATATAAATGATATCATACAGTATTTGCCTTTCTTGCTTTGATTTATTTCACTTAGTATAATGCCCTCCAAGTCCATCCATGTTGCTGCAAATGGCAACATCTTATTTTTTATGGCTGGTTAGTATTCAAATGAACCTATTTTTTTAAATAATTCTGTTTTGATTTTAAATGCTGAAAGCAATGACTAGAGGGATTCTGAAGCTAGTACTTAATATCCTTCAAATTAAAAGGGACCCAGAGCAAAAGTCCAAATTAAGATTCTGGCCCAAATGATTCAAATTTGAATTCTCTGGGAGACCTGGGTTCGATCCCTGGGTTGGGAAGATCCCCTGGAGAAGGGAATCTCCACTCCAGGATTCTGGCCTGGAGAATGCCATGGACTATATAGTCCATGACGTCCCAAAGAGTGGGACATGACTGAGAGATTAAAAAAAAAAGAAACAAAGCTATCAAATTTGAATTCTCTTAAATTCATTTTCATTGTCACTGGTCATTTGTTCTGCATCCCAGCTTTACATCTCCTGCTGATCTGGAGATCTGAATTTCTTTTGTTCTACTTATTGCAATCTGTAGATGAACTGACAAAGACTCAGTGATTCTCAGAGCTCCTTTCATCAACTAGAGGCCCTCTTATAAAATGTGCCTGGAAAGGAAGGGAGAGAGGAAGGAAGTGAGGGAGGATGGGAGTATGCAACAGAGACCACGGTGTGGGCCCTTGAAGTTGGGAACAGTTACTATCTGAACCTTTATGAACAAGTTTGCCAACCCCTGGTTTTAGAACAATCAAAAGGGTAAATAACAACGTAGAGGTCCAGGCCCTGAAAGAAATCAGGTAACAGACTGAGAGGGTCATCGGTTGGCTGAAGTGAAGTGAAAGTCATGTCTGACTCTTTGTGACCCCATGGACTCCATGGAATTCTCCAGGCCAGAATACTGGAGTGGGTAGCCTTTCCCTTCTCCAGGGGATCTTCCCAACCCAGGGATCGAATCCAGGTCTCCTGCAGTGCAGGCAGATTCTTTACCAGCTGAGCCACAAGGGAAGTCCAAGAATACTGGAGTGGGTAGCCTCTCCCTTCTCCAGTAGATCTGTCCAACCCAGGAATCGAACTGGGGTCTCCTGCATTGCAGGTGGATTCTTTACCAACTGAGCTATCAGGGAAGCCCGCCAGTTTGCTATTTTCACAATAATGCCACATAACAAACCATCCCAAATCTCCATGGCTGAAATAGCAGTACTGTGGTTTGCCCATCTATGGGTGAGCCAGGCTCAGCTGCAGCCAGTCTGCTAGTCTTGGCTGGACTTTTGGGCATCTGCGGGGTGGGGGGTGGGCTGAGCCAACACAGGCAAGGCTGGGCTGGAGCCGTCGCTCCACGCTGCAGGTCTGGATCTGCACTGCTGTCTCTCTGCTTCCTTAGACCAGGGGCCTAGCCAGGATATGCTCTTCTCATGGCAGTGACAGAGCTCAAAAGTGAGTGGCAATGTGTAAGCAGCTCTTAGGAGCCTCCTCGTGGAACTCATGCCTCGTCACGTACTTCCCTGGCCAGCCACGGGTCACAGCCAAGCAGCAGGGAGTAGTCTCCGCCCTTAGAGGAGCTGCCTCGTTTTGTGGTAAGGATGTGAATAGGAAAGAGGGGGAACTGGGGCCAGTAATGCAAACTGAGACTCAGTTAGCTTGGAACTGTGCCCCAGCATGTGCCAGGCTCTGTGCCGGGATCTATCAGCAAACAGGACTGGCTTTCCCGCCACCCCCAGCCATCCAGGAGCTTAATTCTAGTGGGATATGGAAGGGATTTCACATTCAATGCTACCTCCTTCTTGCCTGTTTTGTGTTGTTTCACTAAGGGATGAGCCCACTGGCATGTGTCCTCCCGGAGGCCAGGAATCATCTCTGCTTGGGCAGCTTTGTCCCCCAGCACCCAGCACTGGGCTTGAGGCGAGGCAAATGCTCACTAATAAATGTGGGAGGAAGGGAGGCATTTTTTCTCTCTCTTTTCTGGGAATCACTGAATCTCTGTCAGTTCATCCACAGATTGCAAGGACTGAAATGACAGAAATTCAGATCTCTAGATTAGCAGATGATGCAAAGCTGGGACACAGAACAAATGATAAGTGACATGTAACTGGATTTAAGAGAATTTGAATCATCTGGGTGAGAGAGCCCACAGATGGCAGATGCCTGCTCAGTGTAGAAAAATGGGTCATGCCTCCCAAACCAACCACCACACAGACTCAGAGTCCTGAGAGGAGCAGAGCCTTTGTGTCGCGGGCTGACTGTGGAAGAGCGGGGACTCCCCTGACACATCGGGGCACGAGCTCACAGTAGGATGGCCCACCAAGCTCAAGAGGGGGTGCAGGGTCAGTGAGGCTCTTGATCTTGGCCTTCCCTGGGCAGACTGAGGGCAAGGCTGAGCAGAGGGCCAGCGCCGCTGCTCCCACCATGCCTGAAAGCAAGACCCAGCCCTTGGCGCCCACGAAGGCCGGGTCCAGGAAGCCAGAGGTCCTCATTTCAACCCAGTTCTGCTTCCTGAAAGAGGCTCCGTGACCTTGGTTCCTTTACCTGTGATGCAGGCATTAGGATACCCATCCTACTTAACGTCACAGGATTTTAGTGAGATTGCAAGAAACCACAAGAGTAAAAATAAACCCAACTCAGGGAAGATGGGTAGTATTTGGTCTTGAGCAAGGCAATGTTGCTCCGTGATTGGGGAGGAGATGCAAGCCATGAACCATGCAAGAGATTATTTCCAAAGTTCAAAGTAAGAGAAGATACATTGAGGAAAAGAAACCTTGAGGAATGATTTTCCATATTTTGAGGTGTGAACGTTTCAGAGGCCCAACTCCTCTAGGAGGGTAGTAACTGTGGGAAGTAAATTACTGTTGAAGTTAATTGAAGCGGAATGAGAATGAGCTCAAAACACACCTATATCCCTTTCAAACGAAAGGAAATAGAGAGATTAAGAGAAAAGGTCAAGGCGGGTGGTAAACAAGGGGGCAAGGCAGGCAAAGGTCAATGTTGACAAGATAGATGTGTTCTTTTTCTCTAATGGTTGTGATCTCAGACATGGGTTTGGCACAGGCAGACAGGCCCCCCGCCCAGCAGCTGCCTTCCTTCCTCACCTGTCAGTGGTGGCTGCAGAGGTCCCTGTCACTGGCAACTGTCCCGTGAGCTTCCTCTGATGGCGCCACGGTTCTTCATGGATCATGGTCTCCATGACCTCAAGCTGCCCCTTCCTCTCCCTAACCTGCAGGCACCAAGAGGAGGAGTGATGGGGGTCCTAGCAATGTGGAAACAACTTTATACATCCACTGGCCTGAAGGCAATAGCAACAACAACAGAATTTATGTAATCCATGAAAGCACAGAATTGGATAGTAAAACTGCATTAGCCATCCATCTCTCTTTGTAAAGCAAATTCTCACCAACTGCCACCCCCATAACAGAGCATCGCTCTTCACCTGGACGCAACTGACCCCCTAAAAAGGAAGTGCCTGGATACCTCTGAGAATTACGCAAATGCAGGCAGCATTCACAATCAGGGTGATGCATCAAAGACCCAAAGATGTTTCCAGGCATGAGTTACAAGGCCTCTAAAGACAACGACTCTTTTATAGGGTTTTAGATTATGGTGATGTTCTGTAAACCCTGCTCCAGTCACACAATAGGCCAAGAGCAATTAGCGTTAATTAAACTATGCCCATAAAGAGATTGCTAGGCTGACACGTTGATATCCCATAAACACACTGAGCCTGCGAACATTCTCAAGGGCTTGCCTTCCACATCACCTTGGGCCCTGGACCCTCCGGCCCCAAGACTGCTCACACCTGAGTATAACACCACTCGGCCAGAACCCAGCCCTGAGGCCCACCGTTTGGCACGCTGAACTACCTGGGGATCCTACTAAAACGAGATTCTGATTCGGGAAGTCTGGCATAGGGCTTGAATTTCTGCAGGTGGATCAAACTCCCTGGTGGTGCCGAGGCTGCTGCACTCCAGACATCACTCAGAGAAGGAACTTGGTTGTACAGAAGCCCACCGCAGTCTGAGCGGGGATGGCCCAGGGTAGGGGCAGGGAGAGCAAATCAAGCCATCCCGTGCTCTCCTAACGCTCTGGCCTTCCTGCCCTGCTTTACAGCCAGAGAACTATGGACGAGGAGAAATAAGCAAGCAGTATATCATGTAGACACCAAAGTGACCCTCAAAATCACCCCAGATGCTGGAAGCCTCACCTTCCATGGAGAGGAGCAGAGATTAAGAAAAGAAAAAGAACCAGCCTCTGAGAAAGATGAGCCCAGCAGTAGCTCCACCCCTGGGCTCTCTGTATCCTGCGCCTGCCTAGTAGATGGAGCCCCAAGGATGCCCTGGGCCACCAGTGACGTGCGGCTTTTCCAGAGATGGAAGGATCGGGGACCAGGTGAGCCTCTCAGTGGCACTGAGAACCCGTGTCCCTGGGCACAGCCTCCCTGTCTGACTTGGCACCACAGTGCACAGAGAGGACCTGGATTTGAAGGCTGGTATATCACGTGGCCTGCAGGGAGGGGCGGGGACTGTGCGGACAGGCAGCAGGCGCGCGTGCATGTGTGTGTGTGTGTGTGTGTGTGTGTGTGTGTGTGTGGATAGAATGTGAGCAATGGGAGCAGTAGGCAATGGGCAAAGGTCAAATATTAAAACAAAATTGGCTGAGGAGTTTTGGCAGGACTGACCGTAGTGAGGTGACAGCCATGAAGAGTCAGCCAGCAGGAGGAAGCAGTGCCCATCGGGGACGGGACTGAAGAGGCAGGGAGAAGAGCACAGAGAACAAGAAAGTGAAGTTAGGAGACTCAGCAGCCGTCTCTCCGAGCAGAGGCGAGGTTTGTAGCAGCCCTATAAAATCGTAGGCCAGCCAGTCATAAAACTATATTATGATATTATAACGACGTGGCTGCAGAAAGCGTCAGTGACAATGTGTTGCCTGTGGCCAGTTTCCGTTTTAACTCCGCAGTGATGTGACTGAAATGAGAAGCATGCCACGAGGCCACAGAAAGGGGCCTGCGTATGTGCTGTTCGTAAAGTAACCTCGGAGCAATTTCCTGACCCAAAGTAAAGTCAAGGGGTGCAAAAAGTGGGGGAGGAAAAGGGGGATATTTGCTTGGGTGGATGAGATTTTAAGTCACAGGAACTTCCCTGGTGACCCCACGGTTAAGATTTCACCTTCCATTGCAGGGTGTGCGGGTTCAATCCCTGGTCAGAGAGCTGAGATCCCACGTGCCTTGGAGCCAAAAAACCAAAAGATAAAATAAAATCAATATTGTAACAAACTCAATAAAGATTTTTTAAATGGTCCACATAAAAAAAAAAAATCTAAAAAGAAAACAGTCATAAGAGCTGTGAGGGGAGAGCCTCCGGGGACACCTTCCTTACACAGAGAGTGCGTAGAGACTGGAGTCCCCTGACCAAGAAATTTGCCCTTGCGTCTGTAGCCTTTCCTTTTTCTTCTCTCTGACAGCCTTCCTCTGTAGCATTTTCAGTGCAACTCCAGCCAAGTCTGCTATTTATAAAGCAGGAGCAATTTTACCACAGGGCGTGGTGTTTAATTTGAAGAGACGTCAAAGAGTGAGGGGCAGATGGCTGAGCCAGCCGAGCCTCTCGGTGACCTTGATGGGACACCCAAGCCCACAGGTTTACCCTGAACTTCCTCCAACAGATCCTGAGTTGATTAAGCTCTGGGGAAGAAAGGATGAATTGATAATCCAGGTGCCTGCTTATTAATTTCTAGTGGATCTATGGATAGCTTCTGAATGAGACCAGTTCAGATGATCCATTCTAGAAAATTGTTCAGTTCAAGAGACTTGCAGCATATATCACAAAATCACTTGGATTTCGAAGGTCTCAAATCTTTTAGGGGGACATAATTCAACCTGTGGGCTTCTCAGGTGGTGCCAGTGATAAAGAATTCCACCTGCCAGCGCAGGAGACACCAGAGACTCGGGTTCAACCCTTGGGTTGGGAGGATCCCCTGAAGTAGGAAATAGCAACCAATTTCCAGCATTTATTCTTGCCTGTAAAATTCCACGGACAGAGGAGACTAGCTGGCTAGAGTCCATGGAGTGACAGAGAGTCAGACAAGATCCAGTGACTAAGCAGTGGTTCAGCCTATAACTGCAGTGAGACTACAGTAGTGACACTACATTGAAATTAATTGTACACCAATTAAACTTGAAGCATCAATTCAGTTAGGAAAGGCGGAAGGCAAAGGAAGTGGGCAGCCAAGAATGAGGGGGTTAGATAGCAAATTCAGTGGGACATGAATCTGAGCAAACTCTAGGAGTTAGTGGAGGACAGAGGAGCCTGGAACGCTGCAGTCCATGGGGTCACAAAGAGTCAGAGATGACTTAGCAACTAAACAAAAACAATAATTCAGTATCTAGTATTAGCTACCACGGAGGCAGGTTTTGAGGTAACCAGGAGTAAAGATCTTTCCTGCCCTCAAAGGTCCCACAGTCTATAACAGGTGTATATATGAGAAACTTACTTGGCTTTCTCCACTCACGCAAGAAAGAAGTTTAAAACATTGAATATATTGATGCCTAGGTTCTACCCCTGACCAGTGAAACTAAAGCCCCGGGGATGGGGCCAGCAGTATTTGTATTTTTTAATAGTTCCCCAGGCATGATGGTCAATTTTATGTACTGACATGACCGGGCCACAGGGTACCTGGATATTTGGTCAAACATCATTCTGGTGTTTCTGTGAGGGTTGAAGGTCTGAATAAAACAAAAATTCTGACCCTCACCTAAATCAGAGAAAATTCCTCCAGCCTGGTTCCTCATGCTAGGATTTTTTTTTTTTTCCTGTCTTTAAACTTGAACTGAAACATCAGCTCTTTCCCAATCTTGAGTCTGCTGGCTTTTGGACCTGAACCACACCATTGGCTCTCCTGGGTCTCCAGCCTGCTGACCACAGTGATTCAGACTTGTCAGCCCTCGTAATCCTGTGAGTGAATGTCTTGTTTTATGTATGTATATCTATGTGCGTGTGTGTGTGTGTGTGTGTGTGTGTGTCACTTACCTATAAATAACTAGACAAGGGAATGATTGATTCTGCCTGGGGAGGAGACTTCACAAAAGCTATCACATTTGAGCTAGGCCAGAAAGAATGAGCAGCATTTGCCTTGCCAAGCGGATGGGGTTAGAGGAAAGACTTTTAGCAAAGAAGAGAGGGTGGAAGGGAGGAGACATAATTGGAGGTGAAATGGAAGAGTTGGGAGGGACCTGGTTCTGACCTGCTGCAAATATCAGTAGCGTGACTCAGTAAATCAGAGACTATTGAAATGTATTACATTAGCAAGTGATGTGCCCTTTCTGCATTTTAGGAAGACCAATCTGAAAACTATGTAAAAGAGACTGAAGGTGAGGGGGACCAGTTAAGACATCAGTGTAAGAGCCTGCTATGGACTGAATGTTTGTGTCTCCTCCAGATTCATACCTTGAAACCTTATCCCCCAAATGGTGATATTAGGAGGTGAGGCCTTTGGGAGATAATTAGGTTTCCATGAGTTCACGATGCTACTGAACTCAGTCTGGCTCCTCAAAACAAAAATCCATACCTGAGAGGCAGTTGTTGGTAAAAGGAAAGTTGCTTTTAATTAGAATGCTGGCAATCTAGGGAGAAGATGGGCTTATGTCCCCCAAAAACCAACTCCCAGGATTCTGCTCAGCCAGGAAAGTTTTAAAGGGAAAAGAGGAACTAATTTTAGTTAATCATTGAGATAGGGGGTCAGACTGGTTGCCATTTCCCACTGCATGTAGACTCATCAATTTCTTGTGATCTTTCTTTAGATATTATTGTGTTCACATGCTTTGCAGGATTACTGAAGGGTGAAGTTAGGGAAGAGATCTGGTCATCTATTAATCCTTTGTTTCTACTTATTTGATCTATGGAAAGATCCAACAGGTTAGACAAGGTATTGTGTGATCAAAAGATTTGAAAGGTGTGCTAGGGCCAGAGATGAGTAAAACATGGGGGTGCCTGGTTTAAGATTAGTTACAACATAGCTCTGCTAAAGTGACAGGACAAAGGAGTTTCCTGCTGAAGGTGGTTTCTGGCAACGATGAGGGTGGAGCTCTTCTGGTTGAACTAGTGCCCTTGTAGGCAGAGGAAGACACACCAGACCACTTGCTCTCTACCCTGTTCAGATGCAGCAAGAAGGCAGCCATCTATAAGACAGGAAGGGGGCTTTCACCAGGGACCAAATCTGCCAGCACCTTCACCTAGGACATCCTAACCTGTAAAACTATGAGAAATAAATGTCTGCTGTTCCAACCACCCAATCTTTGGTACTTTTTTATAGCAGCCCAAACTAAGAAAAATTCCAAGCAAGATATGGCATGACCCCAGACTCGAGAAAAACAGGGGTGGGTTTTTTTTTGCATGTTTCAGAGCTAGTCAATGGGATGATAAAGATGGAGAACTCCAGTGTTTACCCTAAAACTGAGGAAGAGTGTGCAAGAAGGGATAAACTTAGAATTCAGAAAATATTGAATAAGATGGAGGTAGGAACATCTACCCTTCCCCTGGAAGTCAAAAGGAAGGATTTAATATTTGCTAAATAATAATCTAATATAAAACAAAAGAGACAATTATCCAGTAAGTAGAGGGAAATCAGAGAAGAGATACCCTTGGTCATCCCTGGGGTAAGTAATGAATAATCTAAAACATTACCTTTCATTTTAAATCAACAATGAATATATAATGAAACAGAAGGGAAAATTAGCATACATTTTAAAGATTAAAAGGAGAATGCTAGGAAACGTTTGCAGGTACATTTAGAACTAAAAAGGATTTGGGTCCTGCATTCTTCTCCTTTGTCATTAGAGGCGCTGTGTTGGGAGAGTCTGAGCTGGTTCTTCTTGAAGAAATCAGACCCATTTCTGAGAAAGTGCTCAGAAAATTCAGCTGAGCAAACTACCCTTTGCGTCTAAATTCCAACCTAGGGATTTAGAGCAATCACAGTAGTCCAGAGACTTCTTCTTCTTCTTTTTTTTTTTTTTTTTGAAGAAAAGTAAAATCTAGGAGGAAATTTGGCATTTAGCAAAACTCATGAATCTTGCTGCTTCCCAGGATTTCTTTCATTTCTTTAGAGAGAGATTATTCAGTTTCGCAAAACGCTTTCTTCTATTAAAAGCCTACAAAGCAAAAGAAACACCTTTCCGTCGGCTGAAGTGAATTCAAATAAGTAGCCGTCTGGTCGTCCCATCAAGGCTTTCCATTGACTCTTTGATCAGTCACGACCTGGTATACTTTGTCTAAAAATACAGCAAAACCTCGTATTCTGAGGCCTGCTCACTGAAAATTGGTATCTACCTTTTCGAAGTTTCCTTTCATTATAAAACAAGTGTGGTTCCTTATCTTGCCCCTTCTTCAGGAGAGAGCCCAGAACGTTCAGACAGCCCTTGTGGATGGTGTGGTCACTGGGATCGCTGTGTCCTCACTGGCTGGGGCTCAGTGACCCTAGGATTCTGGAGTCTCTAAAAGCACTGCTAGGATGGATGCCCTGTCTCACCTCTCCTGACAGTTCATTACATCGATGGGCCTATAGCACACCCCTCCTCATGAGCCCATGTCCTGGAATTCATACCCTGTCTACTCCCCTCCAGCTGAATCTCGGCGAAACCTGCAGCTTGCTTTCATCAAGAGAATGTGGCAGGTGAGGTGTGGTTCTGTTTCAGGACCAAGCCTTACGAAGGCCTGGCAACTCCCATTTCTGCAGTCTTGGGAGGCCTGATGTGCTAGGAAAGATGTCTGGCTTCTCTGCTGGAGTGTTCATTTGGAGAGGATGTCCTGAGCTCCCAAGGAGAGAAAGAAAGAAACAGAGAGACCCAGCCATTCCAGCATCCCAACTTTGCCAACCCAGAGCTGCCTGGCTAGCTCATTGTAGTCACACGAGGACAGCAAAACAAGCACCCAGTTGAACACAGCCTAATGGCAAAATCACAAGCAAGTAAAGCGATTGTTGGTCTTAATCACTAAGTTGGCGGGGGTGGGGAGGGAGTGGTTGCAGTTTGTCATATAGGAGTAGATAACCAAAAAACAAATACAACTATGATTCTATAAAACAGAGGTTGGCAAGGACTGTGAGATATGCCAAGGATCGTGTGATATGCCAAGGACCTGACCCTTTTCCTTATAGAGGTGATAAAAGTTAGAATTGCTCATTTGCCCAACATATTAATCTTGTCTTTTTATTCTGCATTTTTGATGCTGACGACAGAAAGACTACCCCTCCCCAGAATAGCCAATTCTTAGGGATTATAAAGGGCTCCACACCTTTCGTATGGAAACCAACTAATCCAGAGCGCAAACTCCCATCCACCTCCTTTAGAGGGTGCTCATACTCAGGGCTCATGTGTTGGGCCACTGTACACCTGCCCTAATCACACCAGAGCCAAGAATTAGAAAACTAGGAGCAGCTGCTATGCCTCAGGGCCCACTGAAATCATTCAAACTACCCAATCCTAAGCCGAACTACCCTACTTCACCAATTCTTTCACACATACCAGAAAAGACTCTTACCCAAGTTTTCCCCTTCTCCTTCCTGACTAACCCTGGTGCAGCCCCTGGAGCGTGGCATGTTGCCTCCTCTAGCAATATGGGAGTACAACCAGCTATTTTCAATGGCAATCATAGCCTAATCCATCAGCCTTGCTGCAGCTAAATAATAAAACCTACTCCAGTATTCTTGCCTGGGAAATTCCATGGACAGAGGAGCCTGGCAGGCTACAGTCCATGGGGTCATAAAAAGAGTTGGACACAACTTAGTGACTAAACAACAACATTCTCCTATGCTGTCCCAACAGTCTTCACCAAGGGTCATCATAGTTTACCAAGCCTTCCTACATGTCATATGACTTAGTAGGTTTATCATACTGAACTTTTGAACAAATGAGTTTTATCTTCTTTAATTACCTTTTTCTGATTATAAAATAATAACTCATTAACAATTTGAAATGTAAGGAAGAAATTTTAAATCACTCCTACAAGCACTCAGAGATAACCACTGTTAACATTTTGGTGTATGTCCTTCTGATCTTTTATCCATACCTATACTGTATGTTTTCCAAAATTTATATTAAACTCACTATATCTTGTGACCTACCTTCATTTTAAGCAAAAATATATTGTGAGCATTTTACCGTGCCATTAATTATTCTAAGATAAGAATTTTAAATGGCTAATTTCTAGTTTTCTAGTTTATAATTACCTATTTATATATAATACCCATTTATTAATAAATACCCATTTATTAATAAATACCCATTAATTAATCCTCCATTATGTGAATTATTTCATTTTTTTAGTATTTATTTGTTTATTTGGCTGCACCACATCTTAGTTAATGGCATGCAAACTCCTGGTTGCAGTGTGTGGGATCTAGTTCCTTGACCAGGGATCAAACCTGGGTCTCCTGCATTGGGAGCACAGAGTCTTAGCCCCTGGACCATGAGGGTAGTCCCTGTGAATTATTTCTAATACTTTTCTATGAAAATGCTCTGATTAATATCCTCATATTTACTTAGTCATAAATTTTATGAATACCTCTGATATCTTAGAATAAATTCCTAGATGTAAATTGCTGAGTCAAAGAACTCGCACATTTTTAAGACTTCTGATACTTAAAAAAATTTTATTGAAGTATAGTTGATGACAATATTACATAAATTACAGGTGTACAACATAGTGATTCATAATCTTCAAATGTTATCTTCCATTAATAGGTACTACAAAATACTGGCTATATTCCCTGTGTCATACAATACATCCTCATAGCTATTTTATGCATAATGATTTGTATCTCTTTATCCCATACTCCACTTTGCTCATCCCTCACCCCTCTCCCTGCTGTTTATCATTACTTTTTTTTTTGCTATGTCTGTAACTTTTGACACTCATTTGTCAAATTTCTCTGCAAAAATTTTCCACTTATCACAGAGCCCTTTGTGAATTTTTTTGTTTATGTTTGGGTTTTTTTTTAATAAAGCTTTAGCCAGACCCTTCAAGAAAAAAATGGAGAGGACGTAAATCAATAAAACTATAAATAAGTATATATATTCATTTGTCAGATTCTTTTCCCTTGTGCTATATAGTACATCCTTGTTAGTTACCTACTTCATATACTGCATGCTAATTCCAACTCCTAATTTACTCCCCCCTTTGGTATCCCTGTTTGTTTTCTGTATCTGTGAGTCTACTTCTGTTTTGAGAATAAATTTATTTGCATCTTTTGTTTTTAGATTCCACATGTAAGCAATACCATGCAATATTTGTTTTCCTTTGTGTGGCTTATTTCCTTTAGTATGGTCATCTCTAGTGTAGCCAGGCTGCCACATATGGCATTATTTCATTCTTTATTATGGCTGAGTAGTATTCCATTGTGGAGAAGGCAACGGCACCCCACTCCAGTCCTCTTGCCTGGAAAATCCCGTGGACAGAGGAGCCTGGTAGGCTGCAGTCCATGGGGTCGCGAAGAGTCGGACACGACTGAGCGACTTCACTTTCCCTTTTCACTTTCATGCATTGGAGAAGGAAATGGCGACCCACTCCAGTGTTCTTGCCTGGAGAATCCCAGGGACGGGGGAGCCTGGTGGGCTGCCGTCTGTGGGGTCGTGCAGAGTCGGCACGACTGGAGCGACTTAGCAGCAGCAGCAGCAGTGTTCCATTGTATGCAAATACTACATTGTCTCTAGGCATCTTCAGTCACTGGGGACTGAAGTCACTTCTTTGTCTTGACTATTGCAAATAGTACTGCATGTATCTTTTCAGATGATCGTTTTCTCCAGACATATGCTCAGGAATGGGATTGCAGGATCATATGTTAATTCTATTTTTAGTTTTTTTTTAAGGAACCTCTATGCTATCCTCCGTAGTGACTGTACCCAATTTACATTCCAATCAAGAGTATGGGATGATTCCTTTTCCTCTACACCCGCTCCAAGGGTAGACTTTTTGATGATGGACTTTCTGACCTAAGTGAAGTGATATCTCATTGTAGTTTTTATTTGCTTTTCTCTAATAATTAGTGATGTTGAATGAGCACTTTTTATGTGCCTGTTGGCCATTTGTATGTCTTCTTTGGAGAAATGTCCATTTAGATATTCTGCTTGTTTTCTAATTGCTGTTTTTTTTTTTAATTTAAATATGGAGCTGTATGAGTTATTTGTGTATTTTGAAAATAAATCCCTGTCAGTCGTATCCTTTTCTCTCATTCTGTAGGTTGTCTTTTTGTTTTATATATAGTTTCCTTTGCTGAACAAAGTCTTTTGAATTTAACTGGGTCCCATTTGTTTATTTTTGTTTTTATCTCCATTACTCTAGGAGATAGATCCAAAAAGATATTGATGTAATTTATGTCAAAGAGTGTTCTGCCTGTTTTCCTCTAGGAGTTTTATAGTATCTAGTCTTACATTTAAGTCTTTAATCTACTTGGAGTTTATTTTTGTATATGGCGTTAGAGAATGTTCTAATCTCATTCTTTTACATGTAGCTATCCAGTTTTCCCAACACCACTTATTGAATAGATTTTCTTTTCTCTGTTGTATATTCTTGCTTCTTTTTTTGTAGATTAATTGGCCATAGATATGTGGGTTTATTTCTGGACTTTCTATCCTGTTACATTGATCTATTTGTCTGATATTGTGCCAGCACCATACTGTCTTGATTACTGTAGCTTTGTAGTACAGTCTGAAGCCAAGGAGCCTGAATCCTCCAGCTCCATTATTTTTCCTCAAGATTGTTTTGGTTCTTAGGGGTCTTTTGTGTTTCCACACAAGTTTTAAAAAATTTTGTTCTAGTTCTGTGAAAAATCCCAATGGTAGTTTCATAGAGGTTGCATTAAACCTGTTGATTGTCTTGGATAGTATAGTCAATTTAACAATACTGATTCTTCCAATCCAAGAACACGGTATATCTTTCCATTGGTTTTTGTGGTCTTCAGTTTCTTTCATCAGCATCTTATAGTTTTCAGAGTACAGGTTTTTGCCTCCTTAGGTAGGTTTATTCCTAGGTTTGTTTTTTTTTTTCAATGTGATGATAAATGTGATTATTAATTTCTCTTTCTGATATTTTGTTGTTAGTGTATAGAAATGCAATATATTTCTCTGTATTAATTTTGTATACTACAACTTTATTGAATTCATTGATGAACTCTAGTGGTTTTCTAGAAGTGTCTATAGGATTTTTCTATACATAGTACCATGTTATTTGCAAACAGTGACATTTTTACTTCTTTCAAAGTTGGATCCCTTTTACTTATTTGTTTTTCTTCTCTGATTGCTATGGCTAGGATTGCCAAAACTATGTCTAATAAAAGTTGTGAGAGTGGACATCCTTCTCTTGTTCCTGATACTGAAGGAACTGCTTTCAGCTTTTCACCATTAAATATGATTTTAGTTGAGGGTTTTTCACATGGCCTTTATTATGTTGAGGAATGTTCCCTTTATGTCCATTTTATGAAGAGCTCTTTTTTTATCATAAATGGATGTTGAATTTTATCAAAAGCTTTTTCTGCATCTATTGAGATAATCTTGTTTTTTTTGTCCAATTCATTGATGTGATTGTTTGATTTTGTGGATATTGAAAAATCTTTTCATTCCTAGGATAAATCCCACTTGGCATGGTGTTTGCATCCTTTTAACATATTGTTTTTGAATTTGGTTTGTTAATATTTGTTGAGAAGTTTTGCACCTATGTTCATCAGTGATGTTGTCCTGTAATTTTCTTTTTTGTAGTATCTTTGTCTGGTTTTGGTATCAGAGTGATGGTGGTTGTCTCATAGAATGAGTTTGGAAGTGTTTCTTCCTCTGCAATTTTTTGGAATAGTTTCAGAAGGATAGCTGTTAACTGTAATCTAAATGTTTGGTAGAATTTGCCTGTGAAGTCATCTGCTCTTGAACTTTTGTTGGGAGTTTTAAAACCACAGATTCAATGGAAGTATTACAAGTACTTGAAACTGGCCTGTTCATATTTTCTATTTCTTCCTGGCTAAGTCTTGGGAGATTGTATCTTTCAAAGAATTTATCCATTTCATCTGGGTTTTTCCTTTTATTGGCCTTGAAATAGTCTTTTATGGTAGTTTGTATTTCTGTGGGGTAAACTGTAACTTCTTTTTCATTTCTAGTTTTATTAATTTGGGCCCTCTTCATTTTTTTCTTGATGAGTCTGGCTAAAGATCTATCAATTTTGCTTATCTTTTCAAAGAAGCAGCTTTTCGTTTCATGGATCTTTTCTATTGTTTTCTTCATCTGTTTCATTTCTTTCTGCTCTAATCTTTGTATTTTCTTTCCCTCTGCCAACTTTAGGTTTTGTTTGTTCTTCATTCTCTAGGTGCTTTAGGCATAAGAGTAGGTCGTTCATTTGAGATTTTTCTTGTTTCCTGAGGTAAGCTGTATCACTATAAACTTCTCTCTTAGAACTACTTTTGCTGCATCCCACAGGTTTTGGATCATGTTTTCACTTCCACTTGTCTCTAGATTTTTTTTAAATTTTCTCTTTGAAAATTTAATTTAATATTTTCCGTTAGCTGCTTGGGAGCATATTGTTTAGCCTCTACGTCATTGTGTCTTTTGCAGTTTTTTTCTTATAGTTGATTTCTAATCTGATAGCAGTATTTTTGGAAAAGATGCTTAAAATGATTTCAGTTCTCTTAAATTTACCAAGGCCTCTTTTATGACCCAGCATGTTATTTATCCTGGAGAATGTTCCGTGGGCACTTGAGAAGAATGTATATTCTGCTATTTTTCAATGGGATGCTCTATAAATATCACTAGAATCCATTGGTCTAATGTGTCATTTAAGGTCTATGTCTCCTTATTGATTTTCTGTCTGCGTGATCTGTGCATTGATATAAGGAGTTTAAAGTCACCCACTGTTTCTGTGTTACTGTCAGTTTCTCCTTTTATGTCTGTTAACATTTCCCTTATATATTAAGGTGCTTCTATGTTGGGTACATAAAAATTTGCGATTGCTCTATCTTCTTCTAGGATGGATCCCTTGATTGTTACGTAGTGTCCTTCTTTGTCTCTTGTAGGAATCGGTATTTTAAAGTCTATTTTGTCTGATTTAAGTACTGCTACTCCAGCTTTCTTTTGATTTTCATTTGCATGGAATACTTTTTTCTACCTCCTTCACTTTCAGTCTGTATGTGTCTCCAGACCTGAAGCAGATCTCTCGTAGACAGCATCAATACAGGCCTTGTTTTTGTATCCATTCAGCCAGTCTGTGTCTTTTGATTGGCACATTTAATCCCTTTACATTTAAGGCAATCACTGATATGTCTTCTTATTGCCTTTTTACTGTTTTGGATTTGTATTTAGATTTTTTTTTATTATCTTTTCTCTTCTCTTTGATGACAATCTTGGTGTTCTGTTTGGGTTCATTTTCTTTTTTCTCTTTTTGGCCACACCATGTGACATGCAGGACCCTAGTTCCCCAACCAGGGATCAAAACTTGCTCCCTGTGGTGGAAGCGTAAAGTCTTAACCCCTGGACCACCAGGGAAGTCCCTCTTTTTTCTTTTTGAGTGTATATCTATTATAGATTTTTGGTTTGTGATTAACAAGAGGCTTTGGTATAGCAATATATATATATATATATACACACTATATTTTATATATATAATTATGTTTTAAGTTGTTGATATCTGAATTTCAAATGCATTTAAAATACCCTGCGTTTTTACTCTCCTCCTCTTTACTGACTTTGATATCATATTTATGTGTGGATGATTTCATATCTTTACTGTACATTTGCCTTTCCCAACAAGCTTTCCCATTTTGTAATTCTCTTCTTTCTAGTAGTGGCCTTTTCTGCTTACAGGGATTCCTTTAGTATTTGTTGTAAAGGTGGCTTGGAGGTCCTGAATTATTTTTAGGTTTTGCTTTTCTGTAAAGCTTTTGATTTCCTCATCAAATCTGAAATACAAGCTTTGCTGGGTATTCTTGGTTGTATTCTCTTCCATCACTACCTTCTGGCCTGGAGAGTTCTTACTGAAAAAATCAGCTGATAGTCTTATGGGGATTCCCTTGTATGTTTTATATTGCTTTTCCCTTGTTGCTTTTAATATTGTCTCTTGGTCTTTAATTTCTGTCAGTTTGACTCCTATGTGTCTTGGTGTGTTTCTCCTTGAATTGACCCTGTACAGAACTCTGTGCTTCCTGGACTTGGGTGATTGTTTCCTTTCCCATCTTAGGGAAATTTTCACATGACTACCTGTATTGTTTAATGACAGGTTTCTGTGTGTCCCGCAAACATAGGCAAATATACTGTGAGGAACCTGCGTACAATAAGTCTGGAGAGAGAAAGCCAACAAGCAGTGCAATGCGTAGACTTCAGTAAAGGATGAGTGACTAAAAGCGGTATAATTATATCTGACTGTAAAGAACTGGAGCAGTGCAGAGTCCCAAACTACAAATAGGGGGCTGAATTGCTTGCCTGCATGCCTAGGCAAAGGAAAGAACTACTTACCTGTTGTGATTAAAGTGTCCCCCAGACAGCTTCCTGCTTCCAAATGCCACCCCCCACCAGCCTTTTGTTGTATGCCCTAAATTCTAAACAGTAACACCTTTGGCTTCAGGCTGAAAGGTCCTTGTTAAGATGCAAATAGACAGAGCTGGAGAGGCTAACATCTTAAACCATTAAGAGTATTAACAAGTTAGCTTATCAAGTAGCTGGGGTCACCTAGAGAGGTCCCAAGAAAATGAGACCTGAGTATGCAGTGTTATACAGACGGCAAAGTCAGGGTAGAGTGGGTAGAGGAAATGTCCTGGATGATTTGGAGGCTCTGATTTTGGAGGCGAACAAAGCTAGTGGAGGTGATGGAATTCCAGTTAAGCTATTTCAAATCCTGAAAGATGATGCTGTGAAAGTGCTGCACTCATTATGCCAGCAAATTTGGAAAACCCAGCAGTGGCCACAGGACTGGAAAAGGTCAGTTTTCATTCCAATCCCAAAGAAAGGCAATGCCAAAGAATGCTCAAACTACCACACAATTGCACTCATCTCACATGCTAGTAAAGTAATGCTCAAAATTCTCCAAGCCACGCTTCAGCAATAAGTGAACCAGGAAATCCCTGATGTTCAAGCTGGTTTTAGAAAAGGCAGAGGAACCAGAGATCAAATTGCCAACATCCCCTGGATCATGGAAAAAGCAAGAGAGTTCCAGAAAAACATCTCTTTCTGCTTTATTGACTATGCCAAAGCCTTTGACTGTGTGGATCACAATAAACTGTGGAAATTTCTGAAAGAGATGGGAATACCAGACCACCTGACCTGCCTCTTGAGAAATCTGTATGTAGGTCAGGAAGCAACAGTTAGAACTGGACATGGAACAACAGACTGGTTCCAAATAGAAAAAGGAGTATGTCAAGGCTGTATATTGTCACCCTGCTTATTGAACTTCTATGCAGAGTACATCATGAGAAATGCTGGACTGGAAGAAACACAAGCTGGAATCAAGATTGCCGGGAGAAATATCAATAACCTCAGATATGCAGATGACACCACCCTTATGGCAGAAAGTGAAGAGGAACTAAAAAGCCTCTTGATGAAAGTGAAAGAGGAGAGCGAAAAAGTTGGCTTAAAGCTCAACATTCAGAAAACGAAGATCATGGCATCCGGTCCCATCACTTCATGGGAAATAGATGGGGAAACAGTGGAAACAGTGTCAGACTTTATTTTGGGGGGCTCGAAAATCACTGCAGATGATGACTGCAGCCATGAAATGAAAAGACGCCTACTCCTTGGAAGAAAAGTTATGACCGACCTAGATAGTATATTCAGAAGCAGAGACATTACTTTGATGACTAAGGTCCGTCTAGTCAAGGCTATGGTTTTTCCTGTGGTCATGTATGGATGTGAGAGTTGGACTGTGAAGAAGGCTGAGCACCGAAGAATTGATGCTTTTGAACTGTGGTATTGGAGAAGACTCTTGAGAGTCCCTTGGACTGCAAGGAGACCCAACCAGTCCATTCTGAAGGAGATCAGCCCTGGGATTTCTTTGGAAGGAATGATGCTAAAGCTGAAGCTCCAGTACTTTGGCCACCTCATGTGAAGAGTTGACTCATTGGAAAAGACTCTGATACTGGGAGGGACTGGGGGCAGGAGGAGAAGGGGACGACCGAGGATGAGATGGCTGGATGGCATCACTGACTCGATGGATGTGAGTCTGAGTGAACTCCGGGAGTTGGTGATGGACAGCGAGGCCTGGCGTGCTGCGATTCATGGGGTTGCAAAGAGTCGGACACGACTGAGCGGCTGAACTGAACTGAACTGGATGATTTGGATGGCTCTGGACAACATAGGTTGTCCCATAGGTTTTTGAGGTGGTGAGAGGCTTCAAGAGCAGTGTTCACTGGGGCTAGGCAAGTCACTGGACATGTTGGATCATTGGACTAAGATCTAGAGTTCCATTCCTGGCTGGTCTCTTAATCACGCTGGTTCAGAGCCCAGATCATACCGATGGCTTCTCCTCGGTGCCACTCACGGAACTTCTAGCAAACAAATTATCCACTGGGCACTCAGCTTGCGTCTTCCTTCTCCAGGTGTATCTGCCCTGTCATATGCACTAACAAGGCCCTGGCTCTATCAGGGGCAACTCTGAGGAGACTCTCCTGTGTTGAAGGAAGGCACTAAATAGCCTCTTAACTGGCACATTGTTGTCAGTATTATTACGGCTTTTTCTTCACTCCTGTCTCTGGATTATGGTAATTTTTTTAGTCATGTATTTTAATCAGAGTTGAAGTCTCTGAGCTGCTGACAGCTCAAGAGAGCTGTAACTGCTCTAAGATTGACTTCACACTGTCACAAAATCATAACACAAGGAGAAAACTGGAGATCCTCACAAGCCACCTCCTGCCAATTAAAACCAAAGCACCTTTCTAAACAGCAGGCTTCTTTTTCAGGCTCCACACAAAAGGGAGGAA
The DNA here is from genome assembly GCF_014754425.2 of Oryx dammah. Taxonomy (NCBI): domain Eukaryota; kingdom Metazoa; phylum Chordata; class Mammalia; order Artiodactyla; family Bovidae; genus Oryx; species Oryx dammah. The sequence continues at coordinate 6,016,060 of NW_024070196.1, forward strand.
GGCACAGGGCAACTACCTCCCCCAACTCCTCCTCCCTGCAAAGTTCAACCCAGGGAAACGCTGATCCTGGCAGGGGCGGTCCTAGAAGCAGACAGTGCAATTTCACTAATGGTAACTACAGGAAGCTGGAAATCATTGCTTTGACATGCTGGCTCTTACACAGCGTCAGGCTCTGTTGAGTTCTTCTGGCCTGGCAGGGCCTCCTCCCAGATGTTGCTCACGATCACTCATCTGAATGGCCACCATGGACCAGAGTGAATGGGGTGACCGTCCTCTTTGGAGGTGATGAGACGGAGGCAGCCAGACCCCTGGCCTTGCCTTCTTGTCATATGTGTGTGGAAGTCCCCTCCTGACCACACGCAATGCTAACTGCAAGACACCTAGCATTAGGGTATGTGTTAGGCAGAGATCACTACATCTTATCTCTGTCACCAATCTTAGACAAACTCTAGATATTGCTCTGCTCTGCTTTGAGTCCTATTTTCTCCACATGTAACCTCGTTCTCTTTGCTAGGACCGTCATTCTTAGAACCCAGTGACCATGATCTAATTTAGGTTTGTCCTTTACACCTAGCCAAACCTTCATTTGCCCGAGGTCCTGTTCTCAAGTAACTATCACGGAGAGTTGATCTGAAGACATTAGGCAGGATAAGGTATGTGATGCTGCAGTAATAAACAATCCCAAAACTTCAGTGGCCAAAACAAGGGTTTCTCAATCCTGTTGCCCATCCATCAGAGGTTGCTACAGGACTCTGCTCCACTGAGTTGAGCAACCCAGGCCACCATCTCAAAAGGTGAAATCATCATGAGAGGAAAGAAGGCTCTAAAGTCTTTTCCTGGCAATTAAATGCACTGGCTCAAAAATGTAAATATTACTTCTACTCTCAAGTCATTGACCAGAACTAACCATATTGCTCCATCCAACCAGAGAGAAGGCAGGAAGTACAATCTTTTTCTGTGTATATGAAGTACAGAAATATTTGGTGCATTGCATAAATGATTAACATACCAGTTCATGAATGATCACTAAGAAAGAAAGTGAAGGAAGAGTTACCTCTCCCACTGATACTCACCAGTACGATGACGCTTATGATGATCAGATCTCCAGTGCTGGACATGGGCAGTCAGATCATGGAAACAAGGGAAACCTCTCAATTCAGACTTCATACCTGTATGGCATGATCTGCCTTCTTGTCATCATATGTGTGGAAGTCTTCTCCTGACCAATCAGGACCAGCTGCAAGGCATCTAGTCTCAGGGTACGTGCTAGTTCTCAGAGTGGTTTGCCAGAGTGAATCGAAAATTATATGGACACCTGCTGATAAGGAAAGAGGATGTGGTGAGAACTTGAGGAGATCAGGGTAGGAAGAATTGAAAGCCAGGCAGGAATCTGAAAGGGATGGTGGCATGATGAAAATGTACCTGCATGCATGCTAAGTCACTTCAGTCGTGTCCAACCCTGTGCAACCGTACAGACTGTAGCCCGCCAGGCTCCTCTGTCCATGAGATTCTCCAGGCAAGAGAACTGGAGTGGGTTGCTATGCCCTCCTCAGGATCCCTCCCAGGGATCAAACTCATGTCTTTTATGTCTCCTCCACTGGCAGACAGGTTCTTTACCACTAACACCATCTGGGAAGCCCCCAACATGTACTCGGACAAGGATAATTTTTGCTGCTGGCTGCTTGTTTTCTGGAAGCAAGAAAACAAAAATGCCAGTATGAAAATTATAACTTGAGTCTAACATCAAGCAGCTGGAGAAGCATTGGGAGGAAAGGGATACGTGATCTCAGAATCTGAGGCTCTGGTGGAGGGATCATGGACACAGTGAGATGGTGGGTGGGGAGATACAGACTCTTGCTGTTCCTGGATCCAAGAGAGCATCAGGACACCAGCAGGAACTCCAGGCAAGGGCAGCAAGAAGTCGAGTCTCAGTAAACAGAAGGGCAGCAAAATAATTCCCCTGTGCCCCACCAAATGCTATCTATGTGCCCAGGGCAACACCAGCCAAGGCAAAAGCAAACCCAAGTATGATCCATGGTGTGGTGTTGAGAACTTATTATCAGGACAGAAGGGGGCAGGGCTGCAATGACAGGTGTCTGTACACCCAGGCAGCAGCTCCGGGAAAGGGGACCTGTGGGGTGGCACCACATCCCACCTGGGAGCAATTCTGCAGGCTCTTCCTTTAGCACGTGACCAAAAGGAGAGAACATGTTACCACCTCCGCCTGCCATCTTCCACCAAGCCACTCTATTCTGATGCCTGGATTTTTGTAGCTGTAGCTTCCTAACTGGTCTCTTATTTAAACTTTTGCCTCCTGGGTGTCTATTTTCTATGAAACACCCAGAATAATCCTCTTGAATAATCATTTCTCCACTCAGTGAGAACTCCTTGTCTTCCCAATCCACTCAGAGGACCCTGAGGCTTTCGCCTGCCTTAGAAAGCCCTGCAGGATACAGTCCTCTGAATGTTATGGTACCTCACCCCCCACCACCCCTTCCTCAACCATTCAGCTTTAGTTACACCAGCATCGCTGCTTCTCTGCCAAGCCTTCCATCTCAGGGCCTTTGCACAGACTCTCCTCTCTGCCTGGAAGGCCCTTCTCTCAGTGATCGGCACCAGGCCTGGCTCCTAGGCCTCCTTGACGGTCCCTGCTCAAATACCACCATATCAGTGAGATCTAATGGTTACTAACTCCAGAATTCTTGCCTAGAGAATTCCATGGACAGAGGAGCCTGGTGGGCTGCAGTCCATGGGGGTCACAAAGAGTTGGACACAACTGAGTGACTAACACTATAACTATTTAAAACAGCAACCTTGTTCCCAGCCCCTAAAGCCCTCTCCCCCTCAGCTATCTTTCTTTAACCAGTGTTGTGTGAAATGACTCATTACATGTAGCATATTTTGTATTCTACTTGCTTAATTCCAGGGTAAGTAAGCACTAAGACGGCAGGAGAGTTTCTTGCCTGATTTGTTTACTGCTGGAAGCTCAGCATCTAGAACATGGCCTGCCACACAGTATGAGCTCCATAAGCATGTTAACTGAATAGAATAAACCCCAATCTTACCACCACACAGATTTAACATCAATGCCACATTCAAGGGACAGACATTTCTTTCTGTTGAAATGCCCTGTGAGGATTTGGAACCTCCGCCTCCTCCTACCTGTATTGGCTGCCATGGATACAGGTTTCTTAAAGGGGTCAAGGATGGAACAGATGCTTTACATTAGCTTTTATGTCCTCCATAAAATTAACAACAACCAAACCCCGAGGAATGGAGCTATAATTCTTGCAAGTCTGATTCGACACAGAGGGTAAGAGCTTGGCTCTTGAGGCTAAAAGCTGTTTCCAGAAACCCTCAATGGAACGTTACCTCTGTAATTCATTTACTGTTATTAGCTTTATGTATGTTTACAGATAGAGCCCCCCAAAATCACACAGCAAAACCAAAGTAAAGAAAAAAAGAAAGCCTAGTGGTTTTCATGTTTAAATTACAATCATTATGTAAGACACAATATTTTGCCACCCTACAGCACTTCTAGACTAAATACAAAATATGCTTCACAGCAAGGTAAACATAATACAATAGCTTTTTGAAAGAATGAATATTACCTAGCTCTGTCTTCGGGGATGTTATTCTCAATAGCAATATCAATTCAGAAAGAAAAGTCAAGAGAATAATGACAGCTTCTTAGCCAACAGGACTCACGGATGTGAACAAGATCAGCAAAAGGACTAGATGAGATCCTTGAAAGGCCTCTAAAGTTATTGTTCAACTATACAACCAAACACAATCCAATAAACCTTCATCATTTATGTCACAGTTTCTAATGAAACTAACATTGTGAAAAATACACCAGTGTACACATGGATTTAGAGAGGTCTGGGATCAAATATGCCTCCTGTTTGTTTGTTTGTTTTTGTTTAGTTTTAAAGCCATTTAAGGCAATCAAAAATGATTTGTTATGCTGTATGTCAAACTGCAGCCCCCAGAGTTTGGAGAAATTCCTGAGAACAAGGTACAGGAAGTCAGTCCTCAACATCCAGCCAGAAGGAGCTAATTTGTTTTATCAACAAACAAACGGCAGAAAGAAAAAAGAGAGAAATCTATAAATTAAAAGAGATTTAAATGTCATATCAACTCACTGGAATATATGTACCTTATTGAGATCCTATGTAAACCAATTGCAAAAAAAAAAAAAAAAAAGAGGCGATTGGGAAATTTAGAATACCGGCTGGGGTGTGGGCCAGGGGAGTTTGTTAGAAAGAAATACTGGGGAAAATGACATTTTCCATGCACCAGACACAACCTAGATAAAGGTAAGACAGATACACCTTTTCCAACCAGTGAACTCCAACCTCACTGGAGAAGGAACACAGAGGACCTAGCAGGTTCTCATGGTGTTGATTTCTATCCACAAGGCATTTGTCTGCCACTTATGACTCATTTCACATATAGGATGCCAAGCAAACTCCAGATGGTGTGCATAAGACTTTACAAATGTTTTTCTTGTTACAATCAGACCTGACCTTTCAAATATATAAAAGTGTACACAAGAGAACTGCCCACAAAACTTCTAGAAAAATTCAGCAAATTCAATTCACCAATACTTTGGAGTACCTACTATGTGTGAAACACCATTCTAGGTGTTGAGGATACAAACAAGATGAACCCCTGCCTTAATGAAGCTTCTATTCTAGTGTGTCTGGTGGAGTGGGGGAGGGGTGCACAGGCAGAAAACAAAATAAGTCAACTATAGATTTTGAAGGTGATAACCACTAAGCTTCCCAGGAGAACTGGGACAGGCAGAGGAGCCTGGTGAGCTATGGTCCCTAGGTTTGCAAACAGTCAGATACGACTCAAACGACTCAGCACACACACACATTAGTAGGAAGGAGACATTTAAGAAGACTTGATGGAGGCCGATACCTAGGAGAAGCGCCTTCCAAATGGAGAAAACTGTGAGTGCTAAAGTCCTGGGGTGCAAGCTTGTCTGGCACGTGACTGGGGCAGAGTGGGCAAGAGGAGAGGAGTGGATGAGGTCAGGGAAGTAGTGGGCATCATATCTGATAACGACTCTAGCTTTTCCCGCAGTTTGGGAACCATGGAGCAGCGTAGCAACCTGTGACCAGTATTTTGAAAGCATCGCTCTGGCTACTTTGTTGAGAATAGCTGTTGCGGGGTAGGCGGCTGGGCGGGAGATGAGGGCAAAAGTAGAAGCAGGGATGCCAGTGAGAAAGCTATGGCACTGATGTGGGCAGAGAAGATGGCTACCATGCTGGGACCGGAGTAGTAAGTTCTGTGTGGATGATACAATGCAGTCGGATTCTGAATGTATTTTGAAGGTATAAGCAACAGGAATGGAACAACATGGGCCACTTCCACAGACTCGTATGATCACTGTAAGTGTATCTGATCGTCTTCCAACCAGGTCAAGGGCACTCACCCATTAAAAACTCTCTGACATTCATGACGATTCTAAAGAATAGTTCAGAAAAGTGGGTTCTTTTGGAAGACTGAAGAAGATTGCATTAGAATTTGAGTTCCTGAGTCAACACAAGGCATCGCATCTCAGTTTGAGAGGTTGGAGAGGGGCAGTCAGGCTGAGCCATTCCTGTGTTGGAAGCTGCGGCCAGCAGAGACTCAGGGTAATATATCCATGCTCAAGTCCCAGTCTGGGAGGGGAGGCATCAGTTACCTCCTCCGCTCCTCCTCTCCTCTCCTTCTCTTTTCTTCTCCTTCCCTTTGCCTCTGCTGGGGCTCCCTGGGGCCCTTGAGGCAATAAGACGCAAAGAGCTACTGCTCCCGACAAGTGTGAACTCCATGGAAGCAGCTCCTGTTTGCTTCTGTGTTCTTGTCCACTGCCCAATGTCCACTTACATACAGCTTATAAGAGGGATGGCCCTGTCTCTGACTTCCTTCTATTTTTTTCTTTGTGTTGTGTTGTGTTAGTCACTCAGTTGTGTCTGACTCTTTGTGACCCCATGGACTGTAGTCTGCCAGGCTCCTCTGTCCGTGGAATTCTCCAGGCAAGTATACTGGAGTGGGTAAGCCATTCACTTCTCCTGGGGATCTTCCCAACCCAGGGATCAAACCCAAGTCTCCTGCATTGCAAGCAGATTCTTTACCATCTGAACCACCAGGGAAGCCCCCTTTTTTTTTCTTTACCTCCTAGTTAATAGGGTAAAGCCCCAAACCAAATAAGATGTGACCCTATAAATTCCAGGATCAACCTAAGATTAAAGACAATGTGACCTTCCATGGGGCCTTTAACTATGCTGCTCACAGATCTGCTCTTGCCAGGAATAAGGGAGAGCAGAGCATTCCTTTCTGAACAGCTATGGTCCATCTTCCAGGTTACTTGGACCTTTCATTATATGAGTCCTCTCAGTGATGGAGACCAACAGAAAGTCATTACTGTTTGGGTTCCTGATGCCTTTGAAAGTAAATCTAAGATTTTGTACTGGGGATTGCGTGGGCCTAGGAAACCAGAGTTTTACTGTCCACTTAGTTTGCAAACCATGCCTTCTCAGCATATGCTGTGGTATAGGCGATACAGCAATGTATTCAGTTAGATGAGCTCCGTGCTGACAACCGCCTGTCCCACCGACTCACTCGAGAAGCTGGGACATTCTCGTGCTTGTCCTAAGAAATCCATCAAAACCAGGACAACATTGTCAAATGGTCAGCAACAGCAATGGGTCTGTGCTAATGGAAACTCAGAGCTTCTCCATTCAGTGGGAAGAACTAAGCTGAAGCTGGCATCAGCGATTTTCCAGTGAGGCTGTCATTGTGATCTGTGATCCGCTATCAAGATGAAATTGGAACCAAGTGTACTTTATTCAGGACATCTGTGAGATAAAAAAATATAATGCTCCTTTTCTATCTTTGTGACATTGTTCGCAAAGATGTGATTCGGCTGTTAAGACCACTTGTGCTCTATCTCAAGGCTGAGGCTGACAATTCGCATAAAAGACTCTCCCTCTCTGGTTTGTTATCTGAGCCGCAGGAGCTGTCACGGCCACTCTTCACAAGGGGGCTTCGGGGAGGGGGCGCGCATGGGATTGACCCGCTCTGGCTTCCCATCTGACTCTACGCTTCTGATCTCGTTTAATTTCCTGGGGTTCTGAAAAGTTGTTTTTTTTTTTTTCTTTTTTAGTGCCCTCAAAACCAAGTTCAGTGTTAAAAGACAAAAATGATGTTTAATTTTTAATAATTGTATGTACTTTGTAGAAATTTTAGAATATGCGTTATTGGTGTTAAAAAAGAAAAGAGGGTGCTGCTACTATTTTCAGTTAGCACTTAGAGTATTTTAATGCATTTCCTCCCGATCTCTTTTCTATGGATGTGTGTGGTGGGAGGGAGGGGGCTTGTTTTTGTTCATTCTCACTGGAGAGACTAGGTTATTGAGTTGATATTGAAAATCCACTGAAAGCCCGTGGTGCTAAGCAGAAGAAAAATGCACAATTTAAATCCAAGAAAAGGAGCGGTAAAAAGTCACTCATTGGGATCTAGCATTGGCTGACAGCTGTCGGGTCAGCCCCAGCACGTGGTACTGTCTTATGACCATGGTATACTCTCACTAAGGAACCTCAGGGAAACTGCAGTGGTTTAAAGAGGGGCAGTGTGGCCTCCTTGAAAAGAATTTCACTTCAGCAACAAGAAAGTGTAGCGTGTAGTGCATTCGCTTGCCTTTGGTCCTCTGAGGTGACCTTGCATCAAATTGGGGCCAAGATTTCCATCTGGGATGCAGAGTGGTTGGGACTAGCCAGGGGCTGCCTCGCCACTGCAGGGGTCGGGGACCAATGTTCACGCTGACAGCTCAGGCAGAGTTGTTTGTTTCTTTTCTTTTTTACCACAGTCAGTGTAGACACCCATTTTTGATTGCATACAACATTTTTAACATCCTGAGAGATGGACTTAGAGAAAATGAAGACACAATCATTGTTTCTTGAGAGCTAGAAATGGCACTGGACTATGAAACAGACCTGAAATCTCATCTCTCTCAGCAGGGGATGAAGAAAATCTGTTGTATTAAATTGTTATTAAATTCCCCTTTCCTGGGCTGTGGAAGACAAGGGAAAGAGAGAGATGCTCAAACTTCACTGGAACATTTAGGAAAAAAACCTAGCTAAGATGTAGCTCACTGATTGCTACTAGAAAAAGCTGCATATGAGTTCTGCAATAGTCTTATTATCAATACTTAAGGGATGATTTCCCTCTATTCCTTTCATCATTTTAAGTAACTATTTCATGTATTTATAAGTAACAACCAGCATCCAGAAGAGGAATTCCAGACTTCAAAGCAATGAAATTTTATCTTTTACATTAGGGCACACAACTTGAAGCAAACTCATCGATTGTACAGTTAAAAATCCACAAGAACTTGTGGTGTCCTCTTAGCCAATTGGTTACACTCTGCCATGCTAATTTTCATGCCAAAATTAACCCGAGAGCCAAGTAAAAACCGCCAATATGAATCAGAGGGGGGAAAGCTAGAAAACACAGCTTTCAACTATAAAAATATTGGGTTCAAGACCCAGCACAAAAATGAGAGAACATAAAATGAAATTTCATTTTTACAGAAGGTCAGGGTCAAGGGTGCTTCCATTAAAAATAAAACTCTATAAATATGGAAATCAGCCCATTGTTCTCAGGGAATGTGACATCTGGGAAGAAACTTGCAGGTGTAGGCATTTTCCATGGGTAACAAATGCTGACCACCAAGGAAACCCATCAACAAATGCCTAACCTAGAAAATAAGAAAAGGGAGCTACAGGAGAAAAGATACCTCCAGAGAAAACCGGAGCAGTTCTTGTTAACTGAGGAGGGGGTAGGTAACTGGGAAACTTGAGCAGAGAAGTAAATCTCAGATCTGATGGTGTGAGGAAGAAAGAAGCCAACCAGGGAGAACAGGAAAACTACACGAAACGGACAGGCTCACAAAACAGAAATCCTTAGTAATGCACATAATGGAGGGTGCTTAAAGGACAATTCATTGAAGGGAATTGCCCAAGACACTAATACAGGGTGCCTCTGCCATCACCTTGAGAGGAAGGCAAAATTTTACAGTGCAGACTGGAACAGTCATTTTCATTTCATAAAGCCTACATCTCTGGAAAATTGGGTTCCATGAACTGAGATTTTTGTTACATTAAGCTTTACTATTAACTTTCCAGTAGTTTTACAGGGGTAATTTATTTAAACCATTCGAAAGGATAGAACAGGCTTGTGAGATTAAAAATGAGTCAAAAGTTTGAAAGTTAATTGAGTAAATCAATTTGATAAGTAGTCAAACAACACTGATTTTTCAGGAAAAATAAATTGACATCAATTAATAAATTCAAAATTAAATGCAGTCAATTTTCAATGATCAATGCTAATGGAGAAAAGGCAGAAATGAGAAAATGATCCACAGAGAATTCTAAAATCTCATTTCTGTTCAATCTCTTCCCCCATTTCCATTTCAATCTCTTTATTGAACAAATTTGGGTTTTAAAAAGCCTCTTGGTTTCCTTGCTGGTCATTAAATAAACATTTATGAAGGGCTCCCTCTATGCCAGGCCCTCAAGAGAGCATCCAGAAGAAACAGACCAGGGCTGAGGGACTGACTGGGATCCTGATAATAACAGAGCTAGTTCCAGAGTTTCTTTTTCTCACTCCAGCAAAATGCAGAGCATAAATTAGAATTAATAAAAAGGAGAAAACACCCTTAGTATGTATGTTTACCCTTATCACAATTCTTCTCGAAAATAGAATTTTTCACTAGCTCTCATTTTTAATCCTGATCTCTGTATGAACAAGAAAATAGCAGCTGGGGGAAGATGGAGAAAGTAGGTAGAAAGCGAAAGCAAAGTATATAGGAAATTAAGACACGGGCAGAAAAGCAGAGTATAATTCACTTGTGAACAATATTGAAGTTAACTTCAATTTTTCCTAGCAGATGAAGAGCTATAAAAATGGATTTATAAATGGGAATGGCGTGACTGACAAGCCAAAGGCATATGTGGAGAGGATGTAGGAGTAACACAGAAATGATATCCATCCCCGCAAATAGCCAAGAGGACAGGCAGCCGGAGAAACAGGTGAGCATCGGACCCACGTTCACTGCTAACGCAGCCCATCAGGAAGCCTAGGCCACGGGAGCCCTAGGTCCTAGGGTCAGGAAGTCGGGCTGGTCATAAGGAACTCCTACAAGCTCTTTCCTCTCTAATTCTTTTTTCTTTTATTTTTTTAATTTTTATTTTTACTTTATTTTACTTTACAATACTGTATTGGTTTTGTCATACATTGACATATATAATTTTTTTTAATTGAAGTATAACTAGTTGATATGTTGTGTTAGTTTCAAGTCTAGAGCAAAGTGATTCAGATATATATTTAGATATATATTGTTTTTCAGATTCCTTTCATTATAGGTTATTGTAAGACATTGAATATAGTTCCCAGGAGGCCTTTGTTGTTTACCTATTTTATATATAGTAGTAAATATCTGTTAATCCCAAACTCCAAATTTATCTCTCCCCCCACCCCTGCTATCCCCTTTGGTAGCCATAAGTTTGTTTGACAAACTGTTTTCTTGCCCACTCTTTGCACAAACATTGGAGGTGTGCCTGTTACGAGCCGGGCAACCCACAGAGCCTATCCACCTCAACAGTGTGCAGTAAGTTGTTTCTCACCAATAAACAAAGGAGAAAACAGTGAATGACCAAGCCAGTGCTTCAGAAAGTCTCATGTTCTCCAGCACCTGCAGCCCTCTCCTAGGTACTTCCATATCCTTGGCTCCTGTTGGGCTCTTTCTCACCTCCTCATTAATGAGGACTCTTAAATCCCAATCACTGTGACTTCAAACTCTCATGGGCCTTACCAACCAAGTGAACCCAAGTGAATCTGATCTATTAATTTTCAGGAATCTGAATAAAGGCCAGCTGCAGAATTCCAAGAAATAATATTAATGATTTTATTCTTAATTCCATCACTCATGGGCAGAATGGAAATATAGGTGTGACGTTACCAGATACCACAGACAGAGCAGATGTCTTCATTAGATAATTCTAGTGTCTCATAGAGAGACGTGCCCCTAACCTGAGCCCTCGTGCTCAGCCCCACAATTTCTGCTATAATAAGACACGAACTCTGCACAGCATGATCCCAGGTGTCCTTGACGCTGGGTGGAATGACATTGCAGGTTGTGACTCAGCTGTCCCAGCAGTCTAATGGTGCAGCACAAGTGCACAAATAGATGATGCCGAGGATTGAGAAGAGAAGTATACCAAAGCCTGAAGTGCCACCCGGGTGCGTGCCAACGCCCACAGCCAGAGCAGAGGCGTTGGGAGCCCCGCTTGGCCACGGAAACACAGAAGGAATTCTCCCAGAGCCCAGGGCCCGGGCAGTGCTGTCCCAGAAACCAGAGTTTAGGCAATAATGAACTCGTACATCTAGACGTGTATATATATCACTGTCCTGTCGTGAAGTCGCTCAGTCGTGTCCGACTCTTTGCAACCCCATGAACTGTAGCCAACCAGGCTCCTCCCGCCATGGGATTCTCCAGGCAAGAGTACTGGAGTGGGTTGCCATTTCCTTCTCCAGGGAATCTTCCCAACCCAGGGATTGAACCCGGGTCTCCTGCATTCCAGGAAGACGCTTTAACCTCTGAGCCACCAGGAAAGCCCCTATATATATATACACACACACACTATATATATATATACATATATATATATATACACACACACACACACTATATATATATATATACACACACTATATATGTATATATATATAAACACACACACAAACACATAGCTGTGAAAAGAAGAGAAACGAAAAACAAAGGAGAAAAGGAAAGATATACCCATTTGAATATAGAGTTCCAAAGAAGAGCAAGGAGAGATAAGAAAGTCTTCCTCAGTGATCAGTGCAAAGAAATAGAGAAAAACAACAGAATGGGAAAGACTAGAGATCTCAAGAAAATTAGAGATACCAAGGGAACATTTCATGCAAAGATGGGCACAATAAAGGACAGAAATCGTACGGACCTAACAGAAGCAGAAGATATTAAGAAAAGGTGGCAAGAATACACAGAAGAATTCTACAAAAAAGATCTTCACAACCCAGATAATCACAATGGTATGATCACTCACCTAGAGCCACACCTCCTGGAATGCAAAGTCAAGTGGGCCTTAGGAAGCATCACTACAAACAAAGCTAGTGGAGGTGATGGAATTCCAGTTAAGCTATTTCAAATCCTAAAATATGATGCTGTAAAAAGTGCTGCACTCAATACGCCGGCAAATTTGGAAAACTCAGCAGTGGCCACAGGACTGGAAAAGGTCAGTTTTCATTCCAATCTCAAAGAAAAGCAATGCCAAAGAATGCTCAAACTACCACACAATTGCACTCATCTCACATGCTAGTAAAGTAATACTCAAAATTCTCCAAGCCAGGCTTCAACAATACATGGACTGTGAACTTCCAGATGTTCAAGCTGGTTTTAGAAAAGGCAGAGGAACCAGAGATCAAATAGCCAACATCTGCTGGATCATCAAAAAAGCAAAAGAGTTCCAGAAAAACATCTACTTCTGCTTTATTGACTATGGCAAAACCTTTGACTGTGTGAATCATAACAAACTGTGGAAAATTCTTCAAGTGATGGGCATACCAGCCCACCTGACCTGCCTCTTGAGAAATCTGTATACAGGTCAGGAAGCGACAATTAGAACTGTACATGGAACAACAGACTGGTTCCACATCGGGAAAGGAGTACGTCAAGGCTGTATATTGTCACCCTGCTTATTGAACTTATATGCAGAGTACATCATGAGAAACATTGGGCTGGAGGAAGCACAAGCTGGAATCAAGACTGTTGGGAGAAATATCAATAACCTCAGATATGCAGGTGACACCACCCTTATGACAGGAAAAAAAAAACAGAACAACAAAAGAAAACACATGGAAGTTTATTCACACATGCATTGCACAGACCCAGGAGCACTCAGCGATAAGTAACTCAAAAGAGTGGTTAGAACTTGGGCTGATATGATACAGCATCTTAACGAAACAATAAATTTTGTAGAGAAGTGACAAGACAAAGGAAAGGGATTTGGGGCTTTGAAAGTGAAAGTCACTCAGCCATGTCTGACTTTTTGTGACCTCATGGACTATTCAGTCCATGGAATTCTCCAGGCCAGAATACTGGAGTGGGTAGCCTTTCCCTTCTCCAGGGGATCTTCCCAACCCAGGGATCAAACCCAGGTCTCCCACATTGCAGGTGGATTCTTTACCAGCTGAGCCACCAGGGAAGCCCAAGAATACTGGAGTGGGTAGCCTATCCCTTCTCCAGGGGATCTTCCGGACCCAAGAATCAAACCAGGGTCTCCTGCATTGCAAGCAGATTCCTTACCAACTGAGCTATGAGGGAAGCCCTTGGGCTTTGCGGGGTAGCAAACTCTGGGAAGGTAAATATATGGGGGAAACTAAATGATAGGATACTGCAAGAGGTACTCCCCAGGTCAGTAGGTGCCCAATATGCTACAGGAGGTCAGTGGAGAAATAACTCCAGAAAGGATGAAGGGATAGAGCCAAAGCAAACACAATGCCCAGCTGTGGATGCAGTTGACTCATTGGAAAAGACTTTGATGCTGGGAGGGATTGGAGGCAGGAGAAGAAGGGGACAACTGAGGATGAGATGGCTGGATGGCATCCCTGACTCGATGAACGCGAGTCTGAGTGAACTCCGGGAGTTGGTGATGGACAGGGAGGCCTGGCGTGCTGCAATTCACAGGGTCGCAAAGAGTCGGACACGACTGAGCGACTGAACTGAACTGAACTGAACTGAATGGAAGATAAAGACGGTTTTGGCAGGGTTGGTTCTGTAGGGTCCTCTGGCACTGCCATCTCTGGGCTAATAAGGGTTTAGAGTTATCTCCTGTGATGAACAATTGTCATACCCTTCCTGGTAGAAAGACAGAGGGCAGAGAGTTTTTCTTGGCTGCCATTTTTTTTTTTTTGACTGTGCCACATGGCATGAGGGATCTTAGTTCCCCAAACATAGATTGAACCCATGTCCCCTGGAGGGGAAACGCGGAGTCTTAACCACTGGACCACCAAAGAAGTCCCTTTCTTGTGTACTCTTTATTTTCAATTGCCTTCAGCTCAAAAAAATCCTTATGTCAGAATGGCATATTTTGGAGTAGAATATTCTGAACTCCTCCACTCCTTCAAGGCTGTCTGAAGGGGTGGAAAACCCTCTGTGTCCTCCACACAAAGTTACTCTCTCTGTGTCATCACCCGGCTGATTTCTTCTTTGGCACTTATCACTGAGTAATTTGTAATTACTTAGTATATTAGAAGCGATATTTTGAAAATTATTAAATTAGTTTTTCCTATTTACTTTTGTACCAGCAGGCCCAAGGTGTCCATCTGCCCTGGAGAAGATTAGAATTTGCTGTTAAAGTAACAAAGAAGAAGGATAAGGGTAATTTTCACTTGCAACATGCAAAATAGGATTAGGCACAAAACAATAGCTTTACAGCAGCCAGGCATTTGTATTGAGAGGATTTTCCAAAGTTCTCTAATAGCCTTCATGAAAGGCCATCGGGGGAGGGACACTTCTATTGTGATGAGAAGCTGTCCCTTCCCCCTTAAGACAAGAAAGCTGGTGAACCTTATTGCTCAGCTTGGGGAGGATGTAACAAAAGAGAAGTCAAAGAATAAAAACAAACAGGAAGAGCCTGGAGAAGACCGGGGAGCGGAGAGCAAGGAGAGCGAGTCAAGCCCAGCTTTGAACCCGACAAAGGTGGTTGCTCTCAGTAAAAGAGGGCGTGAGGAGAACACCAAGGGCAAGGATGGTCTCTTGGTCCCGTCTTCTGTTAGGGTCCTGGAAGAGACCACCCAACTTCGAACTTGGCTCCTGCAAATTGGCCCTGCAGTGTCATTGGGCAGAGAAGGCTCTGAGCCACTCTTGTTCCCATTGGCCAGGAATTCTGAGTTGAGAACCGAGAATCCTGACAGTCAGGATACCATATGCGGAGGAAGACCAAGGATTGCGGGCAGCCGTCAGGACCTGGGAGAGAGACGTGGAAATGATTCTCTTAGAACCTCCAGTTTGAACCAACACTGCAAACACTTTGATCTGGGAGTTCTAGCCTCCAGAACTATACAAGGATACATTTCTGTTGTGCTAAATCACTCAGTTTGTGGTGGTTTTTTTGTTTGTTTTGTTTTTTTTACAGCAGCCTTAGGAGACCAGCACAAGTAGCATGTAAGGGGTGGCTTCAACAGAGCTTTAGCATAGGACTGGGAAGCACGGTGAAAGGGGAGTCTTTTCCATGAAAAGTGGGATGCTCTGTCTCATGGGCCTGGTATAGAAGTGACTGACTGCAGGCAGCAGCTACATAAAGTGGCCAGCTCAGCCAGAAAGAGGCAGGGAACCTTAAAAGGAGGCTTCTCCATACACAGAAGCTCTATTGTCATCCCCAGAGGAAGCCAGGCCTATGGTGGACCAAGATGGAAGTCAGTCTCAGCATGTACATTTCTAATTATAGAGCAAAGGAAATGAGGAATTTATGACAAAGCTCGAACACAGGAGATGGGAGAATGATTCTGCAGATCTGTGTGAGTTGCTCTAGTGCCTTAAGCGGAGGAGCCCTAGGAAATGAGGCATCAAGGGAGCAATGGAGATTTATAATCTGCAGAATGCAGACAGCTGGCCACCGATGCTCTGTGGAAAAAATGGGATGAAATGATGCTCAATCTCTTTCTCAATGAGATATTATCATCTTTATGATTATTATTTCCACCAAGTTGACACTTTATCTACCAAACTGGTATTTCCAGAAAGGATTTCTTCATTGGAATGAATTCCTGTCTTTTTCTACCAGATTCTAAGAATAAATGCATACCCCACAGAACATGTATTTGGAATTCTAAGGGGTATTCTAGGTAAAATCTACTCTGCCATCTTTTAAAACATATGAGATCAGTTGCACAGATACATTCATGGCAAACTATTTGTCAAAGAAATACACATCGGTTCCATAGATAATTTCTGTGTTTTTATTCCCATATTAGATGTCATTGCAAATCACAGAAAGAGTCGAGGTGAAATAGCTTGAGATATTGTTTCGCATTGCAGGAAATGCTATTTTTTTTCTAATTCCCGCTTAATTGAAATTATTTACTTTGCAAGGAAATGTTTCAAAATACAGGTAGAAGGAAACGTGCATTTTTCTCAGTCAGACAACTGAGCAGCATCCTTGGCCAGTTTTCTCAGGGAAAAAATCGTATTAACCTTCTGTGTTTCAGAGGCTGATAACCCACGTCTGTCTGCTCCCTCCTACTGTTGACTGATTAAAGTCAAGGAGAAGAGGTTGAATGAGTCAGGAGCTTCCCAAGCCTTTCTTGGCTCCTGTTTCTGGTATGTTTGCAATTTAGGCTTTACCTACATGGAAGGATGGCATCTATTTTATGTGGCATAGCCTAAAATTTCAGCACCCAGTAAGCAAGATCCTCCTCCTCTTATGGACGAGGTCAGTTCTGCAAATCTAGACTTAAGTGATATTAGACAGAAAGAAGCAAACCAAAAATTTCGATGCAATTAAAGACCCCAAATCCAAATGGCTGATTTTGATTAACATGTACCCTTTTCCTCATGCTAATTCATTGGTTCACTTATTGGATTTCAAAATTGTACCCTATGCCCTCCAGCTTCAGCAAACAAAGACATAATTTAAAATACTGAGACACAAATGGGCTATTTATTACTGTGTAAAAGAGCCATTATTACAGTGACTTTTTTCTTCCTCCAGGAAACTAGCTCTTTTCAAGTTATTTACCCTGTTGTCAATTATTACCATCATTAATAATGATAATGATAATCATTAAGAGCTAGCAATGTGTTGGGGAATGAATAGAGCACAGAGCCAGGCATGGTCCCAACCTAGCGAGACAATGGTGATTTTGTTTCACCCCAGATTTCACAAAGTAAGGATGGCAGATAGCAGGACAGTCTTTACCCATTATCCCCCTTCATCCTTTTAATTTCAAAGCTCCCTTTTTGCAAGTCCTTGGGCATGCAGAGGGTGTGAATTCACAGTTGCCCTCTTTTGCATGACCTGGCATGTACCCCAGCCTGTGCAACTCCTCAGGCTGGCACTAATTGCCAGATTTCCCCCAGATGAAAGGGATTGGATGTTAGTCCCACTGGATGTGCTATTAGTGGAATCTGTTATCGAGTCACAAGACAAGATGCCAGTCTGGCACTATTTTGCAAACTGGAAGTATATGGGGGAAACACAGACACCCTGTCTGACGATGAATAGCTAAGCTGTGAAACCAAGTGAGTGGGCACCTACTGGAAATGAGTCTGTCAATAGTGATTGCACCGTGTGAGAGAAGCATGATGTATTCGTCTGTCGGCCTAGCTGCATGCATGTGCTTCCTCCAGCTTCATAAATGCATGTGTATGTATGGAACAGAGTCGATAATAACTGAATGTCTTGGGAAGTATTTTGCTTGGATTAATGTGTTCTGATAACATTCTGAACATAGATCTAAGTGAACCATTAGGGCAAGAGTAGAAATTATATAATAGCTCTTTTTTAAGGAATAATTTTTTGGGAATAATTTATCTCACTGCTTTCATGGATGCTTAGAATGAAATAGATAATTTTTTATTTACACTTATTTATTTTTGACCAGGCTAGGTCTTAGCTGTAGCTTTCCGTCTCTAGAGTGTGGGCTCAGTAGCTGTGGCGCACAGGTTACGTTGCTCAGTAGAACGTATGGAATGTGGAATTTTCCTGGACCAGGGATTGAACTCATGCCCCCTGCATTGGCAGGCAGATTCTTATCCACTGCTCCACCAGGGAGCAGGTAATTTATTTTTATCATAGAATTTGACATAATACAAACTTAAAGGCACATCCCTTCCCACAAGGTCCATGCTTTTCATTCCAAGATTCTGAAGCTTTATGGTAAACGTGAGGAACGTGGCTATGGAGGAAAAGGAGTGGCACTCCTTGCTGTCCCGCACCCCCTTGTTGACTCAGGGGTCCATGAGACGGGGCTGGAAAGACGACCACACAACACTAGCAGATGAGAACCCTGCGGGAATTGTACCCCGCTTGGTAACATTTCTCTTTCATGGCCCCATTTCCTATTTATCCTATTTTTTTCCATCCAGAGACTATCAACTAATCACAGAGGATCAGAAAGTATCTCCACTTGTATGTGTATGTGGGTATGCACACACACAAACCCCTTAAGTTTTTCTGAAAAGCACAAATAGAAATCACTTAACAAGGAAGGAAGATGAATGCTCATCCTGTCGGGCCTCTGAACCTGGTCATGCAGTTCTCACAACCTTTCTCTTCGCAAGCAGTAGATAGACACAGAGGCACTACGCATACGTGAGAACACCACATGTGGACACGGGACACCGCGTGCATGTGTGGACACGGGACACCGCGTGCATGTGTGGACACGGGACACCGCGTGCATGTGT
>NW_024070196.1:6034574-6086285 GCF_014754425.2 Oryx dammah
CGGGACACCGCGTGCATGTGTGGACACGGGACACCGCGTGCATGTGTCGGCTACAAATTGCCGCTTGCCATCTACCTCTGCTGCTGCTGCTGCTAAGTTGCTTCAGTCATGTCCAACTCTGTGCGACCCCATAGATAGCAGCCCACCAGGCTCCCCTGTCCCTGGGATTTTCCAGGCAAGAACACTGGAGTGGGTGGCCATTTCCTTCTCCAATGCATGAAAGTGAAAAGTGAAAAGGAAGTCGTTCAGTCGTGTCCAACTCTCAGCGACCCCATGGACTGCAGCCTACCAGGCTCCTCTGTCCATGGGATTTCCCAGGCAAGAGTACTGGAGTGGGATGCCATTGCCCAAATCATGAGCTACTGCAGCTGCTGACTTTCAACAACCCTTGGGAGGAGGTTGGGGTAGAGAACAGAGATGAGGCACTCTGTGTTCCGGGAGAAACTGGCAGGACAGGGCTTCAATAGTTAGATATTTTCAGGAGATGATTTTATAAGCCCAATTCTTGAATCTCCTCATACCTAGAAAAGCACTAAAATCCTTCTTGGTGACATCTGCTCCTTGTGACTAGCAGTAACCTTCACCAGACTAGCAGAAATCTTCTGCAAAAACTATCAACTCCACCTTCACCAAAATCACATATATACTGTCCTTCCTCTCTACTTCTTTGGAGCAGCTGCTCAGAACTATCTGAGATGCTGTCTCCAGGCTATAGTCTCATTTTACCTTAATTTGTAACCCTCACGTTGTGCTTTTTTTTTTTTTTTTCCCAGTTGGCACATGATAGAGATAAACTTTTGCTCTTGGAAATACACATATTATTCTGAGATTCAAATACAGCCTTGGCTTTTGTATAATTATCCCTGCAGGAGTTATCTGTCTGTATCAAAAAGGTGAAATTTGGTCTAAGCTAATTAAATTTATTTTCCTTTTATCATTTACATATGTAGAGTGGTATTCCCAAAATACATTTATCATATTTTTAAGAAAGACTTTTTTTTTACATACACTTATAAGTTGAAAGTGCTATAGGAAAGGACTTATTGTCAATAACTATAATTTTTTTCCTTCCTTGGGAGTTATAGACCTTTTTCAAATTATTTCTGACACAGATTTTTTTTTTCAATTTTTTAGATGAAGGAGAAGGTGCAAGGAATACTGAGTTTTTATTTAAATGACCTGAGATTTGTGTCTTTAAACTTCCAATTAAAGAGCACAGTTTTGCTGCTGAACCTTCTGTTAACCTATCAGTTAAAAGCTTGTGTAGTTGGATGGCATGTCACCTCCAGCCTTTGATTAGTAAATTGCAGGCCAAGCTAAAACACTTAAGCAATGCTACTACTTGCCTTAATTTGGAGAACTAGATCATTACAGTTTAGATAAATCCTGCAGTCTATACTCCTTTCCTCTGTTGAGACCTGTGGAGTAGCCACTCAGGGCCAAATTACACACTACATTTTCCTTATAAGAAAATGCCTTATAAGAAAATGCCAAAGAAATGGAATTTATGAGGAGCTCATGGCATTCACTATCTGAAATTACCTTGTCCATCCACTCATTTATGAGTTGTCTCCTATGAAATGGAAGCTCTGTAAGACCTCGTCTTCTTGAGCCCTACAATGTCTTTAGATCAACGAGTGGAGCTTAACAAATATTTGTTGAATGGATAGATTCATTCACCCATCCACTCCCCAGGTATTATAGATGAGAAAAATGAAACCTCTGCCTTTGAGAGATTCAGTCTTTCAGAGGAGACACAAATACCAAATGACTACAATACAAGTACATGAGCCTCAGGGAAGGCAGCAGACACTAAATATGACTTTTAAAAATATAAGCTATGTATTACTTTCACATATCATATATGTACTATTATATGAACATGGACATAGCCATTATGTTACCCACCACTGATTGTGCTGCGCTTAGTCACCCGGTCATGTCCGACTCTTTGTGACCCCATGGACTGTAACCTGCCAGGCTCCTCTGTCCATGGGGATTCTCCAGGCAAGAATACTAGAATGCATTGCCATGCCCTCCTCCAGGGGAGCTTCCCCACCCAGGGATCAAACCCAGGTCTCCCGCATTGCAGGCAGATTCTTTACCAGCTGAGCCACTGATTACTTATTCAATAAATAGTCACTGGGTACTTGGGCAATGCTGCCATCCTTATAATTTAGAATCAAGTCAGGGTGTGAAGCTGGCAGTCCCAGGGCAGGGGCAGCTTGGAGTCAAAGGCAAGCCAGGGTAGAGCTGGGGCTGATGAGAGGTTCAGCCAATCTAATCATCGGTTGAGGTGGGCAACTAGTATTGGAATATTTGAAAGTCAGGAGGGGGCAGAATTCAGTAATTTCTTCAGGGTCCCAGCTTTTGAATCAAATGGAAAGGCCATGATGTCTAGAGCTATTCAGGATGCCCATGACATCATAAAGACTGACTAGGAGATAATTTATCCCTCTTCCCCTGGTTGTTTCCCAGTTTCAGGCTTCTCCTTTTCAGGACAGAAGCTGGACTTGGCCCAGAGCCCTGACATCAGAATGTCTTCAGATGTTCTCACTCCATCAACCCCTGGCTTAAGGACCTGGGGGATCAAGGACACAGGACTGGAGGTCCTTTAGATAATGAGCCACCTGGTGCGAGGACAAGTCATCTCTGCTATTTATTTATTATGTGCAAATTTAATTAAATTACAGCTGTGACTTGAGTTGGACTCCAAATGATGACTCAATGCACAGTTGATACAGTTGCTTTGTTGGTTAGCAGTTAATAATGACAATAGTAGCTAATATTCACTGAGTGGTGATTCCGTGCCAGGGCTCGCTTCTAGACACTTTCAACTGACTGACCAGTTTAACATTCAAAACCACCCTATAGCATGGCTACTGTTAATATTCCATCTTACAGATGAGCAAACAGACCCAGAGAGGTTAAGCAGTTTGCCCCAAATCACACAACTCATAAATGGTAGGATGTGACAGAAAGCACCCACCTGGCTCCAGAACCAGCAAACCCCTAACCACTGAAAATTGGTGCCATTTTTTGAACACCAGCTAAGTGCGAGGGGCTTTATATTTAATTTTACCTCGTAAGTCTATTTCATACAGCAACACCACAAGGTAAGCATTCTTTTTCTTATTTTTCAAAGATACCATGGATAGCCCCAAAAGTTCTGAAATCAGGGTGTGAACCCTGTCTGTCTGAAAGGCTTCTGCTCCATCCACTGCTCAGAGCTTCTGTGAAGTTCCTTTCCACTGACCTTGAATACTATCTTACCCAAGTCTTGTTTTGTCTATGCCTGTTTTATTTAGGCTTCCCTAGTCAAAAATAGCAACAACAAGTTCTAATTAAGTGTTCATTAGGAGGTCCTGTGCTCCTGAGAGCCATAATCTTTCACACTAATATACCACCATATATATTTCCAATAATAGTCATTTACATGCCCTCAGTTGGTCATCATAACACCCCTGGCTTATAAAAGGTAGGCATTATTGACCCTCATCTCTGGAATGAATAAGCCTCACGAGAGAGAGGGGCTCGGGAAGGGAGAGAGAGGATAGCGTGCCCAAGGGCTTGCATTTGGTCCTGCTCTTTTTTTTCTACTGGCCTTCACTTCTAGTTTGGGTAAACATCCCAGAACAAAGCTTGATAGGTGGGAGAAGCAGGCTAACGAAAGGAAAACTGGCTCCCATCTCAGAGACACCATGTGGATTTCTACCATAGCTCTCCTACCTGCAATAAAAACATCTGAAAAGATATGAGAGGAGGGCTTCCCTGGTGACTCAGTGGTTGAGAATCTGCCTGCCAATGCAAGCCGCATGGGTTCAAGCCCTGGTCCAGGAAGATCCCATAGGCCGTGGCGTGGCTGGGCCTGTGCACTGCATCTGCTGAGCCAGCACTCTGGCGCCCGCAAGCCACAACAGCTGCAGCCTGTGCTCCACACGAAGAGAAGTCGTCTTAACGAGGAGCTTGCACACTGCCACTCAAGGGTGGCCCCCACGCACCACGGCCAGAGGAAGCTGCTGAGCGGCAACCGAGACCCAGCAAAGTCATAAAGAAGTAACAGTTTAAAAAGATACCAAAGGGTTTTCGTTAAATGCAGGGGACTGGCCACTTGTATTTACCATTACTGTTTGAGATTATATAAAAATGACAGAAAATATAAAAACAGAATGTTAACCCACAATAATAAAGATATTGAGAGAGAAGATGATCAATCTAGGAGGCCCAGTATCTGAAGAGGAAGAGCCCTGGAGAATAGACAAAGGAGGATTACCAGAAAAAATAATGCAAAAGTTTTTTCCACAAATGAAAGACATTTTCAGACTGAGATGATCAGTGGAATGCCCAGCTCAACAGATAAGAAAAGACCCACAATGTTATGACATTTCAGAATGCTAGGCATAAAGAGAATATCCAAAAAGCATCCAGAGAAAAAAACAGGGGACATAAAAAGACTGAGAAGCAAATGGCATGGCAATTCTCAATAGCAGCATTGAAAACTAGAATAGAACAATGCCTTTAAGAAGTCTAGGGAAGGAGGAAAAAAATTCTGGGGGCAATTATTTATTAAAAATTATACTTGAATTTCAATTTATCCAAATCATCAATCAAGTAGGAGGTTAAAATGAAGATGCTGTCAGATATGCATTTCAAAATTATTGACTGCCAATATGTCCTTTCTCAAGAAGCTACTAGAAAATGTGCTTTGCCAAACAAGGAAATAAAGTGGGAAAGAAGAATGAGGAGGAAGCTCCATATTCACAAAGTGAATGGAATCCCCAGGAGGATGATAGGATTATTCAGGAAGACATCTGTGTATCAGAACAGGCAGCAACCAGGGAACAAGAGGAGACAGAAGGTACCAGGAGCATGTCTCTAAAACAAAGATGAAACTGATAGACCAAAAGATGTTTGGCTGTCCTGAGATGCAATTTACACTTAAATTAAAAGCTTGGGAATAAATTCAGCTCAGTTCAGTCGCTCAGTCATGTCTGACTCTTTGCGACCCCATGAATTGCAGCACGCCAGGCCTCCCTGTTCACCACCATCTCCCAGAGTTCACTCAGACGCTCCTCCATCGAGTCCATGATGCCATCCAGCCATCTCATCCTCGGTCGTCCTCTTCTCCTCCTGCCCCCAATCCCTCCCAGCACCAGGGTCTTTTCCAGTGAGTCAACTCTTCGCATGAGGTGGCCAAAGTACTGGAGCTTCAGCTTTAGCATCATTCCTTCCAAAGAAATCCCAGGGCTGATCTCCTTCAGAATGGACTGGTTGGATCTCCTTGCAGTCCAAGGGACTCTCAAGAGTCTTCTCCAACACCACAGTTCAAAAGCATCAATTCTTCGGCGCTCAGCCTTCTTCACAGTCCAACTCTCACATCCATACATGACCACAGGAAAAACCATAGCCTTGACTAGACGGACCTTAGTCGTCAAAGTAATGTCTCTGCTTTTGAATATACCATCTAGGTTGGTCATAACTTTTCTTCCAAGGAGTAAGCATCTTTTCATTTCATGGCTGCAGTCATCATCTGCAGTGATTTTCGAGCCCCCCAAAATAAAGTCTGACACTCTTTCTACTGTTTCCCCATCTATTTCCCATGAAGTGATGGGACCAGATGCCATGATCTTCGTTTTCTGAATGTTGAGCTTTAAGCCAAAATTTTCGCTCTCCTCTTTGACTTTCACCAAGAGGCTTTTTAGTTCCTCTTCACTTTCTGCCATAAGGGTGGTGTCATCTGCATATCTGAAGTTATTGATATTTCTCCCAGCAATCTTGATTCCAGCTTGTGTTTCTTCCAGTCCAGCGTTTCTCATGATGTACTCTGCATAGAAGTTAAACAAGCAGGGTGACAATATACAGCCTTGACATACTCCTTTTCAAACTATTTGGAACCAGTCTGTTGTTCCATGTCCAGTTATAACCTCAGTTGCTTCCTGACCTACATACAGATTTCTCAAGAGACAGGTCAGGTGGGCTGGTATTCCCATCTCTTTCAGAATTTTCCACAGTTTATTGTGATCCACACAGTCACAGGCTTTGGCATAGTCAATAAAGCAGAAGTAGATGTTTTTCTGGAACTCTTTTGCTTTTTCCATGATCCAGCAGATGTTGGCAATTTGATCTCTGGTTCCTCTGCCTTTTCTAAAACCAGCTTGAACACCAGGGAGTTCCGGTTCACGTATTGCTGAAGCCTGGCTTGGAGAATTTTGAGCATTACTTTACTAGCATGTGAGATGAGTGCAATTGTGTGGTAGTTTGAGCATTCTTTTGCATTGCCTTTCTTTGGGATTGGAATGAAAACTGACCTTTTCCAGTCCTGTGGCCATTGCTGAGTTTTCCAAATTTGCTGGCATAATGAGTGCAGCACTTTCACAGCATCATCTTTCAGGATTTGAAACAGCTCAACTGGAATTCCATCACCTCCACTAGCTTTGTTCATAGTGATGCATTCTAAGGCCCGCTTGACTTCACTTTCCAAGATGTCTGGCTCTAGATTAGTGATCACATCATCATGATTATCTGGGTCGTGAAGATCTTTTTTGTACAGTTCTTCCGTGTATTCTTGCCACCTCTTCTTAATATCTTCTGCTTCTGTTAGGTCCATACCATTTCTGTCCTTTATCGAGCCCATCTTTGCATGAAATGTTCCCTTGGTATCTCTAATGTTCTTGAAGAGATCTCTAGTCTTTCCCATTCTGTTGTTTTCCTCTATTTCTTTGCATTGATCACTGAAGAAGGCTTTCTTAACTCTTCTTGCTATTCTTTGGAACTCTGCATTCAGATGCTTATATCTTTCCTTTTCTCCTTTGCTTTTCACCTCTCTTCTTTTCACAGCTATATGTAAGGCCTCCCCAGACAGCCATTTTGCTTTTTTGCATTTCTTTTCCATGGGGATGGTCTTGATCCCTGTCTCCTGTATAATGTCACGAACTTCATTCCATAGTTCATCAGGCACTCTATCTATCAGATCTAGGCCCTGAAATCTATTTCTCACTTCCACTGTATAATCATAAGGTTTAGGTCATACTTGAATGGTCTAGCAGTTTTCCCTACTTTCTTCAATTTGAGTCTGAATTTGGTAATAAGGAGTTCATGATCTGAGCCACAGTCAGCTCCTGGTCTTGTTTTTGTTGACTGTATAGAGCTTCTCCATCTTTGGCTGCATAGAATATAATCAATCTGATTTCGGTGTTGACCATCTGGTGATGTCCATGTGTAGAGTCTTCTGTTGTGTTGTTGGAAGAGGGTGTTTGCTATGACCAGTGCATTTTCTTGGCAAAACTCTATTAGTCTTTGCCCTGCTTCATTCTGCTTTCCAAGATTAAATTTGGCTGTTTGGCCTTGGAATGCCAAAGGCATTAGTTTCTGCAAAAATCCTCTGGTCAATAATGAGTTACCATAATAATGTTATTATAAATCTTGAGTACTGAGTGAATAAAATTATGACATAATTGTGCTAGAAGAATGGATAAAAAGACCTGGGAGTGATATAGGCAAACACGTCTAAGAGAGGTAAACTTCCATTTTCCATAGTAAAATAACTAGATACTGTGCGTGACGAGGGGGCTTCTCTGGTGGCTCAGCGGTAAAGAATTCGCCTGCCAATCCAGGAGATGCAGGTTCTACCCCTGAGACAAGGAAATCCCCTGGAGAAGGAAACAGCAGCCCACTCCAGTGCCCTTGCCTGGAAAAACCCATGGATAGAGGAGCCCAGTGGGCTACAGTCCATGGGATCATAAGAGTTGGACGCAACCTAGTGACTAAACAACAACAGTAAATGTAAAACAAGAAAATAATCAGCAGCACAACACTGTTTTTGTCTGAAAATGAAGGTAAATGTTAGGAGAAACAGAAAGGAGAATAGAAAAGAGTCACTTCTAAGAAATAGGAATCAGGAGAAGGAAGATGGCACAGAGCATTTTTTAGAGATTATGACAGAAATGTTTCTGCCATCCTTCTCTTTTTCCTTGATAATAGAATCCCAATTTTACTCAGGAGAGCAATATGCCACGATAAAATACCAGATTCTTCCGTACTCCTGCAACGAGATGTAGCAATATGGACTTCATGCTGGCCTGTGAAATGTACGCAGAAGCTATTGGTTCTTTCCCTTTTCTTCTTTCTACCTCCTGGACTGCAAACATGAAAATGGCTGGAGGTTACTGTCCCTAAGGACAGAGAAGCAGAAAGCTGGAAGGAGCTGATGTTCCTGATAACACTGGGAGCTGCCAAACAAGGCCTGGACTAGCTAGCACTAAATAGCTTATACTATGAAGGGGAAAAAAAAAGCCTTATACATTTAAAATACTACCATTTGGAAGTTCCTGTTAAAAGCAGCTGAATCTAATTCTAAGCAATCTATATACTAAAAGTATGTAGCTGGCTTATTAAACTGTGTATGTGTGCCTTGTACAAAAATTAAAATTGAAAGAAGGGATGGTCATCAAATACATAAAGAAAAGAATTGCCAAATACCCACTTTTGGAAAAGTTCTTTAGGACTCTGAATATCTACTGATGAATTACTTGTCTGAGATAAAAAAATATACTGGACGAAACTTATGGTAGATGAGACGTTACAGAAAAAAAAAAAGATTTGAAGGTACAGTAACAGAAACTATCCTAATAAAAATGCACAGAGAAAAATAAAAAGGCCCTCAGTAAGCTGTGGGATATCTTTAAGAAGGCTAATATCTATGAAATTGGAGTCCCTGAAGAAGAGGGAGGAAGGAAGAGATGGATAAGAAAAAAACTGAAGAATTAATGGCAGAAAGTTTTCCGTATCTGGTGAAATCTATATATCCTTTATTTTAAAATAAAATAAAATTTTATTAAATTAAAACAATTTTATTAAATCGCTCAAATCCAGTGATAAAAAGAAAATCTTAAAAACAGTGTGTGTGTTGGGGGAAGGGAAACATGCTAGATACAAAAGAACAGCAAAGATTCCAGATGATTTCTTATTAGACACCGTAGAAGTGAGAACACATTGGAATAATATCTACAAAGTGAAAGGAGGAAACCAACAATTGTCTACCTAGAATTCTACCTGGAGACAAACGAAATGAAAGCCCAAGACTCTTGCAATACAGCAAAACCAGACCTAAGAGGACAGTTCATAGCAAAACAAGTTTACCTCGGGAAACAAGAAAACTCTCGAAGAACCTAACCTTATGTCTAAAGGAGCTAGAAAAAGAAGAACCAACGAAACCACGACTGGTTCCCAGATTCATAATTTTGGTGCTTCTCTTCTCTAATGCAAAATCTCTTTTGTCCACGCACAGTGACATCTGGCTATCACACTGCCCTGAATTGGGAGAACGGGATGTGAGGAACCCATGCAGTTATTACGGCTCTCCCATACATATGCTCATTTTTCTGCGGAGCCCTCTACTGAGCCATCCATGCCAGAAACCTGTTGATCATCCAATGCCCATGACGATGCAGTTATAATTTCAATGTCTGTAGCTAGAATGACTGAGAGAGTGATTTCTTGTTAACAGCGGGGGAAAAAAAAAAAGGTTCAGGGATGGAACATACGTTCAGCTTGGAAGATGCTGAGACTGTGGACGTGTTGATTTCCAGGTGCTGGCAGGGCATCCAGGTGGAGATTTCTAGCAGTCAGTTGGAAATACCACTGTACATGACAGATTGCTGCTCTTGGTTACAGAAATGAAAGCTCAAGAGCTTTTCTGAAAAGTTTAAGCTGTGGTTTGACAGGAAGCATACTGTTTCTAAGAGGGAAAACACTCAGGAGCATTCGCCTGTGGAGGATAGACCACAGGGAGGAAGGGAAAGAGAGAATCGAGGAGGGTCATGGCGTTTGGAGAATGCCTCTCTGCCCAGTAAAAGGCCAGGCAGCACCAGGCACAGTCTTTATGGTAGATCCTTTACTAACAGTTCTTCACAACGTGATTTCTTTCTCCTTCTCTGCCTGATGAAATCTCTTCCCTCTTTTTCTCGCCTGGAGCCCTCTGTGGGAGAAGGCAGTGTGGAAGACAACGGTCTGGCTGTAGAATTTTCACTCTGCCGCACTGGGAAGGCAGACAGTAAGGAAGAGGTTCACGGGGAAAGTCTTGAGGCTCTGGCTGCCCTTTTTGATTTGTGCATTAATGCTGCAGAGTTGACAGCCTGCCTGAGAGAGGCTGAAGAGATGTGTGTTCTGCATGTCTGAAATTTATTCCTTTCGCTCTGGAAGATGCGACATCACATAACGGCCATGAAGAAGTAATTTTGATCCTGCAATGATCTTGGCACCAGTTCCAGAAAGACATATGGACATAATCTTTGGGACATTCGTAGAACCTTCCCTTGAGGACTGTCTTTGCAGGCTTGGGTTCAGTTCAAGACCTATGGCACTCACTTTAGCTTGGGTCTGTTTCTACTTAAGAGATAAAAAGCTAAATTGTATTCCATTGAAAGAACTAAAAATATTAATGTAAGAGCAAGTCATCATTATGACACATATCAATTTCTCACCTCTGAGGCAGTGCACAGAAGCAGGGCCCTGGATAATAACCCAGCCATGATTAGGAGAAAAGAGGTCTGGTAGATCTTAGCACACACCGCGAAAATATGAGTTTTCACCATGCAGGGAGCCAGCATCTTTGGCTATAAACCTACAGAGAGGTGACAAACAGAAAAGTCTTCTTAGGAATGAAAATGTGCTTAAGTGTTATTCTGTAGCAAGCTATTCTGAATCCAGGACCCTGCATATCAGGTATATTTAAGGTATATTTATTCAGATGTTATATTAATATATTTATGTCTCACTGGAACAGATTTCAATCTACATACATTTTTATTTTAAAATAGATGAGAGAGCATAATAAATTCAGCCAAGTTTTCCCTAAGTTTCTGTGTGGGTTTAGGAAGTAGCCACTTACTCCATTTAAATTTCATTTATGGCCTTCATTTAATACTAGTCCTTTTTTTCCTTGATAAGTCTAATGTGGTGATAGAAAAAAAACTCAGAAAATATCTAAGCTCAACCCTATGGAAAATGACCGTGCCTGCCCCAAAAGTCACCCCTTAAAACTAGCTCCCAGAAGAATGCCACTTAAGAGGTCTGCTGGGAGCCAATTTTTATTCATTTACTAGTGTTCTGTGAATCCCCTTTGAGAAAATTCTTAGGAGTTGTACCACTGGGAAAAGGAGAAAGAGACAAACTGTAGAGACCGACATTCCCTGGGGTATGAGGTCTCTGTTGCTCCATGGTTTTCCCCCAAGGAAACACTCACCTTGCTAAAAAAAATTTGACTTGGCTGATGGCCAGCTTTAGAGGACAGGTTTTGTGTGTGTGTGTGCTTTTGTCTCAGTGGTCACTACACTATCAAGATCTAAGTAAAAGACTGTTCTATGAGCCTTGGCTGAGAAAAATGAGTGACCACAAACTCTCCTGTATTCCTTCTCATCATGGTGATACGTAAAGTCAGTCTTATAGAATCTGATGATAGGTCCAGAGACTGATAGATCTTAAAAAGTCTCAAGAGGTCACCTGGTCCAGCCTCCTGATGCTCAAGGTTAGTGAATAGCACATTGCAGGGATGCTGGGACACCAGCTGGCTATCAGGACCTCAGATGATGTTTGGGAATGCACAAACAAAATCCCCCCGCCCACATCTGAGAAAGAATGGAGGGATAAGTGTTCAACATGGCTACAGCTTTCTTTTTGTGGCTGGAAACAAGACAGACAATGGGTTCTTAGTTTTATCCAAGTAGGACAAACTTGTTTTCTTAGTTCTGGTCCAAACAAATAAACCAGGAAAGGGCTCTGACTGATCTTACTTGAGTCAGATATTTCTTTCCTTCAGGACCCAAGAAACCATGGCTGGGTGTGTGTGTGTGTGTGTGTGTGCAGGTGCTCATGTGTGTATGTACACAATAACCCTGGCCTGATGGGTATGTAACTTGTACAGTGATATAGGGACTTCTGCCTAGAAAGATCTCATGCTTGGCTAAAAGTTTTGCTATTGCCACCTAGAAATCCTCAGTAATATTTAGACAGTGGATTCCGAATTTTCATTTTGCACTGGACCCCATCAATTATGTAGCCAACTGTAGCATGGAGTCCTGGCTCAACTTGGAAATCCTGAATAAGGTCACATGGATGGTATGCGTGTGGAAAAGGAAATAATTCCTAGGATCAGTGGGTAGATGGTGGCCCGTAGAGCTAGCATAGCTCCAAGAACTGAAAGGACATGACACATGAAAGGCATGGTCCTTGCCCTCAAAAATCTCAGTCTAGTAAGACATTCTCTTTTTGAAAAGTTGTTTCTGCAATATCCACATAGCCAAATGAATATATTTATCTTGAGTGCTAATGGGAACATCTAACTGCTGTAGGAAAGTGGAGGCGTCTCAAGAAATTAAAATAGAACTACCATATGATCCAGTAATTCCACTTCTGGGTACATATCCAAAGGAAACAAAATTGCTGTCTTGAAAAGATATCTGCAG
Organism: Oryx dammah; assembly: GCF_014754425.2. Taxonomy (NCBI): domain Eukaryota; kingdom Metazoa; phylum Chordata; class Mammalia; order Artiodactyla; family Bovidae; genus Oryx; species Oryx dammah. The sequence continues at coordinate 6,047,036 of NW_024070196.1, forward strand.
TATGTCTATTGCAGAACACAATAGCCAATGTATAGAAACAACCTAAGTGTGTATGTGTATACACACACACACACACACACACAGATTTTATATATGAATAATACTAGATGGAATGTTATTAGTTTTTAAAGAGAAGAAAATCCTGTCATTTATGACAATATGGGTGAAACTGAAGGATAGAGAAAGACAAATACCGCATGGTATCACTTATATGTGGAATCTTAAAAAAAAAAAAAAAGGAGATTGAATTCAGAAACAAAGAGTAAAGAGGTGGTTGTCAAGGTCGTTGGGCATGGAGGAAATAGAAGAAGTAGGAAAAAGGGTACGAACGTTCAGTTGTAAGATGAATAAAGTCTGAGGATCTAATGTATAGCCTGGAAACAGTTGACAACACTGTCCTGTGTAATTAAAATCTGCTAAGAGTGTAGAACTTAAATGTTCTCACCCCTCCCAAAAAAAAGGTAAATATGTGAGATGATACATATGTTAATGAACTCAGTTACGAGAATTCCTTCACAATGTATCTGTATACCACATCATCCTTTGTGTGTGTGTGTGTGTTTGTGTGTGTGTGTGCTTGTGTGTGTGTGTGCTCAGTCACTCAGTTGTATCTGACTCCCTGTGACCCTGTGGACTGTAGCCCACCACACTTTTCTGTCCATAGAATTTTCCAGGCAAGAATACAGGGATAGGTTGTCATTTCCTACTCCAAGGGATCTTTCCAGCCAAGGGATCAAACCTTCATCTTTTGCATGGGCAGGCGGATACTTTACCACTGAGCCACTTGGGAATCATCATATTGTACCCTTTAAATATCTTATAATTCAGTTCGGTTCAGTTCAGTCGCTCAGTCGTGTCCGACTCTTTGCAACTCCATGAATCGCAGCACGCCAGGCCTCCCTGTCCATCACCAACTCCCGGAGTTCACTCAGACTCACGTCCATCGAGTCCGTGATGCCATCCAGCCATCTCATCCTTGGTCGTCCCCTTCTCCTCCTGCCCCCAATCCCTCCCAGCATCAGAGTCTTTTCCAATGAGTCAACTCTTCTCATGAGGTGGCCAAAGTACTGGAGTTTCAGCTTTAGCATCATTCCTTCCAAAGAAATCCCAGGGTTGATCTCCTTTAGAATGGTCTGGTTGGATCTCCTTGCAGTCCAAGGGACTCTCAAGAGTCTTCTCCAACACCACAGTTCAAAAGCATCAATTCTTCGGCGCTCAGCCTTCTTCACAGTCCAACTCTCACATCCATACATGACCACAGGAAAAACCATAGCCTTGACTAGACGGACCTTAGTCGTCAAAGTAATGTCTCTGTTTTGAATATGCTATCTAGGTTGGTTATTAACTTTTCTTCCAAGGAGTCAGCATCTTTTAATTTCATGGCTTCAGTCACCATCTGCAGTGATTTTCGCGCCCCCCAAAATAAAGTCTGACACTGTTTCCACTGTTTCCCCATCTATTTCCCATCAAGTGATGGGACCGGATGCCATGATCTTCGTTTTCTGAATGTTGAGCTTTAAGCCAACTTTTTTCACTCTCCTTTTTCACTTTCACCAAGAGGCTTTTTAGTTCCTCTTCACTTTCTGCCATAAGAGTGGTGTCATCTGCATATCTGAGGTTATTGCTATTTCTCCTGGCAATCTTGACTCCAGCTTGTGTTTCTTCCAATTATAATATAATTATATCTTGTTAATTATACCTCAATAAAGCTAAAAAAAAATGGAGAAGGCAGTGGCACCCCACTCCAGTACTCTTGCCTGGAGAATGCCATGGATGAAGGAGCCTGGTAGGCTGCAGTCCATGGGGTCGTGAAGAGTCAGACACGACTGAGCAACTTCACTTTCACTTTTCACTTTCATGCATGGGAGAAGGAAATGGCAACCCACTCCAGTGTTCTTGCCTAGAGAATCCCGGGAACGGGGGAGACTGGTGGGCTGCCGTCTCTGGGGTCGCACAGAGTCGGACATGACTGAAGCGACTTAGCAGCAAAGCTAAAAAAATGTAAGTAAAGAAAATAAATGGAGAATGTCTATCTTTGCCTTCAACATCACAAACAATAATTTTTATAAAACTGTCAGCTAGTCTGTGACTACAGATGGAAGTACGAGTCTCTTGTACAATTAGTGATACCATTCTAGCAACAGTCACTATTATAGTGTGTTAAAAATATTTTCTCTACCAAATATATATGCACCCTAGTGTTCATAGCAGTAATATTATATTCATAGTAGCAGAGACATGGAAGCAATCTAAATGTCCATTAACAAATTAATAGATAAAGAAGATGTGGTAGGTTTATTTATATACAGTGAAATACTACTTAGCCATAAAAAAGAATAAAATAGTATCATTTGCAGCTAGACATAGACCTAAAGATTAGCATGCTAAGCGAAGTAAGTCAGAGAAAGACAGATATCATATGATATAACTCCTATGTGGAATGATACATGTTATAACTCATATGTGGAATGATACATGATATAACTCATATGTGGAATGATACATGATACAAATGTAGAAAAGTGATACAAATCAAATCAAAATAAACATACTTACAAGACAGAAACAGTCTCGCAGACATAGATAACAAACTTACAGTTACCAAAGGGGATAGGGGCATGGAGGGATAAATTAGGAATTTGGGATTAGTGGGATTAGCACATATACACTGCTATCTAGATAAACAACAAGGACTTAGTGTATAGCACAAGAAACTATATTCAATATTTTGTAATAAGCTATAATGGAAAACAATCTGAAAAAAATTCTTTATACCAAGATCCATGAAGACTAGGACAAAGTAAGACCTGGAATGGTACCTGTTGCCTAGTAAGGCTACGGATGAATGAAGTGAAAGTGAGAGTCACTCAGCTATGTCCAGCTTTTTGCGGCCCCATGGACCGCACAGTCCATGGAACTCTCCAGGCCAGAATACTGGAGTGCCTAGCTGTTCCCTCCTCAAGGGGATCTTCCCAACCCAGGGACCAAACCCAGGTCTCCCGCATTGCAGGTGGATTCTTTACCTGAGCCACCAGGGAAGCCCAAGAATACTGGAATGGGTAGCCTATCCCTTCTTCAGCAGATCTTCCTGACCCACTTCTGCATTGCGGGTGGATTCTTTACCAGGGAACTTAGGTGGATATAAATAGAAGAAGGTAGTTGAACTGAAGGATAAAAGGAAGGAATGAAGGAAGGAGGGAGTTGATTTGGCCATGCTGTGGTTTTCAAGGTAGACAGGTTGTCCAGGAAGATGATGGGTGGAAACCATAAAAATAAAACGCAAGCCATACCAAGAGCAATAAATTGTGTGAAATGTTCATTGGGTTTTACTCTCAGAACTCTTCCTTTCATTATTCTAACACCAAACATTAAAAATTTAATCGGAAAATTCCATCTGGCCAACAATTTTAATTTATGAAAGTCCTTTTGCTTCTGAAAATTAAAAGCAATCCTCTGAGTGAACTGAGAATTCTAAGAGAGCCCCAAACAGCCCTGAACAAAGACTCTGAAGTGTCATTTCCTTTTATATTGTAACATCACTGAGTCACTTGCAATCTATAAATAAACTTGTATTTTACAGGAATGCCTCTACAAAAAGCAGCAGCATGCTGGAACTCAATACACAAGGCTATTTTTAAAAGTGTTTTGATTTTTAAAAATTAATTATAGGCCCTAGATAACAAAGGAGTTAGAACTTGGCCTACTACAAGTTTTATGTTGCTTAACAAGCATTTAAAACAATTCATCTACATCTGTGCTTTATTTCACGTGCACATCAATGTTACTTGAAGATTTCATTGATTATGCTTGTCCTCTTCTACAGCAGGAAAATTGGGATCACTGATATTCTGAAATCAGTAAGCAATGCTGTTTACCTTTAAATACACACACACGTAAATATAAATAAACATAAATATATATACTTGGTGCTCCTGTTTTTAGATCTCTTTGGTTTCCCTCGGTGTAAAATAAGGAGCTGTCTGATACAAAATGAATCTTTGATACAAAAGTTGTTCCCTTAAAAACATACAAGGGAAAAGCAAGGAAAATTTTGAAGCAATGTTCATTATGGCAGGAAGGCATGTTCAACAGTAACTTTTGAAGAAATAGCATTATTAAATAATGAAAACTTTTGGCGTAAATACATTCCTCCAATTGAACTTGTTAATCAATTCCATATCAGAGGATAACAGAGAAGAGTTCTTGACATAGAGGTTACTTTGATGAAACCAAATGCCTGGGAAACATTACAGTCTTTATCTTACATCAAAAGGCATAGACAGGGCTTCCCTGGTGGTCCAGTGGTTAAGAATCCACCTGCCAATGCAAGGGACATGGATTCAGTCCCTGGTCTGTGAAGATCCCACACGCCGAGGAACGACTAAGCTGGTGCCCCACGACTACTAAAGCCCACCCTACAGTCCCTGCTCTGCAACAACAGCAACCACCTCAGGGAGAAGCCCGGCCACAGCTGGAGAGCAGCCCACTTGCCACAGCTGGGGAGCAGCCACAGCTGGAGAGCAGCCCCCCTCGCCACAGCTGGGGAGGAGAGCAGCCCACTCACCACAGCTGGGGAGCAGCCACAGCTGGAGAGCAGCCCCGCTTGCCACAGATGGAGAGCAGCCCTGCTCATCACAGCTGGAGAGCAGCCACAGCTGGAGAGGAGGGCAGCCCACTCGCCACAGCTGGGGATCAGCCCCCGCTCACCACAGCTGGGGAGCAGCCCCCACTCACCACAGCTGGAGCAAGCCGTGCATAGCAACAAAGACCCGGCACGGACAAAAGCAAATACACCTTTCTTTAAAAAGACAGTGTAATATAGAAGTTATAGAATTTGAAAATTTTAGACCTCAGAAAGTAAACGTTAACTGCTCTTTCAAGAAAATGGGCTTAGAAGTATAGGAAGAAAGGTGAGTATTTCTGCCTCTGTCTTGATTAGCAACAATTAAATGTCTAGGTCTTACCTGTGTTTTTCCCTAGATAACAATCCATTGGTGGTTTTATCCTAGGAATCCCTTTGAAGAGAAGCAGACAACAGCCAAAGTCACCAGAGGCAGGACAGGAGCTCAGTTATGTGACTCATGTAACAGAAGCTGATCGATTTTCCTTAATTTGGCCTGTCTTGCCACATTACACTTCAGACAGAGTGAAGATTACAACTTCCAAGCTTGTTGTTTCTTGACAATGGAAAATAAATAGCAGCATTTTTTTTTTTGAAAGAAGAGAGAATAAACACATTTGATTCAATGGTGCCATAGAAATCCAACCAAAAATACATACTCAATTTTATTTTTCAACTCCATGGACAACAACTATTAACTGACACAGTGAGAAGCACAGTTCGTGTGATCTGTTACACAATAGAACAAATGCAAAGGGATATTATCACTTCGAAATAAGTGGCACCTTAGATCTCTCTTGGGCAAAGAGAACAGAAGGGTGTAAGGCTAAGGCTAGATAGAATTTCTAGAAAGACATAATAAACAATGTAAGCCAACAGCAAAATACTCTTGGTCTTCCTTTGGGGAAGTGAGCTACTATTCCAGGAAACAGAATTGCTGTGAGAGAGGTGGTTATATAGCTGCTCATGTCCTCCTGTCATAGACCCCAAGAAAGGCCCCATGCACCTAAAATGGTCGCTGGTCTTGAGAACTAAGCAAGATGAATTATTTTCTTTCCTAAACTCATGCTTCTTCATTTTGACATCTGCTCTGGACACAAAACTCAGAGAGATTGTGCAATGTCAAACCAACCCTCATAAATTGTGAGAACACTTCATGAGACTGTGTGTTTCAGTGTGGCAAGTAGAAGGGAATGCATTTAGTTAATAAATTTATATAAAATTTTTAAAGTCACGGGCTCTGAATCATGGCAAAATATTTCCCAGAGACACTTCGCCAATGTACTATGGCAGCCCAAATAAAGACGAAAGGCTTAGAGAATATTGGGCCAGATGGGCCCTTGTTATTTGCAAGCATGGCATTTTATATAATCTTACTTGTCCATGTCTTTTGAAAAACACAGTATCCAGTCCTTTTCTTAACATCATTTCTTTCCATTATTACTACGTGTGAAAGGGGATGAAAGTGCCTGTTAGCAGGAAAACTGGTCTAAGTGTAGAATCAACATCAACATGAAATCATTGTTGAATCAAGTTATCGAATCTTATTTGTGAATTAGAATCTAGAGTAGGACTCCAACGAGGCATGAATAATGTCTGTGCTGGTCTTTCCCTCTCTAATTAGTATTCATGAATTGCTGGGCATTTTTTGCTGTCTCTCTCTTTGCATTTATCTCAGTCATTGTATCATTTGATTGCTAATGTGTTTGAATTGAGCCGCTTGATTTTAATTCAAACTGGCACCTCTTCATGGAGTACTAAATTTCCTTTCAACGGCCATACGTTGAACTGCAGGGATCCCTGAAGGCTCTGCCACCAGGAAGGTTTCAGCCTTTACTGCTTCATGCAGCCCACCCACTCTTGGTTCAAGGGCAGCCTAGATACAGAGATTCCAGCTCAGATACTCACAGGTAATGACACTGGTTACCTGGCAGGATGGGCAAGATAAACCTGTTCTCGTCTGTGCCGCCCTGCGGACTCTGACTCATCCTCCCTTCCTAGCAAGTAGGGGTCCACCCACCGAGGGGAAAGTGTCATCAGAGCTTGTGCATCTTGGTGGCATAGCTCTGTTCCATCATAATTGTACTCCTTGAAATCTTTGGACTTAAAATTGAGAGACCCCGCTCTCATCCAAAAACATCATCTGTTTGAAATCTCAAAGCTTTTGATCATTATATGTGCATGATCCTAAAATAAGATACTGCTTAGAAGTGTGTGTGTACAAACTCTATAATTTTAAAGACCAAATACCCAATTTCAAAACACAACAGACAGAGCTTCTTAGTGCCTAGTGGGAATCTGAGCACATAGCTTCCAGGCGTGCTGAGCTTCACATGTTCTCCTGCCCATTACTAGCAACTCAGGAGTATCTTCTTTCAAGCAAGCTGTGTCAGGGGCAGGTCGAAAGGGGGAGTTTCTTTCTTACATATAATTCCTGACTGCTTCTAAGATTAGTCAGATTTCTAGAAAAGCAAAAGCCTGACAAACAGCACACCATCCCTTGAGACCATGTCAAAGAAGGAGGGACGTGGAGAGATGACAGTTCACGGACCAGGCGTGGCTGCTGGTGGTGGTGCGCTGGTCCCTTCTTCCCCAGACAATACTCCATTTCTACTAAGACACTGGACAGGATGTTCTATTTCCCTGCTTTGGAAGGAAGAAAAAGTTATAGATTTCTTTGCTCAGAGCAATCTTCCAGGAAAAGCAATTGTTCCCTCCACATCAGTATTTTACCAGACTCAAGACTTAAGGGTAAAAATAAAAGGAAAAGAATCCTGTTCTCCCCATTTCCCAGCATGCACGTGCTCTCAGCATTTTTATCCCCCTAATGACACTCAACTGGGGACCTATAAGGTGGTTTTTCTAAAAAGAAATTTTGTTTTCAAAATGCTTAAAAAAAAAAAAACCTGGACTTCCTCTAGTGCCCATGTACTTCCAACCTGAAAATGGTGCTGTCCCTTCTGGTCATCGGTACGTCATCGGCAGTAGACCTTTTACTCCTTAGAGAATTTGTCCTGACCTTCCTCCCTCCCTACATGATGTGACATTCAAGACAGTAGGCTGGGTGTTGTAACTGTAGACCAGATAGAAACTAACAGTTGCACAGAGGAGCTAAATGCACATGTTTAAAAATACTCAGATAGCCATGCACGCCCAGTCTGTTAGGCTGCAAGGGGCATTTTGTGTTTTAGTCTGCTAGATATCTTTAAAGTGCTGCCTTTGTTTCTTCAAAAGTCATTAGTCAAATAAAAGGTGAGTTAACACAATTTTCAGATTTAGAATTACATTCAAGTCGATTTTGAGATAGACTGCCATGATACATTATTCAAATGAATCCTTTTAATTTTACTTGAAATTTCAATGTTTCCATTAAAATCGTTTACTTCGTTTTAAAAAAATGGAAACAGAGTCATTTGCGTCATTCCCCTCACATTGTACCCATGTTGCTGAAGAAGTTACAAATCCTAGAACATTGTTTCTATACATCATTTCCCCCATCTCAATCCAGCGAAAGAAGAAGGAAACTGCAATTAAATACCACTTAGATTTGACGGAGAAAGTATTTGTGTTTGGAAATCAATGTGTTTTCTACAGATACCTGAGGATTTTGAGGCAAGCACAGAGGTAAGTCAGTCTGTTCCAACTCTGCTGTTCAAAGACTCTCTCAAAAATACTAAACAAAACCAAACATGTTATTTTAGATATATTTCCTAACCATTGCCATTTATAAGTAACAACTTGAAATTCTGTCCTGGCTTACATATTTTTTCAAGAACGTGTTCTAAATTTATTTGTACTGTGTCAATTATGTGAATAAAATAAGAGCTGAGAGGCTCTCCCAAAGAAAAGGTTTTTTGCTAGGAACCCTGTCCTAGGAACCTTCTGAGCTTCTTGAAAATGAAAACCTCCATGTCTTCCAGATGACAGCCACCTTTTCGGTGAAACCAAAATAGCTCTCACTGCTCGAGAGCTGTCAGTAAGAGTTCTGACAGATATCAGAGTTGGCATGCAGGAGGAACACAGGAGAAACGGTCCCATAGTAGGAAGTTTGGTGGGAGCCCCTAACTAGGCAGGAGGAAAAATAATGCACTCCGAGGCACCAGACCAAGCACAAGGGCACCAGGGGGCGCTGCTGGTGATGATAATCTGCGGGGAGAAGGGAGCCGTCAGCTCCTGTGGGATCTCGAAAGGGTTGCGTATGACGCATCAAGCTGGAAGGTCTCCAGTTGTTGAAGGGATCAAACATGTGCCTAGGATTTTCTCTCCCTCTAGTGGTGGGGCTTGCTCCTTGGAAGAAAAGCTATGACCAACCTAGACAGCATATTAAAAAACAGAGACATTAGCCAAAAATGTCCATCTAGTCAGTTATGGTTTTTCCAGGGGTCATTATGCATGAGTTGGACTATAAAGAAAGCTGAGCACCGAAGCATTGATGCTTTTGAGCTGTGGTGTTGGAGAAGACTCTTGAGAGTCTCTTGGACTGCAAGGAGATCCAACCAGTCTATCCTAATGGAAATCAGTCCTGAATATTCATTGGAAGGACTGATGCTGAAGCTGAAACTCCAATAGTATGGCCACCTGACATGAAGAAGTGACTCATTGGAAAAGACTCTGATGCTGGGAAAGATTGAAGGCAGGAGGAAAAAGGGGTGACAGATGATGAGATGGTTGGATGCCATCACCGACACGATGGACATGAGTTTGAGTAGGCTCCAGGAGTTGGTGATGGACAGGGAGGCCTGGTGTGCCGCAGTCCGTGGGGTTGCAAAGAGTTGGACACGACTGAGCGACTGAACTGACTGAATGCTGGGGCGGAATATGCTATTACTACATGATACTACGTCATAAACAAAGATGAGTTTCCATTAGAGCACATTTTGCCCATGACATAAGGATTTTCATTAGGTCTGTTGCTCTCTTACAGAGGTTTCCAAACACCCTCAAACCCTTCCCTCTAAGGAGTGAATTGCCTCCTAAGCAGGCTAATTGCCCGTGGCAAGGTGGCAATGGTCTCCCTCTCCTTCACCCATTCTCACTTCTGAGATACAGGATGCTTCCTCCCCTCTGCAGTCCTATCAAAGGTGGAGCCATGATTTGGCCAGAGACAACTCCCTTGACCCTGAGGCTGGGCCAGGTAAGCCTGAGGGCTGAGTAGGAAAGAGAAGGCAAGCTCACCCAGAGCAAAGGTGGGAAACTCAGAGGAGTTTACTGGTAAAGGCTCTGAAGAGTGATCTGAACCTGATAGAGCCATAATTGGCTAGAGATAAATTCTGGAACCAATCTCCACTTCTACTTTACAGTCTCTGTCATTTCTCTCATTTTCAGCCATATGAAAATACTTCTGGTATAGCAACTTGGATCAGTGATAGCAGATGAAAAAATTAAAAGGATAGAAAAATTAAATAATTTTAATGAAAATAATTAAAGCTTCCTACCTGGTTGGAATAAATTGCACATTATTATAACTGCACAATAGTATTAATGGAAATAGACCATAGATTACAGATGTCTAATCAACAGGTTGGGCCTCCCAGCTGATGCAGTGGTAAGGAATTCTGCCAACTGAAAGACTCAGGTTTAATCCCTGGATGGGGAAGATCCCCTGGAGTAGGAAATGGCAACTCGCTCCAGTATTCTTGCCTGGAAAATTCCATGGACAGATGAGTCTGGTGGGTTATAGTCTATGGGGTTGAAAAGAGTTGGACACTACTGAGCTCACACATACACAATCAACAGGTTATTAATCAAAAACTGCAAATCTATCCATGTGACATATATGAAGTATGCAGCTTTCCCCCCTGCTCAATATTCAGTTAGGCATCCATGATGCTTACTTGATTTCTCCTCTTATACGTCTCCAAGGCAACCAAAGTCATATTTTCTGACAAACCTGTTCTTTTCTGATTTCCTTATCTCAGTGAGTAACTCCATCAGCCATCCAGTTGTATAAGCCAGAAATTCAGAAGTTACTTGACCCTCCCCTAGGCTTCCACGATTATATTTAATCCAATACCAAGTCCTCCAATCTTACCTTCCTAATCTATCTCACAGAGGGCAATTTCTCTCTGCCTCCACCACCACCACACTATTTCATCATCTCCTTCCCACACAACTACTACTCTGAAGGGCATGTACTCCATTCTTTTGTCAAATGCATTCTTCACCGAGCACTCCTTCAATCAACAAGCATTTTTGAGAGACCTACTTTGTACTTTGGTAATACTGTGTTGAATAAGGCAGACCAATTTCCCATTCTCAAGGAGCTTTGGAGATGGAAGATGAACATCAGATAGTCACGAGCACTATGTGGAGTATTAATATAGGGCAATCTAATAGAGAATGGTGGAACAGCTATTCTAAACTGTATGTTCAAATACAAGAAATCAGTGGGCGTTTCAAGAAGGGGATGCATTTTGAAGCAGGGAAAAAAAGAAGTCCACTGGGATGATGGTATTTGCTATCAAGGCTTCCGTTGTATGTAAGGAAAGTGTTTTCAAACACTGGCCAAGATCAAAAAGAAAAATTTAAAATCTTCCTGAGGTTTCAGTCTAGGTCTGTCTATCTCCCAAGAACCTGTGCTGAAATATAGTCCTTATGGTCTATGTGAAAGCATCCTATTTTTGTTAACTTCTCTGTATGTCTAGTCTACCAAGAATGTAAGTTCCGTGAACATAGTGGCTATATCTGCCTTGATCACTGCTGAATCCCCCGTGTCTAAGAACCATGCCGAGCATATTGGCATGCAAATAATTATTTCTTGCAGTTATGCTTACATTTGGATCTGAAGTGGAAAAGGAAGCAGAAAAAAGAACTGAGTTGGGCGGTTCACGGAGATGTCAAGGTCATTTACTTCAGCCCGACAGGTTAACTGGTATATAAAATCCCAGCCAGGTTTCTCAGCTTTCGATCTCTGGCACCGCCTGCTCTCTCTCACACGTGTTTACAGCTACAAACCTCTCCAACTCCCCGCTAGGAGGAGTCACACCTTCCGACCCAGAAACCCTCCCACTCTCCCGGCTCTTTCGGCTTCCCGCCCCGTCCGCGCCCGGTTCCGGAAGCCTTCCGATCGCAGTGCTCTCTGGTAATAGTAGTCTTCCGGTCCGAGTCTAGAGCGGCTTATCTAATTTCTTAGAACTACGTTTCCCAGAGAGCCTTGCAGCAGACGGAGGCTGTGTCACCTGACCAGGACTCTGGAGAGACAATGGCGGCGCCCATGTTGCGCTGGTGCTGTCCTGGAAGGCGGTTTGCTTTCGCCCGGGTTGGCTGTGGTTCTTACCACAGAAGAGGGCCTCCGACTGGGTCCACGTCCAACGGGAAAAGGGGGCAGAGCTCAGTGGCTCAGCAGCCCCACATCACAGCCCAGAAGCCGAGAAAAGGGTATACTATTTCATACCAGTATTGTCCACTTAAGTTGAGGTAGAACTGCGGGACTGGGAGATGATGGCCACTACAGACTTCCCTGGTGGCTCAGACGGTAAAGCCTCTGCCTACAATGCGGGAGACCCGGGTTCGATCCCTGGATCGGGAAGATCCCCTGGAGAAGGAAATGGCAACCCATTCCAGTATTCTTGCCTGGAGAATCCCATGGCTAGAGGAGCTCGGTGGGCTGCAGTTCATGGGGTCGCAAAGAGTCGCACACGACTGAGCGACTTCACTTTAAAAGCCCAGCCTTAAGTCTGGACGTTTTGGTGGGCGGGAACGTGTTGGGCTGTATGTTGTAGCCCTGAAATCTAAAAGACAGGAAACTGGCTGTCTTATCAGTCCCTACCCCACACACAAACCACTGTCTTCAGATAGCCTTATTTGGGTAATTTGAGAGTGTAAAATAGCAAGTGTTTTTTTAAAATGTTTCACAGAAGAGTGGTTCAGTCACCTTAACTAGTAGTCAGCCCAGTATCAATAGAAGTGGGATCTTATTTAGCTGACATGTATTTAGCACAACTACGGGCCAGCAGTGTTTTAGTGGTAAAAAGGAGCCTTTACCTACAAGTTCTGGATGGGTGGCCTAGAGTTAGAAAACACCACCTATCTGTGGAGGCCTTTCACGTTGAACGTGTGGTGTGCGTGTGTAGACCTAGAAAGATGCAGCCAGTATGAGATCTTCCCTCTGGTTCTGTAGAGACTGTTGCTTAGTTTGCTCAATATCCCCTGAACAGCTGCTTATATTTCACTATATAAGACCTAAATGATATCTTTTCAAGTGCAGAAACATAAGGCATGTGTCAGATATTCATTTTTTCCTTTGAGATAGTTAGGTTGCTGTTATTTTTGCTTTTCTGTTTTTACAGAGGGGAAAATGTCCAGAAGTACTGGTTCTGTTCTTTTCATTAAATTAGGTTGTTTCACTATGAAAAGTGAATGAAAAGTTTTTTTCTCCTATGTAATGAAACTGCAAAAAAACATTGGATTGGGTTTTAGTGAATGTAGATTTCTGATGACTTCTTAGTTTAATTCCTCTCAGTTATAGTTTGTGATTGCAAACTTTAAAAATAAGGAATTCATCAGTACTATGAATACAAAACTTCATGTGTTGAAATGATTGAAACAAAACCAAATGCATGTAAATAAAAATTTTGATAATACAGAAAATTGCTTGAGGGAAGAGCAGGATAGGAACAGACAGAATATGGAGAGAGTATGTGTACACCAGGCCATCTGCAGATTGCCCAGGATACATGGGTTTGATAATAACCCATAGAATAAGCACACTTAGATGAACCTAGGGAGACCTGTGTATGGAATGTTCATACAGACCCAGCAGAGTAGGAGTGACCAGACAAGAGATTATTGTAGCATTTAAACTGCACTATTGCAGCTTCTTGGATGTGGTAGCAATTAAGTTTAAAACATGCAAAGGAACTTGACACTAAGTGTCTGGAATTTAAAGTGATTTGGGGAACCAGGAAAAAAAAAAAGCCACTTGTGATGATTTAATGTTTTCCTTTGTGCAGAATTCCAAAGATTATCATTTAGTAGTAATCCATTTTATCTGTATCACTATGGTTACTTTACTTGCAAACCGTTGTTAGAAAATGAATTCAAAACATGACTGAGAATTTCCCTTCCTTTTTAAATAATGAGATGTACAACTATTTATTTACCATTATTTCTCTAGTAGTGAAATCCTGTTTCTGTTCATTCTAAAAATGTTCACAAAATCAGTTTTCCTTATGTACTGAGTGATTAACTGGCAAAGGACAGTTAATTTAGAGAATGGTGCTTCTCATTAAAGTCAGCCAAGCAGTCTCCACCTGATAACCATTTCTAAATTGTTTTCAGATCCCATATTGTTCCTTTCTGTTACCTTGTTTGCACAGTGAACTCTTCTTATACCATGTTATAAATGAATATTGCTTTACCAGTGTTCTTGGTGTTCATTTTGCATTACTTTTAATTTAGTTACCCAATACAATGTAACATTTTTTAAGTAGAATATACAATTTTAATAAGTTAAAAGCGCAAGTGGGAAGTATTAGTAACATTTGCAGTTTAAGCTCATAGCAATTCACTCATGGTAATAGATCTAACCTAATGACTTCTTGGCCATTATGTTCTCCTCTTTAGTGAACGTGAATGGGCAGCTGTAGTAGGATTGGAAATTCATGCCCAGATTGCCTCCAACTCCAAACTCTTTTCTGGATCTCAAGTCCACTTTGCAGCTCCTCCCAATTCTTTGGTATCTTTTTTTGATGCATCTCTACCTGGAACTTTGCCGGTAAGGTTTTTATTTAATGCTGTTTTCATTTGCAAAATGTTCATCCTTCACTGAACATAACTCTTAGGAAATACTTGTTTAGGAAACTTTGGAGTGGGATGGACTAAATGTTTTCTAAAGACTCATCTCTGAATTCTAAGTGTAAATGTCATCCGTTTGTTCATACATTCATGCATTCATTTCACACACAGTTTAGAATGTCTGCTGAATACTAGAATGTCTGTGCTATGAACTGAAATAGAAGGATGAGCAACTCTCTTTGTCTTTGAGAAATTCAAAGGCGAGTTGGGGAGATGTGTCCTGTGTGAGTACTGTGTGATTATTCCTGTGAAAGGTCATAAGCACAGTTTAGTTTTGGATCCCTGAGGAGGGATACCTAATTCAATATGAGGACTGTTGTGAGAAATCAGGGAAGGGGTGTGGTTCGTTAAGGAAAGGTCTTTGGGGGAGGTGGTGTCCGAGCTAGCTGAGAAGCCAGGTCGGAGTCAGGCAGGTTCCTGGGGGAGGAGGAGAAGTCTGGCCAATGGAAGCAGCATCTGTCACGTGATATTACAGTGTAAGGTTCATAATGATTGTGGTTTTGAAAGTTAAGAAGGGTTCAGTAATGCAGAAAAAGTCAACCATACGATGCTTTGAATTAATCACTCATTTGTCTGCTCCTTTTCACTAAAACCCAAGGAATGACTGGGTCCAGTGTACCCATCAGCAAGATTTTTAGCATGTATTTTCATATAGGTGGTTTAATTTTTGAAGAAAAGGATGAAAGGAACAGTGTGAATATTTGGGCTAATTCTTGGCCCATAGTCTGTCCAGGACACGCATTATCAACTCGATGTGGGGTTTCCTGCCAGCCTTTCAGGGAAAGTGTATCTGATGGTGATGGGAGGAGGGAGTGGTTGTCCTGGGTGAATTCCATGCTCTCTAACATTTAAATACAAGTGAAAACTGGTTAAACCGAGCTCTGGCAGGAGTGCAGGAGCAGAAGTTTACTTTTCCCAGAGTTACAGCCCAGAGGAGAAGGCCATGGGCAGCTGTTCCCGTGTACCTGCTGTACTCAGGGTTTTGGTTGTACTGGGGCAGCGTCTGTGTCTTGGAATTGTTCCTTACTTGCACTTTTTGTCCTGGACGACCCCTATTCCTGTAAACCCTATCTAGCTGCTGCTGCTGCTAAGTCGCTTCAGTCGTGTCAGACTCTGTGCGACCCCATAGACGGCACCCCACCAGGCTCCGCCGTCCCTGGGATTCTCCAGGCAAGAACACTGGAGTGGGTTGCCATTTCCTTCTCCAATGCATCAAAGTGAAAAGTTAAAGTTAAGTCGCTCAGTCGTGTCCAACTCTTAGCAACCCCACGGACTGCAGCCCACCAGGCTCCTATGTCCGTGGGATTCTCTAGGCAAGAGCACTGGAGTGGGGTGCCATCACCTTCTCTGAAACCCTGTCTAGGGTCATCTTTGAATTGTTGTTGGGCCTTTCTGGGAGAAGACAAGCACAGAAGTGTTTTGCCGTCCTTTCTCACTCACTTCCTCTGCCTTAGCTCATCTGTTTATGGAGAGATTGTTTTTGTTTGTGAAGAGTTATAGTTTACATTTTTCAGTTATAAATGTATGAATTCTCTTTGGGGGCAGAGTCAATATAGTAGAAATAAATATCTATTTAGACAAACAATTCATCACACCTTTCCTTTCTTCCTTCTGAGCTCAGAATTTTTTTTTCCCACATGGTGTTTCATTATCAAGAGACTAGACTTAACTGCAGAGTTCTTTCTAGGTTTTTCCAGCTGGGAATGTAGTATGAGTTCAGTTCAGTCGCTCAGTCTTGTCCAACTCTTTGCGACCCCATGAACCACAGCATGCCAGGCCTCCTTGTCCATCAACTCCTGGAGTTCACCCAAACCCATGTCCATTGTGTCGGTGATACCATCCAACCATCTCATCCTCTGTTGTCCCCTTCTCCTGCCCTCAATCTTTCCCAGCATCAGGGTCTTTTCTAATGAGTCAGCTCTTTGCATCAGGTAGCCAAAGTATTGGAATTTCAGCTTTAGCATCAGTCCTTCCAGTGAACGCTCAGGACTCATCTCCTTTAGGATGGACTGGTTGGATCTCCTTGCAATCCAAGAGACTCTCGAGTCTTCTCCAACACCACAGTTCAAAAGCATCAGTTCTTGCACGCTCGGCTTTCTTTATAGTCCAACTCTCACATCCATACATGACCACTGGAAAAACCATAGCCTTGACTAGATAGACCTTTGTTGACAAAGTAATGTCTCTGCTTTTCAATATGCTGTCTAAGCTGGTCATAACTTTAACATCTCTTTGCAGCTAAGCAGGTTTTCTGTAGATGTGGCTGTGTGTGTGTGCTAAGTCTCTTCAGTTGTGTCTGACTCTTTGTGACCTTCTGACTAGTCTGCCAGACTCCTCAGTCCATGGGATTCTCCAGGCTAAATGTGGTCAAATGTTAGAGACAATTCAAAGTAACTAAATGTCAGCATGCCCTGAAAGACGTCTCATCATGCCCTAAAGAAGAAGATACTTGCCCAGGGATAAGCATCATCAGTGTGATAGTGAAGGTGTTTGGGACATTGAAGTGTTGAGTGCTTGACTTACAGTCATTAAATGACAATTGAAGGTTAGAAATTCAGTTCGCTTGAGCTGGGATTTGTTTTTCCTGTTTGGAGTCTACCATACTCGTGGTGTGAACAGCCTAATGATTCTCTCAACAGAGCTCATCTGCCTTTTTCAGAAATGCTTCTGTCTTTTAAAAGACCTGTTTTAGTATGTGACCCAGATTACACCAAAACTACCAGAATAAGACGTCACTCTCGCAGCACTTCAAAACCCAGTGGTGTATCTATGTAGAGGTTTTAAATATACTGAAACATTGAGACAGTTGGCCTTTGTTAAGCCTGTGGAGCTGGTTTATTGATGCTCTGATATTCTGACTCTGCAGTTGATGATTTTTGTACCAAAAATGGTGACCATTTGTCAGATATGCTGACTGGATAGGAAAAAAGGGCAGCCAAAAGAATTTAGGTTAGAGTGTCAATTCTTTTTCTATAGACAAAATTCATTTGCCCTGCTGGCCCATTAAAGAGAAAATATGAGAAAGTGTCTTTGTGTAGGTATTTGATTCTTCCCGTCTCGCGATTGTGTCTTTATTCACTCGCTCAACTGACATTTATTGGATGCCTCCCGTGCACTAGCCGTCGTAGAAGCTCTAGTGACACAGCTTTGAAGAAGGTAAAGGATAGATGAGAGTTTTGTCCTCCTGAGCTTGACAAGTGAGCAGGCAGTTGCAGTACCGTTCAGTGAACTTGCTGGTAGCGGGAGTCCAAGGAGAGACATTTAACACAGGCATAAGGAATTGGCAGAATTTGGCCAGATAAAAGTGAATGGTAAATACAGAGACCAGAAGAAAAACAGGACATGGCTTGATCTAGAAGCTGAAAGAAACCAGATGCATTGTAGCCCTGGAGAAGGACATGGCCACCCGCTCCAGTATCCTTGCCTGGAGAATCAATAGACAGAGAATCCCAGCAGTCCATGGGGTCACACAGAGTTGCACACTCCTGAAGTGACTTAGCACGCAGGCACACACACACTCATTGTAGCCTAGAACTTGAAGATGGCGCGGCAAGAGGGGAAGCTGGCGTGGAAAGCATAGTCTGTACCACACAAGCCTCACTAAGCAGTGTGCATCCCACTGCAGAGAGGCCCAGGGTCAAAAACTCCAAGGGATGGAGCGTTGGGAGTGAGTACACACGGTGTCAGACTTACTAAGAGTCAAGTGAGGTGAGGCCTGAGCAGGGGCCATTGGCTATTAATGGAGTATCCTTTGCAAGAATGGCTCCAGTAGACTGATGGGGGTAGGAGGAAGGTGACAGAAGATAAACTCAGGGATGTTGAGGCAGAGGTGAGAGCAGAGCAACTGTTCCAAGTTTGGCTCAGGAGGGAAAGAGAATGCAGGAGAGAATTCCCTGGTGGCACAGTGGTTAGGACTCAGCACTTTCACTGCCTGCACCTGGGTTTGATCTCTGGCCAGGAAACGAAGTTCCTGCGAGCTGTGCAGTGTGGCAGAAAGAAAGAAGACCAAAAAAACATGACTTATCACTGATGATATTATTGTTTTTAAAAAAGGGAGTAGAATTCCTCAGTCGTTCAGTGGTTAGGACTGTTGAGCTCTCACTGCCAAGGGCCTGGGTTTGATCTAGTTGGCCAGATAAATAAATACAGAGAGGTGATTTTTTTAAAAAAAAAAAGGTAGGGAAAGGGATAGTTAGGGAGTTTGGAATTTACGTGTACACACTATATTTAAAGTGGACAACCAGCAAAGATCTACTGTATGGCACAGGGCACTCTGCTCAGTGTTCCGTGGCAGCGTGGATGGGAGCAGGGTTGGGGGAGGAGTAGATGCATGTATATGTATGGTTGAGTCCCTTCACTTTCCACCTGAAACTGTCACAGCATTGTTAATTGGCTGTGCTCCCAAATAAAATAAAAGGTTTAATTTAAAAAAAACTTCTCAGTTTCCTTAATGTTGGAGAAACTTGAGATGGTTTTAATGATGATGAATTATAGTCAACAGTAAGGTAACATCCCCTTAAGAATATGTTAAGAGTGTAAATCTCATGTTAAATGTTTTTACTGCAATAAAACACAATAAAAAATACTTTTTGATGCTGATGAGAAGGAGCCAATGACAAAGGGGCAATTAAAGAGGCTTTTGGTTAATGTGGCAAGTTGAACATACACATGTTCATCTGCCTCTCTCCCAGCCCCAAAGAAACCCCACTGAAATGACGGCCAAAGAATTCAAGTGTTGTCAACCTGTGAGAGAATGGGAGAGGAGACCAGACTACAGGAGAGGAGGTAGATGCAGGAGGCCTGACTCAGCAGAAGGGAGTTAAGCGTGAGCCAGGAGAGGGACAGAAAGCCTGCAGAAAGAGCACTGGTCAGGAAGGAGCAGTGTGGCCTGGGCAGCCCCAGGAAGGGTCCCGATGTGAGATCCGCAGGTATTGTGGAGGGCCAGGGGCAGGTGAAGACAGAGGGCTTAACTCATCGTCGAGATTCAGAGCAGGTAGACCTGAGGTCCTCTCCCTGCCCTTTTACAGCCGCTCTAGCCCCACAGGGATGTGCAGTCTGGGGAGAAATTCAGCTGCTGACACACTCCCCCAGAGATCCCAGGCACTGGGGTCAGACAGTGTCTGTACTCTGAACCCTGGGGCCTTCCCCTGCCTTTCCCAGTATGACCATCTCTCCCCTTTCTCACCCCCCACTCCTTAAGCAGCAATCCACAGGAACCTGACAGAACTTGACATTTAGGGGGATCTCAGTTAAAAAGAAAAAGCCCATCACTGACACAACAGACATGAGTTTGAGCAAGCTCTAGGAGATGGTGAAGGACAGGGAAGCCTGGCGTGCTGCAGTCCACGGGGTCACAAAGAGACAGACATGACCGAGTGACTGAACAACAGTGGAAAAAAAACCCACCCAGCCACCTCACTGACTGTCCTACTGTGAGGCCACCAATCAGCAAGGCCTGGGTATTTACACAGAACTTTTAATCAGCATTTTGGAACCTTACTTTAAAATAGAAATTGACAGCCCCAGATCACCAGACATCTGAAGAAATTCTCCAACGTAGCAGACAGGGCCCAAAATAAAAGGAAAACTGAAAGAAATCAGAGGCAACAGATAAGCCATAGGGTAAAAATACTTTAAAAATCAAAAGCTTTTATAAACAGCCTCAGAAAGATAAGGTAGCTGTATCTTTGAAACAGGAATATGATACCGCCTTGTTTATAAAATAAACAATCAGAACAGAAGCTTTAAAATTAGGATGGAAAAAAAAAGTCCAGAAGAGTCAGAATATAAAATCAAATCTTTCAGAAAGAATAACACACATACAATGAATTGGACAGTAGGGGGAAAAAAATAGGAAATTGAGAAAATCAATCCAGGTTGTCCAACCTCTGATTAATAGGAGTTCCAAAAGAGAGGAAGTAGACAAGGGAAAATTGTTAAACAAATGACACGGATGAGTCTCTCAGAATTGCAGGACACGAGTCTCCAAATCAGAAGGGCCTGCCAGTGACCCAATACAAGGAATAAAAATAGCCTCCCAGGGCAGGCCCGCCACCATGAACTAAGGGAACACAAAACCAGTGAAAATAGATAGCTGACAGGAAGCTGCTGTATAACACAGGGAGCCCAGCGTGGCACTCTGTGACCAGCTGGAGTGGTGGGGTGGGAGGGAGGGGAGATTATATATATATATATATATATATATATATATGACTGATTTCAGCTATTGTAAGGCAGAGACCAAGAGAACATTGTAAAGCAGTTATCCTCCAATTTTAAAAAATCTGACAACGACCCAAAAAGAGAACATACTAGAACTAAGAACAAAGGCCTGCGAATCAGTCCTATTGGACTTCTCAAAGCAGCGCTTAGAGCTGGAAGATGATGGAATAGTGCCTTTTAAAATCTTAGGGAAAAAATGATTCTAACCTGGAAGTCTGTGTCAACCACTACAAATCAAGTGTAGCCGTAGAATAATTATATTTTCAGACAGGCAGGTTCTCGACAAATCATCTTTCCAATAAAAAGGAACCTGCCTGAGGCATGGAGAGGTTCTGGGTTGCTGGCTCTGCTAGAGACCCAGAGAGCCTAGCAAGGGAGGAGTGGATGGCTCTGGAACAGAGAGGTTTCCAGAAGGAAAGGGAGGGCAGAGGGAACAGCAGGTATCTAATGCTTGTGTAGATAAGAGATTTTTACAAGGAAACCAGAGTCTTTCATTGATTTTATTGAAGTGTCATTGATTTACAATGTTAATTTCTGCTCCACAGCAAAGTGACTCAGTTTTATGTATGTATACATACACACACACACACACACATGTTCTTTTTCATATTCTTTTCCATTATAGTTTATCACAGGATTTTGAGTATAGCTCCCTGTGCTGTGAAGTGTCTGTGAGTGCGTGTGCTGAGTCACTTCAGTCGTGTCCGACTCTTTGCAACCCTGTGGACTGTGGGTCACCAGGCTCCTCTGTCCATGGGATTCTCCAGGCCAGAGTACTGGAGAGGGTTGCCATGCCCTCCTCCAGAGGATCTTCCCGACCCAGGGATCGAACCTGAGTCTCTTATGTCTCCTGCATTGGCAGGTGGGTTCTCTACCACTAAGTGCCACTGGGAAGACCTTGTTCATCCATTCTGTATGTAATAGTTTGTATCTGCTAATCCCAAATTGCCAGCCTATTTCTCCTCCACCTTGCCCCACCTTGGCAACTACAAGTCTGTTTTCTATGTCTGTGAGTCTGAGAAACTGGAGTCTTAGAAAATAAAAAGAATAGGCAATAAAATTAAGCAAATGATAAAATGAAAAGCCTACAAACTCCAAGAAGAAGTAAAACGTTCAAGAAAGGAAATGTGATTGGAATGTACTGAGCAGCTCAGCAGACACATATTTACACGGTAATAACAAACACCAACCATTCATTTAACAAAAACTGTGATGTAATTGGGATATTGGCAAGTCAAAGAACTGAATTGTTATCTACCATAATCGAAAGTCATGTCCTAAATTGATAAAGTAAGAAAAAAGTAACCTAAGGCTGTGCTTTAGGAATATTTTGGAGCCACAATTAGGAGCAGCCTCTTTCTCCTTTTCAGGCCCTAACTTGATTGATTGGTTTTTGTTTTTGTTTAATTGGCTGTTGTTATTTCTTTTAGCTTTTTATTTTTTTAAATAAGGCAATGAGTGAAAGATTTAGAGCTCCCAAGAGATGGATTATGAGGTAAAAAGTTTTTCAACAACATTTTTGTATCAAGATAATACTAAGTAATAATCAGATATTACCTCTGCTGATTTCTTGGCCTTCTGATGGTGAAATTTTCTCTTTTTTTCCCCCAAAGTTGGAACAGTGACTGTACCCCACCCATTTCCTCACCTGTAAATCCCGCCCTTACCCCCGATACGGGGAAAGGCTCGTTCACGTTCTAGACCGTTCACGCCCAGGCTCAAGTACGTGGAGGTGTCCCTGCTTCCCCACGGGTGGGGTGGCCTGCTGACTACCAACCTGACTTTCCATTTGAATGTCATTCAGGTCATCATGGGCTTGCACTTAGGGGTGGCTTATTTTGTTCTTAAATGGATAAGTAATAAGCATGGGTAAATTCCGTAGGACAAAGTAAGATATAAAGGTGTTGCAAAACATCTCACCTTGTAATTTACATAAATCATCTCTTGGGAATGGCATGGGCCAAAGTCTGGTGGCTTCATATTCCAAAAACAACCATGTTGGGTTATGGGGACAGTTCGTCAAGTCTGTCTTCCCAGATTAAGGCAGGATTGTTGCATGGCAACTGGCCAAGAGCCATGCCCAGAAAGTGATGCCTTGTCCGAAGGTCCCCTGGCACAGCTTATTACTTAAAAATAGGAAGATAAATACCAGGCACAACAGCTCAGAGATCTGAAGGTGGTTCAAGACTGTCGGGGGGTGTGGGTGGGTGGCAGGAACTGCTGATTTGCCTTATAAATTATAAGGAAAGTTATACATACATGTAATATTTTGTTAAACAGTTGAAACTTAGATTTAAAGGAGTGACGTATGGGGGAGAGAGTCATTGATAGAATCGGGTTCCTGAGAAAGCAGGGGCTGTCCCTGGAGCCGAAAAAGACAGCTCTTGCCCTGCAACCTCAGGGAAGGGGAGCCCTCCACTCATGACTGGAGGCAACTTTTGGGGCTGGGTTGCGGAAGCTTGGGAGGCTTCCCTGGTGGCTCAGACAGTAAAGAATCTGCCTGCTGTGCAGGAGATCCGGATTCAATCCCTGGGTTGGGAAGATCCCCTGGAGAAGGAAATGGCAACCCACTGCAGTATTGTTGTCTGGAGAATCCCATGGGCAGAGGAGCCTGGTGGGCTACAGTCCATGAGATCACAAAGAGTAGGACACGACTGAGGGACGTTCCCAGCTCCCTTCTGACTTTTCCTTCTCTAGCTAACACTGTCTCTTGCATCTCAGGCTCCTCGTCGGTGCTCTTTCCTGCCTCTGTTAGTGTGTTTGGATTTGGGGTTTGTGGGTGAGACGCTCTCTCGGCTTGCCTGGGCCTCCCATCATTCCTGTTTCTCCGTGGCTCTTGAGCGACAGTAGAGAATCCCAAGCTGACAGGCCTGTCTGTTCAGCACACGAAAGACTCGATTTCCTTCTCTTCAGGCATTCGTTCCTGCGAGAAGTCTGCTCCTTTCCGTGTTCCCTCTCTGATGGCTCTGGCCAGGATGCGTCCAGGAACGGAAGTGTTTTTATTTGTCCTGCTCTGTGTGATTTTTCCGCTTACAGACTCAGCCCAGGACTGTGGCCGCGTCACTGGCGGGATTCACAGCGGCTCTGCTGGCCCCCTTTGGGCCTAAGGGACGGTTTCTCCTTTGGTTTTTGGGCCCCCAGCTGCCACACTGCTGGGGTGATGAGCCCTTCAAGCCCCATGTCTGTGCTGGCACAGGGCCAGGTGCTCTCATTGCTCAGGACTCTCTTTTCACCCGCGGCCTGAGGTGATTGCCTCTTCCATGTGAACTCCTCATTTGGTGGCACAAGATTTTCTGGCTGGACCAGGATTTTGTGGCTCGTGTCAGCTCCCTGCCCCAGTGGAACCCCAGCCTTGACTTCTTTGCCTTAGGTGCTTGAAATCGCCAGCATCTGCTGTCTCTCCAGCGTGATTAACAAGGTTAGTGACAGTAAGGTCCACTCACTTACCGAGTGCTTTCTTCACGTGTGTGTACTTGTTTTAACCTCGTCAACCCTATGGGGCAGTTTCTGTCGATATCCCAGTTAGGTAGTAAGTGGGGAAGTCACTCTGTTGTTCATGTCCAGTTCTAACTGTTGCTTCTTGAATTGCATACAGATTTCTCAAGAGGCAGGTCAGGTGGTCTGGTATTCCCATCTCTTAAGGAATTTTCCACACTTTGTTGTGATCCACATAATCAATGGCTTTGGCATAGTCAATAAAGCAGAAATAGATGTTTTTCTGGAACTCTCTTGCTTTTTCCATGATCCAACGGATGTTGGCTACTTCATCTCTGGTTCCTCTACCTTTTCTAAATCCAGCTTGACCATCTGGAAGTTCATGGTTCACGTACTGCTGAAGCCTGGCTTGGAGAATTCTGAGCATTACTTTACTAGCATGTGAGATGAGTGCAATTGTGCGGTAGTTTGAGCATTCTTTGGCATTGCTTTTCTTTGGGATTGGAATGAAAACTGACCTTTTCCAGTCCTGTGGCCACTGCTGAGTTTTCCAAATTTACTGGCATATTGAGGGCAGCACTTTCACAGCATCATCTTTTAGGATTTGAAATAGCTCAACTAGAATTCCATCACCTCCACTAGCTTTGTTCATACTGATGCTTCCTAAGTCCCACTTGACTTCACATTCCAGGATGTCTGGCTCTAGGTGAGTGATCACACCATCATGGTTATCTGGGTTGTGAAGATCTTTTTTGTACAGTTCTTCTGTGTATTCTTGCCACCTCCTCTTAATATCTTCTGCTTCTGTTAGGTCCATACCATTTCTGTCCTCTATTGAGCCCATCTTTGCATGAAATGTTCCCTTGGTATCTCTAATTTTCTTGAAAAGATCTCTAGTCTTTCCCATTCTGTTGTTTTCCTCTATTTCTTTGCACTGATCACTGAGGAAGGCTTTCTTATCTCTCCTTGCTATTCTTTGGAACTCTGCATTCAAATGGGTATACTTTTCCTTTTCTCTTTTGCCTTCTGCTTCTCTTCTTTTCACAGCTATTTGTAAGGCCTCCTCAGACAACCATTTTGCCTTTTTGCATTTCTTTTTCTTGGGGATGGTTTTGATCCCTGTCTCCTATACAATGTCATGAACTTCCGTCCATAGTTCTTCAGGCAGTCTGTCTATCAGGTCTAATCCCATGAGTCTATTTGGAAGGGAGCAAGTCAAGGCTGTATATTGTCACCCTGCTTATTTAACTTATATACAGAGTATATCATGAGAAATGCTGGACTGGATGAACCACACACTGGAATCAAGATTGCCGGGAGAAATATCAATAACTTCAGATATGCAGATGACACCACCCTTATGGCAACAAGCAAAGAAGAACTAAAGAGCCTCTTGATGAAAGTGAAAGAGGAGAGTGAAAAAGTTGGCTTAAAACTCAACATTCAATAAACTAAGATTGTGGCATCCAGTCCCATCAAATCATGGCAAATAGATGGGGAAACAGTAGAAACAGTGGCTGACTTTATTTTGGGGGCTCCAAAATCACTGCAGATGGTGACAGCAGCCTTGAAATTAAAGGATGCTTGCTCCTTGGAAGAAAAGTTATGACCAACCTAGACAGCTTATTAAAAAAGCAGAGACATTACTTTACCAGCAAAGGTCCATCTAGTCAAAGCTCTGGTTTTTCCAGTACTCATGTATGGATGTAAGAGTTGGACTATAAAGAAAGCTAAGTGCTGAAGAATTGATGCTTTTGAACTGTGGTATTGGAGAAGACTCTTGAGAGTCCCTTGGACTGCAAGGAAATCCAACCGGTTCATCCTAAAGGAAATCAATCGTGAAGATTCATTGGATGGACTGATGTTGAAGCTGAATCTCCTATACTTTTCCACCTGATGCGAAGAACTGACTCATTTGAAAAGACCCTGATGCTGGGAAAGATTGAAGGCAGGAGGAGAAGGGGATGACAGAGGATGAGATGGTTGGATGGCATCACCGACTCGATGGACGTGAGTTTGAATAAGCTCAGGGAGTTGGTGATGGACAGGGAAGCCTGGCGTGCTGCAGTCCATGGGGTTGCAAAGAGTCGGACACATCTGAGGCAACTGAACTGACTGACTGACTGGAGAAGTCAGATTGAAACACCGGAGTCCGGCTTCCAAATTCATACCGTTGGCCTTCTGCCTCGTGCAGCTACCCCTGGGTGATGGGGGCCCCAGGGGGTTTCCTTTCTTGCTTTTGAGCTTGGGTGTGTGTATTGACGCATTTCTCTGTGTACGTGTCTGTGTGTGCAGACACAATACTTGTTCTCGTCCCCCATCTCCACTCCCCGCCCCGCCCAGCGTGTCTATCCCGCTGGCTCTGCCTGGCTTAGGCTGCTGTCTTTACAGTGGTTACAGCCTCCCTCCCACCTGCCATTCTGATTAGTGACCCTTCTTCTGAATGTTTCTTAGGACTCCAGGCATTTTTATCCTCTCATTTTACCTTTAGTTTTAGAATTATGTGGAATCCCATCATAAATCTTCAGACTGGAAAGGTCACTCAGCCTATTTCCCTGCTGGTAGGCAGGATTATAGCTAAGCTAAAAACAGCATTCTTTGTTTTTATTAGCCGGCATTCAGCTTCATTCAATACCTTGCCCTAGTAGAACCCCTTACTGTGGTACAGAATTTTCCTTAATTTATTAAATCATTGTTTGTCTATAGAACTATAGACTGAGAAGGCAATGGCAACCCACTCCAGTACTCTCGCCTGGAAAATCCCATGGACAGAGGAGCCCCTTAGGCTGCAGTCCCTGGGGTCGCTTCAAGTTGGACATGACTGAGCGGCTTCGTTTTCACTTTTCACTTTCATGCGTTGGAGAAGGAAATGGCAACCCACTCTAGTGTTCTTGCCTGGAGAATCCCAGGGACGGGGGAGCCTGGTGGGCTGCTGTCTATGGAGTCGCACAGAGTCACGACTGAAGCGACTCAGCAGCAGCAGCAGAATTATAGACAGAATCTTAGATTCTTTCTTCGAGTTAGTTATTTCCTATTTATCAATGTCATTCCAACTCTCGTTAATATTTTGTATGTGAGATGTGAAATGGGAAGAAAAATAGGAAAGGAAATATATTTGTTTGATAAAATGTCTAGAGATTTACAACTCTAGAAACTCTGTTTTTTTCATAATTTGCTAATGTTTCCAGTAATGGCGAGATTCCAGCAAACCATCAAGTGTGCTTGAAATATATGCCTGTGCAGACCACAAGCGCGCGCACACACACGCACATGTGCTCACACGCTCACTTTGTTATTTGAAGTGCTTGCCCCCCTCGTGGCATCGATCCCCGAGCAGGAGAAGGCAAAGCAAAGAGACTGTTGTTGCTTTGCTAGTGCCAGCTGCTAGGTGACTGTTTGTAGCCAGGAGGTACCTGCTGCTGCTTACCAGGCTGAGCTGAATTCCACTGATGAGAGGCCAGGACATCTAACACATTGATAAACAGTGCTGGTCAATTTCATTAAAAAAAAAAAATCCTAACTAGTAACTCTGATCTTTTTTGCTTGTCTGAAAGTGCTTAGGTGTGCATAGCATGGAACCTCCTAGTAACTCTGTCTCTTGCTTCTAGAACTGGGGAAAGGGCTATGGAAGCCTTCAAGAACAGGCTCTGCTTTTCTCAGGATCAGGATTTTGCTCTCTGAAAAAACACTGAGGGTGGCAGCTATGGCATGAAAACTGGAACTGGGATATTATTTACCCCATTTTACAAAACTTTCTTTTATTCACAAGAATGTTATTTACTCTTAGCAAGCAGAAGGGGAATGAAGAGGGAAGATCTGATGTGATGCCTACCTTCTGGGGACTAACAGACAATGCAGTTATCATGCCTTATGCTGGTGGTTCCGTCTTGAATGTGTATGCAGATCACTCTGAAAGGGATCCTGCCCCTTTAAGAAATGATAATATGAATGCCTTTTTAACATTAGTTTATTTTTTTTAATTTCTTATGGAAGATGTATTATCTGGGTAAATCTGCAATATCCTAGCTCTCTGAACATAGCAGATATTGGTAATAACTTTTGTTTTAAAGGACCTAATAGACTTAGAAATACTTAACTAGTTCTAGTGAGCATTAGGCTTAAGCACTTTTCTGACTCTTAATTCAAAATGTAATTATAAACATTCTTTACTTCAAAACTTCTAAATGGAATAGAAATGCAAGAAAACAGCATTCAGAAAAAAGTGTTTAAATTCATACATTTGTAATCAGATCTATATTTGCTTCTCTGTCCATTCACACTTAAATGATGGTTGGTTATTTGACTAAGAAGACAAGATGAGACTGTTTTCTATTAAAATGTTTTTCCATTTTGATGACTTGCTTTAATGTAATCTGTAGAATTTATAATTACATTATGTTTTCAGACGCTAATCTTGCCACTGTCTGAGCCATTATTACACTTTTCCCTCTTTCCTCTGTGCAGGGGAGTGTTCCAGGGGTGCAGTGTTCTGCCCCGTGACCTCTTTTGCCCTCTGCAAAAGAGGTGTATCTGTGAGCTCATGCTTGCAAGTGTGGAGAGGCTCCCTTTCAGCTCTTGAGCCCTCTGATGGTCCTGACTTGCCCTCTGTCTCATTAACTGGACGTCCCCCGTAGACTTGGATGACCCATGACAACGACGGACTTTCACATCCAGTGGGCAGCATGGCCTCTCCTCCCGCAGGGAAGCATTTAACTCCTTTACTGTTTTGTGTATTTTGCCAGCATTAGGTGTTTTTGTTTTTAATTTTATTGATTTCTTATAACTTTTCTCTTGGGCTGTATCAGATCTTGGTTGCAGCAGGCAGGGTCTTGGCTGCATCGTGCAGGACCTTTTCCTGTGCTGTGCAGGCTCAGTAGTTGTGGCACGTGGGCTTAGTTGCTCCGTGGCCTGTGGGATTTTAGTTCCCCGACCGGGGATTGAAACGTATCCTCTGCACTGCAAGGTGGATTCTCAACCCTCACAGAAGTCCCCCTTGGTGGGTTCTTGAAAGCTTCCCTCTTCACAACCATTCTCCCTTCCCTCACCCCTGCCCTTCTCGCACGCAGAATTCCCCACGGGAAATCTAACTGTGAATACTAGTGCTTCTGTGTTCTGTTAATATATATTCCACAGTTGGTTGAACATCCTTTATGTATTTGTTTATGAGGATTTCTATGTTTGATTTGAGGTTCTAAAAAGCAGTTCATGGATCTTTTTCAAGCCATCTGACTGTACCTTGCACAGAACATGTATTTAATAAATATTTCTCTGTATAATTGCAGACACTTGTGAGTACATGCATGAGTCCATAGGAAATAATTTTCCAGATATCTAAAACCCTTTTGATATGTTTTAACTTCTTTACGGGAATCTTTCTAAAATGCATTTTCTACTTTTCTGCTTTTAAATAAAGTGTACTGAACATAAGCTAACCTTTTCTTGATTGCTCAAGGTTATCAGCAATATATTGTTGTAATATAATGGTGCCTTCAAGGTCTACTGAGGTGTGTAAAATTATCTGATCCTACAGGAAACGGCTAAAGATAGCCGTTCTTTTTAGGCTTTGCATTACAGTCTTTTTCCGTGTTACTGCAGTCATCTACCTCTCACCTCCTTTGTTAAGCTACTGTAAATATATTTGATTCTAGGAACCCCTTCTTGGCCATTTTTCACTTCTCAGTTATTCTGATCTGCTCCAGTCCAGAAAGCTAGATGATTGCATTTCTTAATGTAAATAAGAATATGCTCTGAGTAGAGACCTGTCCTACAAAATAAAGTACATGAATAATATGAAACTAGTTAGCTTCTCAATGTTACAAGCAGTATGAGAATTAGAATAGGAAAAGATCCCAGAAATATGCCATTCAGTCCTTTGAACTGAGATGAGAGAACTGCCCGGCAGTTGCTCAGTTGCTTCTTGTCCCAGTCGGGTTTCTGGTCTGTTTAATGTTCAGCCTTCAATCTCTGTTCTACCATAATTTCTGGAATTTGATTTATGTAGGCACTATTATTTTGTAGGCATGTGTATATTTCAGAACATGCACACCATTAACAGGTGTATATATGATAATATTACTAGATACCTGTCCACATGCTATACACACACAGGCATTGACTGTTCAGCAGTGATGCTCACTGTGAAAGTGAAAGTCACTCAGTCGTGTCTGACTCTTTGTGACCCCATGGACTATACCATCCATAGAACTCTCCAGGCCAGAATACTGGAGTGGGTAGCCTGTCCCTTCTCCATGGGATCTTCCCAACCCAGGGATTGAACCCATGTCTCCCGCATTGCATGCAGATTCTTTACCAGCTGAGCTACAAAGGAAGCCCAGGAATACTGGAGTGGGTGGCCTATCCCTTCTCCAGAGGATCTTCCCAACCCAGGAATCAAACCGGGGTCTCCTGCGTTGCAGGCAGATTCTTTATACCAGCTGAGCTATCAGGGAAGCTGATTGTATGTGCTGTTTATTACAGTGTCCCACTAGGTGAGAGATCTAAATCTGGGGAAAGAGAAAAGAGGAAAAGAGTGCTGCTTCAGAAGAAGAAGTGGGTGAAAGGAGATCTCACCTAACAAGCTTCCAATTCAGTGCCCTAGGCACTGGATTTTTCTCGACCTCCCACTAAGAGAGCAGCTCTGACTATGGGCAGCTCCCAGCTGTACATCTCCCTAGGCAGATAGTGGCCATAATGAAATATTCTTTTAGGATCTTTCATCTGGGCTTCATTCTAGGAAATTTTCTCTACATTTTCTTCCAGTTCACTAATTATTTCTGTTATGTATGCTCTGTTCTTTAATATATCCATTGAGTTTTTTTTGTTGTTGTTAATTTCACTGAGAGTATCTTTCGTTCATAGAAATTCTGCTCTCTTAAATCTCTCCTATCTTTTTGAAAATACCTTGTTCTTTTATCATGTATTCAGTTCTTTATTTCTTTGGTGATTTTAAATCTACTTATTCTGTGTTCAGAAATTCTATTACATGAGGTTCTTGGGATTTCTTGTTCTGCTTTTTATATGTCTCCTGATTCTGGCTAACGGTAGGTGATGTTCTTGTGTATTTTGTAATTTTGGATTATGGAGTCAGGTTTGACAGGACTTTGTTAGAGGGAATCTTCTGGCTGGGTTGAGAGCAACTCTCCAAAGAGCTTGTACTTTGGCTTTTGCCAGATACCCCAGGTCTAAGCCTTTTTTTCATGTTTATCTCTTAGCTTGGGGTTCCTAGACCACACAGTTAATAAATTTGAACGCCGGGTTTGCCTGAGAGCAGATTGTGGCAATCAATTCTTAGAGCAGACTTTTATGCTTCATTTTAACCTAAGTCTGGGCTGAGACTTCACTAAGATGGAAACACTTCAGAGGGAAAAGCGGACGTGACCATGTAACTGGGACTGCAGCCCAGGGTATGAAGCTGGGTGAGTCAAGACTTCAAATGGGGCAGGAAAGACATCCTTACATCTTTCTCTCTTTCCTCCTGCCTCCACGCTGTCCCTCCCTTCTCATTGCAGCTGAGGCAGAGATGTGTACACCTCCCTGCTCATCTTCTCTGCCCTGCTGTCACAGACACAGATAAAGTTATTGAGCTCTTTCCAGACTCCCCCTAGTTGTGCAAGCGTGTACCCTCTCACCCATTTCCTTTAAAAGTTCCCACTTTCCAAAAGCAGTTCATCCTTAATGAATTGTTTTTTGTGTGTGGAAGTGATGATGCCATCTCGTTCCTCTCAAGTAACAACAAAAAAGCAAGATACTACAATTCAGAGGAACAGCAGGGCACATCTGTCTTTTTGAATGATGGTCTCCTCAGGGTGTGTGCCCAGTTGGGGGATTGCTGGGTCATGTGGTTTTATTCCTAGTTTTTAAGGGAATCTCCATGCTCTGCTCCATAGTGGCACTATTCATAGTAGCCAAGACATGGAAGCAACCTAGATGTCCACCAACAGATAAGTGGATAAAGAAGTTGTGGTGCATATACACAATGGAGTATTACTCAGCCATACAAAGGAATGCATTTGAGTCAGTTGAACTGATATGGGTGGACCTAGAGCCTGTTATAGAAAGTGAAGTAAGTCAGAAAGAAAAAAAAGTTTTAATACATATACGTGTGTGTGTGTGTGTGTGTGTGTGAAACCTAGAAAATGGTACTGATGCACCTGTTTGCAGGGCAGGAATAGAGAGACGCAGATGTAGAGCCGGGACTTGTGGCCATACCAGGGGAAGGAGAGAGTGGGACGGACAGAGGGTAGTTTGGACATACATGCCCTGCATGCGTGAAATAGCTAGCTAGGGGGAAGCAGCGGCAAAGCACAGGGAGCTCAGCCTGGTGCTCTGTGATGATCTGGGCGGGGGCCGCAGAGGGGAGGCTCAAGAGGGAGGGGACATTTATATATCCTTTCGGCTGACTCACGTACAGCAGAAAACAGCTCCATGTTTAAGCAGTCATCCCCCAATTTAAAAACAGCGGGCTTTGGCAAAGGCAACCCACGAAGAAGCTGACGGTTTGTTTTCCTCTCCACCCCAGTCTCTGGGAACCCACGGGATTTTGTCTGGCCTTCTCCCCAAGTGACTGTTTCTGATACAGCCTCACGTTCCTTTCTGGGAAGGGACCATCTCCAGGCAGCATCCTTGTCTCCCCAGAGATTCATCCTTGAGCAAGAAACCTGCAGTGTTGAGCTTAAAAAGGGCTTTTCACTTATTTCCCGATTTCCACATCCCATCATGCAGGTTTATTTTCCCTTTAAAATATGCCCTTGGATGAGACATTGAGCACAAGAGCAGCGAGCCCTTGTTGGAGGAGCTAGTGCTTTGTTATAACTCTTAACTGTTTGAAACGAATTTGGTGCACTGCTCCGCCCACAAGTCTGTAATATGAGAAAACAAGGTGAGAATGTGTGAAAAATAAACCACGAACACATTACCAAAGGTGCCCAGGAGTATGCAAGCTCAGAGATCTTTTCTCGAAATAAATATACAGTAGTTTAAAAAAATTACCTAACTATGTTCTGTGACAGTTTTTGTCTCTGCCATTCAGGCAGTTCATATAGGCTTTGTTCTGGTGATTTATTCTTGAAGCCGGTAATAAAAATGCAGCCTGAAATCATGCAACTGGGTGCCATTCATTTTTCTCCCCCAGACAGGTCCAGAGCTTTGAAACACTGCAGCAGACCTGTAAAGGCTCTGTCCTCCCAGGGAGGCACTCCTGGCCGCGGCAGCCAGCTGCCTCCAGCTGCTTCTGCTCCTTCTGCTCCTTGGAGCCGTTGGTGATGCTGGTGGGGAGGGGGGTGGTTTCTGGGTTGGCTTCATGAGTACTTAAAAGTGTTTTCAGGAAGATGTGTGGTTTTAGGGTGTCAATAAAAATAATACTGTCTTCCCATCTTGAGTCAGAAAAGTGAAAGAAATTGAAGTCGCTCAGTCGTGTCCAACTCTTTGCGACCCCATGGACTGTAACCTGCCAGGCTCCTCCGTCCATGGGATTCTCCAGACAAGGATGCTGGAGTGGGTTGCCATTTCCTTCTCTAGGAGATCTTCCCGACCCAGGGATTGAACCTGGGTCTCCCACATTGCAGGCAGATGCTTTACCATCGGAGGGAAGCCTCTTGAGTCAGGGATCGAACCCGGGTCGCCTGCATTGCAGGCAGACCCTTTACCATCACGAGGGAAGCCTCTTGAGTCAGAACCAGTTGAGAAATCAGCATAGTGTTCAGACAAATGGAGATGAACCTGCTGGCTTCATTACCGATAATAGCTTGATTGAAGAATATAACATGATACATCCAAATGGCTTCTAGTCCTTTTTGCATCCCCCCAAACCATAGACCTTTCACAGACCAGAATATACCATCTTGGTGGGCGTGCTGATCAGAAAGAGCTCACACAGGCTGTGTTCTGGTGATTTATACTAGAGCCTGTAGTAAAAAAGCTGGGCCATAAGGAGCCGGCCACATATGCTCGATTCCTTTTCCCAGAGTTGCTTATTACAAAAGTCACTCCTCTTTTGAGGACAAAAGAATATGGACTAGAGAGCAGAATCCACGAGGAGACATGCGGGCAGGAGATGGATGGTGCTCCGTTCTGCCCTCAAAAGCCTGAGCCGGTTTCTGGGAGGAGATGTGAGGTACTCTTTCTTGTAGGGTGATTTCCTTTGGAATTCCTTCTCCACACTGCAGGAATGTACACCTGTTGTTTGAATAGATTATAATCATTTTTCAGTGTATCTTCAGCTTCATATGTAGTTTGGGAGGAGGAGTTGGTGACACTCTGCACTGCAGCATCTTGGGGAATTTTTTTCCTTTGCTCTTTGAAAGACCTTGGCCAAGTTGGGAAGTCGTTTGCCACTGGCATCTCGGTATGCCAGGTGTAGGCTTGGCGATGCTGGTGTTGTCGGTGTAGCCAGGTGGGGCTCCTCTGAAGAGGGTCTTTATTCGTGGCAGAGGGTTCTTGCTAGTGAGCCTTCCTGTTTCCCAGCCTTATGCCGCTCGCCGAGTCCTTATAATAAGGCCTGAAGCTGGGGCAGGGAGAAAAAGTAGGAATCAGGAAAATGTTAGTGTTCCCGGGAGGCTTAAAAGTACTCTCTTCCAAGTACTGATGCGTGGACCTCTTTTCACAAGTAGAGAAGCAGGAAGCAGAATCAATCAAGAGTCTTTGTCATGCTCTGCAGCTTTCTTAGGCAATACAGACAGACAGTAATATGTGATCGTCAATTGCGTCTCGAATTTTCAGTGTTGTTTGCCAACTCATAGGCCACCCCAGTGAGTGAGGTCAGAGGCTCCAACCCCAATTGATAAGAGAAGAAATTGAGGGCCTTTTGGACTTACCCAAGGATACCAGGAGGTCAGAAGCCCAGTTAAAAATAGAAGAGAGAATTGCCTGGCTCCCATTCTTAGCATAAAGCACCAGACTGCATTCCCTTCTGCAGAATTTGCTAATTGTTCATTTCCGATGAAACACAACAGGGAATTTTTCCTTTATAGCTGGTTGTAAACATTTAAGTTGCCTGTCATCACTCATAATCTGTTTTTACTTATAACAGCTAGCTAGCCCTCTTATTTATGTATTTCTTGTTCTCTTACATTTTTACTTCTATGCAGAGAAGCTACTGTATACGAAAGCACCTCGTAACTTGCAAGTGGCATGTAAATGTTACCTGATATTATTGTGATACTCATATTCTTAACATTACAGTATTAGAATATTAATACAGACAGTACTTCCTTCCACTTTACAGTGGCCGCACTTAAAGTGGCACAGCACACGTGAATGACAATAAAAAGTTTTCCATTATAGATTTTTTTCAGAGAAGCAAAAATTGAGAAGTTACATGTGTGTTTACATAGTGAGACAGCAGAATAGAAACATTAACAGAAAATTGGAGACCTGTTCAATTTTGGGGGAAGCTAAAAGTAATTTCAACTAGAAAAGATACAATTGGGGAAAATTATCTTCCTACCAGGTAAAAGAGCACACACATCTTTCCTTCATATTCTTGTTTATATAAAAGTTGTCTATATGCAGGATTTATACACTTATATACAGATGGAACAGAATTCCCTTGAACAGATTTTTCACCTGTAAAATGAAATACTACACAGTCCTATGAGTGTTAACACCATGCTTCATGCACAAGGAGCTTAGTGTCACTTAGTATCGCATCTTTGGCATAGGGAAGTTTAGGCAGATTATAGTATATAGAATATTTTCTACGACTAATTTTCAGCAGCTTTGAACGGGGCTTCTGAGGCATGTGTGTGGTTCATCAGTTAGCATCGGTGTAAGCAGCTCCTGCCTGCTCTAGGCTCTCTTCCCACTCAAGGCTTGTAGCATCTCCCCAGCCTCTTAGGTAGGAGAATTGTCTACTCTTTTCTTCATCACCCAGACCTTTTATTTTGAAATAATTCCGACATCCAGAAGCGTACACTGAGCATCCCGCCGACATCTAAGTGGTTTTTTCCTTTTGAATTAGGCATTGGAGGGTGAGTTGCAGACATCATGACCCTTCATTCGCAAATATTTCAGCGTCTTTTCTCCCAGCAGCAAAAACATTCTCTTATTGATGGCTGTGTAATGTATCACACTCAGGAAAGCCAGCCTGGTTACGACCTGGTTATCCAGGACGCAGTTCACGGCCGACTTGGTATCGTCCTTTACTTACTTCTCCCCGGCTCATGATCCAGCCAGAGATCACACGCTGCATTTAGTTGGTGTGACGCTGTAGTCTCATTATTTTGTTTCCTTTTCCTTTCCTTTTCTCTCTCTCCACTCTCTCTTTCCCTTTTTTCCCTTTTCACGACATTGACATACTTTTAGATCCTGGCTAGTTCTTCTGTTATTTGCTCTGACAGCAAACACAGCTAATGGAATAGGGGGTTTGCCTATGAAGGTTTGGCTTTTCTTCTTTTTTTTCCTTTTAGCCTCCATGATTTCATAGTTTGCCAGGAAGCCTATAACAAGATGCTGTATATGTCTAGGATGCATAAAATTCAGGATTTTTTTTTTTTCTGAAAATCTTTGTCCTGATAGATTCTCCCAAAGGCTTACTCCTCGGGGCATTCCTGGGACTGATGCATAGAGCTAGAGGAGGTGCCAGTGGTAAAGAACCCACCTGCCAATGCAGGAGCTGTGAGACATGGGTTCAGTCCCTGGGCCGGGAAGACCCCCTGGAGGAGGGCATGGCAACCCACTCCGGTATTACTGCCTGGAGAATTCCATGGACAGAGGAGCCTGGCGGGCTACCGTCCGTAGGTTTGCAGAGTTGGAGTCGGCTAAAGTGACTTAGCATGCATGCACTTTAAATAGAACGACATGTGTCTCTAGGAACTGCTTTTGATAGTCACAGGCCTTGTTCCACCAAATGCCCTGTCCATACCGATAATGAATGCCTAGCTAGCATTTCCTAGAGTTTTGTTGGTTCAGGCCAGTTGCTTTGTTTCTTAGCAGTAGTCAGAGCTTTCAAGTAAGAACTAATCTTTTACATAAAGAAATAAGTAGATCTCTTTTGGGGTCATGGGATCTGTTCACTCATGAAATTAATGTTTTTTATCACTATCACTGATTACTCTTAAGGTTTCAGTAATATGAAAAAGTTTGGCATTCCATGTAATCTCTCTTGTCTTGGGAGTAAATTTTAGGATAGGTTAGAAAAGACAGAGTTTCAGTATGGGGACAGTGATCTAAAATGAATGGATTTATATGCTTTAGCCTTTTAACATTAATATTTGTTGTTGTTCAGTCACCGAGTCTTGTCTGACCGTTTGCGGTCCCATGGACTGCAGCACACCAGGCTTTCCTGACCTTCACTATCTTCTGGAGTTTGCTCAAACTCATATCCATTGAATCAGTGATGCCATGCAGCCATCTCATCCCCTGTTGTCCCCTTCTCCTCCAGCCTTCAATCTTTCCCATCATCAGAGTGTTTTTCAATGAATTAGCTCTTCGTATAAGGTGGCCAAAGTGTTGGAGCTTTAGCAATATTAACATAGTTTTCTTAAAAGCTATAAACAAGAAAAAGACAAATATTCCAAGTTAAAATTAGGGGAAAATCTTTCTCCCGTCAAGATCCTCGCCGGATCCCAAAGTTTTATTCAAGGACAGTTGTTTGTTTTTCCCCTGAACTCCTTTTGCTTAAATTAAAGCAGAGTCGATTTACAATGCTGTGTTCATTTCTGCTGTGCAGCTGTGTGAATCAGTTACACACACACACACACATATAGTTACATGTGTACATAGATTTCTGTTTTCATAGTCTTTTCCATTGTGGTTTATCACAGGATATTGAGTGTAGTTCCCTGCGCCGTTTATACATTCATATACAGTAGTTTGCATCTGCCAATCCCAGACTCCCAGCCCTCTGCTCTTCGGCAGCCACAAGGCTGTTCTTCATGTTCCTGTTTGTTTTAAGTTCACTGCCATATTTTAGCTTCCACATGTGAGGGATATCATGTGGTGTGTGTCCTCTTTCTGGCTTACATGATGACTCTCCAGATCCATCCGTGCTGCTGAAGGACAGTGATTGTTTTAAACCGTGACTGCCATGCCACTTCATGCCTGCATACATCTCTTCTCCACAGACTGTCTTTAAATTTCAAAAGTAGCTGCCACCTTAGGAGACAGGAAGTCACAGATATGCGGTGGGCAGCAAGGAGACGGCAGTGAAAATGGACTCAGTTATCTGGTGTGTAACGCTCCAACTTGTCACAGGGTAGTTTCTTTCACTTAAGAATGGGAGCTTTTTCCAGCCACAGGCAAGCATACGATTTATCCAAGGAAATTTTGCCTCACAATAAAACAGAGAAAATGAAGTCATATAAGCTTCCTGAGACGTTAAGAAATACGGTCTCTATTCCTCTGCAGATAACACATTAATTATCACAAAAGGTGTTGGTTATCATTTAAGGGGGAAATATTATGTTGACATAATACATAATTTCAGCATCTGTTGTACCTTATTTTGAATTGTAAATCTAAACTAATGGGTCTATGGAACTGTTTAGACCTTTCCTTATTAGATTCCATTGTCTCTTAGAAAAGCTTGAATATGACAGATTTAGTTGATTTGGGCATTTTGCATTTAATAACGCTTCCATTCTGAAACTAGGATTTACTAAAATCTCCCATATGTCGAGTAATTTTATTTAATTCACCAAGCAGTCCTGCAGAATACTGTTTTTTCCCCTCACAGATGAGGAAGCTGAGGCTAAGAGAGGTTAGATGATCGGTGCAAGAGGACACAGCTGCTGGGTAGACTTTGGCTGGGTAGTGAAGATTTCGGCGCAGGTCTTCCTGACTCAGT
Organism: Oryx dammah; assembly: GCF_014754425.2. NCBI lineage: Eukaryota > Metazoa > Chordata > Mammalia > Artiodactyla > Bovidae > Oryx > Oryx dammah. Next base: position 6,085,891 of record NW_024070196.1, read on the forward strand.
TTTGCCCAACTTGTCAATCAGTAGATGCCTTCTCAAGATGAGGTTAATTGACAAACTAGTAACTGTTGGGAGTGTTGTGGGAGCAAGGAATGGAGCCTGGTTAACCTGCACACCCAGTCTTGTTTTTCACTGGCTCCCAAGCGTTCTCAAACCTTCCTCTCTAACCAAGTCTTCAAGTCTTCACTCCAGAGTGAGGCCCAAGGACCCCAGGCTGTGTCCTGTGAGAGGTCTTTTTCCCCTAGGCTGGTGGCAGCCCTGGAGTTTTCCTCTTTCCTACCAGCACAGAGGTGAGTGTCGGGTCCTAGTACCCAGTGGTCCGAGGCACAGCAGGTGCCAGCCCTCCGGTGTCAGAGGCCGGGCTGGTCGAGGCTGCCCTCCCCAGCCCCACTCGCTGG
>NW_024070196.1:6086295-6162600 GCF_014754425.2 Oryx dammah
CAGAGGCCGGGCTGGTCGAGGCTGCCCTCCCCAGCCCCACTCGCTGGCGGTAGGGTGAGCACCAGCCCGAGGCCACCTGACCGTGCCAGGAGGCGGAAGCTGCTGGAGAATGGGATCCCGAGTGAGGAGAATGGGCCCTCTGGCGCTCCGGACCCAGGAGGTGTCCTTGCCCTCCATCCTGACCAGTCCTGGGGAGCAGAACTGCTTCGAGGGCAAGAGAATAGAGAGGTGCCTTGGAGCTGCGGGGCCGACCTGTCAGACCACACCCCTCCTCTCTGAACAAGAACTGTTTCCTGGATGGGTGTTTGATTGTTTTCTCCCCCCTTTTGTGAAAGAGGGATTTAAATAAAAGAGAAATTGTAGCATTCCCTTTGTCCTTTTCCTGAGGCAGCACCAGTAGGTGTAAAGAACATATATGTTTATATGGGTATATTTAGATAAATATTTAGTATCTGCATAAAGCTAGTAACTCTTTTATTTTTGGCCATCTTGTGTGGCTTGTGGGGTTTTAGTTTCCTAACCAGATGTTGAACCCAGGCCCTTGGCACTGAGAGTGACGAGTCCTAACCACTAGACTACAAAGGAACTCCCAAAGCTGGTATCTTTTGATGGTAAAAGTCACTTAAAAAAAAAAATTTCTTAGCAGTTTCAGCACGCTTAGTCATCAGACCTTGAAGTGTTTGTGTTTGTTTTGGGTGATGACAGAAGAGCTCAGTGGTGAGAAAGAATGTGGGGGTGAGGCAGTGGGGAGCAGCTTTCTCTACCGTAATGAAAATTTATCTGTGTGGGAACTTTCGCTTTGAATATGAATCAGAGAGAGTTCGTGCTTTGAGACAAATTTATGGTTAGCAGTAAAATAAAGACCCGTTTTAGTGCCTTATTTTTACTTAGTAAATCTTAATTACTTTCTCTCTATAAATTAAAGCATTTACGGTGCTATATCTTAATCATCCATCAGGTTTGTCACATGTAACATTAATTTCATAGAATAATTGCCACTTGGGCTTTTTGTAAAACATCACCTCAGAGTCTTTGTTTGAATGTGCCAGAGGAGTCGCCAACTGGATTTTCAGTGAGTTACGCTAGTTTTGTCACGCTGCCGCAATTTTTTAAGGAGGTCCTGGTAGCCATTGGACTGACTTTGCGTATCATAGTGCCGTGGGCTCACCAGTTGAGGCTTAAGGAGGAAGGAGAGAGATGGCGTGAACTGCAGGCTCTTCTGAAGACTGTAGTTTTACCCCTTTGAAGTGCATCACAAATATTTCCTGGCGTAGGTCCCCAGGACTGACTTCAGTGAGTAGATTTTTTTGTAATCAGTGGAATTTCACATAAATGTGCTAAAATCCTAGGGATATTTTTATCGACTTGAGTAAGGTATGCAGTCTTTTTTGTTCCATTATCTTCTTAGCAAATCCTTTCCTAACGGTTGATGTCACCTTAGAGTTCTGTGCAGCCCACGTTGAGTTATCACAGATGCTCCTTATGCATTAGGGACATTTCATGATTCTTGGCTCCCAGTATGTGAAACAGGAGTCAACAAGACCTTTTTTGTTGTTAACTGGGCAGACTTGAGAGTGACATCATTTGATCAGTTAGATATTTATCAAAAGAAGACACAGAAGTGAATACAGACTTGGATGTGGCTTGCTGTGTGGTCACGGCCTGCATTTCCGAGAGCCTCCGCTCACCGTTCCCCTGCTCTTCAGGGCATCCTGGGGTTGGGGGCACGCTGCCCCCACAGGCTGGTCTTCCTGGTGTCCCCTCTCGCCACCCCTGCTGCTGGCTTTTGACTGGTTAGGCAGGAGGCTTTGATGAGAGACTGGTGCTGGGAGGAAAGCAGCAACAGAGAGCCTCTTCTTCCCTTTTCCATCCAGCAGTATCTCTGGTAGTGGAGGGGTCACGCCCGTGGCTCCTGCCACCGAGACGGGTCCACTGGGTTTCCAGCATCCTTTGGTGCCCCTGCTGCCAGTAACGCTGCTCCCCACCACCCTGCCCCTCCCTCCCTGGGGCATGAGTGGCTTCTTGCCGCTGAGAATCTTTTCAGTTGCCTCTTTGACATCCTAGCCCGTCTGTCATCTGTGTAATAAAGTCTCTGCATTAAATCTCGTCTGTTCTACGTACTGAGTGGTTTCTTTTTTCCTAACACATATTTTATAAAACAGTTTTGCTTTTATTTCCTAGCTTATGGAGTTTGGGATGTTGATAAAAGGGATGCTAAATTATTCACTACCTCAGTTAATGTTTAATCAGCTGGCATGGCGTTTAGATAATAGGGCAAAGAAGATAAAGTGACTTGACTGCCCTCAGGGAGCTCAGTCTGGCTGGGGAGCCAGTGCTTTTCCAGAGGGCGGGGACCTGGAAAGGAGGGATGCCTGTGCAGGGGAGTCTTGCCAGGTGCCAGGATCTTGCTCAAGTGGATGAGGAGGAAGGGTGTTCCCAGCAGAAGCAGCAGTTTGTGCAAAAGCATGTCATGTGTCTGGCTGTATGAGCATCTCTTGGGTTAGGGCTAACCCAGAAAGGTGATCGGGGCCAGAAAGGTGATCGGGGCTGAACCTCGAAGAGCCTTGAAGACTCATCAAGCACTTGGTGTTTATCCTTTTGGTGGTGGGGAGGCGGGAGAAGGGTTTTAACAGGAGAGTTACTGAACGGATTTATCCTTTAGAAGAATCAGTTGGTACAGAGGCAGGGGTCCAGAGGTAAGTGTGGAGGTGGAGAAACATGGCCAGGCGATTAGTGCAGAAGTCTTGCTTGGAGGGGAGCATGTTTGAATGGAAGCCTGAATTAAATCAGAGGATTTAGGAGGAGGGAAATAATCAAGACATACTAAAAAGTAGGATGTGAATTACTTGATCGTTTATTTTAGGTGTATTGGGAGTTGTAGTTAAAAGAATGATTTTTATACTCACAGGTCAGGAAATGTCTGGTTAGGCCAAGTAAGTCTTAAAACTGGAAGCCTGCTTCTCACATTGGGGTGGCAGCCTGTCCTTGGAAGTCTTGTGATGTTTCTGCTGCCTTCTGTGCTGGATGTGTTTTAGATTGCACCCAAGTTATGGTTGCAGCTCTACTTATTTTGCAAACAAGTGGAACAAGTGATAATCCTTTTAAAAGCCATTCACTGTCTCCTCAGTCTGTATCCTTTTCCTGGCTGTGATATGCCCGGTCTGTCTCTTCTGGACATGACATATATTGACTGTCTCATCTCCTCCGTCCACGTCTCATAGGTTTCTTAACTTCCAATTAAAGGATCAGCTTTTTGCTTACGTGATAAATTGTTTCATGGGTACTTGTGTCTAAAGGTTTTGAAAGTCCAGTGATAACGCCTCCCCTTCTGCTTGAGAAGAACTCTAGGCCCACTCCCGCTCCAGCCGCCACATGCCAAAGCCACTGTGTAAAACACATGTGTACGGAGTGTTTTACAAAATTCAGAGAATACAGTGCTCACCTTTTTAGAGTTAGACATCTGAAAACAAGCCTGTGTACATAGAAACCGGCAAGAAGAAAGTTGCTAGAAACAGTATCTGCCTCTCTGGAAGGGTTTGGTTTGAGCTGCTGCTAGAGAATTACGGCTCAGTGTTAGCGGGCTTGAGCGCCAACACTCAGGCACCTCCTTCTTTAAAGATTTGCAGTAAGAGTGTAGTTGACAGTCTGGGCTCTGGGGTCTGACGTCCTGCTTCTTGGTCACCTGGGGCGAGTTACTTAACCTCTGTGCTTTCCTTCATTATCTGTAAGATGACGATCACGGTGGTGCCTGCCCTAGGACTGCCGAGGGGATTGCCTGGCACCTGCGTGTGGTGTGCCCAGCCCACCTCCTGACATAAATAGCGTGCAGTCAGCACTTGCCGTCGATGGTTCCTGAAGCCAGAGTGAGCTGTGCTCAGGCTCCGTGGAGAGAGCTGTGCTTTGTGAGTGCCAAGGAGCATTGGTTTCCTTCCACAGGGAAGCTGCTGTGGTTACCCGTGAGCCCTTCTGTAGTCACTTTATGTGAATTGCAAAGAAAATTCTGGAACTTGTATCCTCAGGACACGTTCGTCTTCGGAGTTTTTTCATTCCTCTTTGATCTTGTCATGTGTGATTGGTTGTCGCTTCAGGGCACTTCCAGAAATAGGTCTGAAGGCCAGCGGGTGGAAATAACAGCCTAGAGGAGACAGAGGCGTCAAGGCCTCTCTGAGACCTGCCCTGGATGCCCGTCCCCTCCCTCTTCACTGGAGCTCAGCACACATTCCTGAGCACCACCACCTTTCATTCTCTGTGGGGCTCTGGGTCCAAGGGGGCACAGGCCGTGCCCGTTCTCATGGAACCTGGTTCAGGGGCAGAGCATGCACACACGTCTGACCCACCATGATGCAAGCACAAAGGGGAGCTTGTGGAAGGCCAGCAAGGCACACGGGGAGAAGAGTAAGGAAAGTCGCCCAGACTTGGTGACGTCTCCGTAGATTGGGAATAAGAACAGGGCGGCCAGCAGTCAGTATTGTTTGTACAGGAGAGCTGGACCAGGGATCCATGGGCGGGGTATGTGTGTGAGAGAGATAGGAGATGGAATTGAAGATGAAGGCCAGAGCTAGACCATGGCAGAGCCTGGCCTTCCCGTGTGTGTGTGTGTGTGTGTGTGTGTGTGTGTGTGTTAGGAGATGGAATTCAAGATGTGTGTGTGTGTGTGTGTGTGTGTGTTAGGAGATGGAATTCAAGGTGTGTGTGTGTGTGTGTGTGTGTGTTAGGAGATGGAATTCAAGATGTGTGTGTGTGTGTGTGTGTGTTAGGAGATGGAATTCAAGATGGAGGCCAGAGCTAGACCATGGCAGAGGCTGGCCTTCCCCGTGTAGACATGGCAGTCACCAGGTGATTTTAGGCCAGAGGACACTAGGATTTGAGCCTTTGTCAGCACTGTGCTCCTGGGGAAGATGAACTTGCAGAGGGTGGAGGCCATGCCAGCAGGCTCACGTCCCCAGTGCCCATTCCTTGAGGCCAGCGGCAGAGTCCTGTGTCACTTGGCACCCCTCAAGCCTAGTACTGTCTGTAAAGACATTGAAGACACTGTCTGAAATAAAGACAGCCCCAGTTGAATTTTCCAATTCTGCATCCTCTCCTCAGAACATGCTGACCTGGACCTCCATCTGTCACAAGCAGCTTGACTAGGATTGTAATAAATTCTTTATTCTTGGCATTCTTTTAACTGGCTCTCTCTGTTTACTAGCCCCTCTGTGCAGCTGTAGTGTGGTGATGATGGATGCTTATAGTCCTGACCCTGAAGTGCTCCAAGCCTCCTAAGTCATCGAAAAAAGATTAAAGTATATTCAATATTGCTGTAATGTTTGTGTGTTTTACTGCATTCTTATCCTTTGGAAATTGATGATGGCTTATCAAGTGCCCAGGTATCCGTGCACACACGGGGAGAGTGAGAGTCTGTGATCACCCATGGCTCTCCACTCCCCCACAGCACCAGGCACGGGGTGTTTATTAGCAACACACACTCAGAAAGAAGCAAGCAAAATAGACCTGGGTGCTCTCCAGGCCTAGAAAGAGGGAGCAGGTTGGTCCCAAAGGGGCAGACTGGGCAGAGACGAGAGAGGAAGCGGTGGTTAGAGAAGAGTGGGGTGGAAAAGCAAGAACTGACAGGCAGCCAGTCCTGCAGTCTCCAGGCACGCCACGCTGCTGCCCAGCCCCAGAGGGGCGAGCCTCGGGGCAGGACCCCAGCTTCAGGTTCTCGGGCGCCTTGGCCCAGATCAGATCTGCAGGCGTGAATTTGGCACCAGCTCTATTTATATTGTGGTAACAACTGTTCAGTAAAACGCCAAACATTAGCAAGTGAAAACATTGATAATTAGAGCACCCTGTGTCTCCCTACCCCAGCGCCCCCAGCACACACATCTTCTCATGAAAACCATTATTACTGCAGAGCTGACAATATTACTTGGCTCAAAATGAAGAGCTCTGAATAGAAGCTGTGAGACAGCTCCATTTTGTAACCTGGCTTCCCAAACCAGGCCTGGGAGGAGGATTTTAGGAGGGAGGTTTGCTGTTGGCTTTTTCTTTCGGGTGGGGGTCTCTGAGGAGGGTTGTATGTTGGAGCAAGTAGAGATACCTCTCACATTTTCTCATACAGGTCTGCATTTAGACTCTGCCTGTATGCTCAACAAGTCCCACCTGCTTCCGGGTGCTTGGTCCCTGCACCATGGGGATTCTGTCTGGCACCCTCTGGGCTCGGGCACGTGTGGACTCGAGCTGGCTTTATCGTTTGCCTGCTCTGAGGTCTGGGCAAGTCTCTTGGTCTTTCTGGGTCTTTATTCCTTTTCTGATATGTTGGAATAGTACAAATTCCTTCTTTACAGGGTTGCTATGAGGTTGAAATAAAATGGTGATTGTGAAAAACCTTAATCAGAAAGCTCTACATAGATAGAAACATACTAAGTGCACTAAAGAACCTCATAAATATTCTAATGAAAAATAGGAACATATTGCAAGAGCAAGCGCAGTCCCCAAAACTTTCCCTGAAGCAGAGTCGGGAAGAGGAACTGTTTATTGACTTCCTGCCTAGAGTGGCTGTGATTGTAGCCAGCTGTGACTGCCCACTCTGCATGGTAGACGTTAACTCTCTCTCTCTCCCTGAGATGGGGAACTGGCTTCCAGGCCTGCAGCTGTACAGACACACAGTGCAAGAGGGGTGAGGGCCTGTCTGACTCCACATCTCAATACATTTTTTCCTTATCTCTAGTTGTCCACCTTATTCCAGCCACTTATCCACCCAGAGTTCCGAAAGCTGTTTCCTTCCTTTGGGGCTGGAAAATTTGCTAGCCCTTCCTTGGTCTTTTGGTCCTGAAAGCTGGACAGGGTGGGATCCAAAAGGTACTCGGAAGCCCCGGGGGCAGCAGGTGAAGGGGAAGCGTGCCCAGCCCCACCTTCTGGGGGCTCAGCCGGGCCTGGACCCAAAGCAGGAGGCAGGCGCGCAGCACTTCCCAGCCCTGGGGGAGATGGCTGCAGCCCTGACGGTTCCAGAAGTGCATTCTCTCTCTCTCACGGTGTTTCCAAGCCTCACCGAGGTTGTTTGGAGAGCTGCTTCTCAAATCCTCCTTCAGGAGTCACTGCCTCTGTGTGTTCTGAGTGGCTTCTTGTTCTGCTAGCAGTGGGATGAGACTGATGTTACTCCGTGTAGTAACCTCTCTCCTGAGCTTTGCCGGCACCCTCCCTGTTAACTTTGATGTCGTGTCAGGTGTTAGGGGAAAGGACCCCAGCTGCTGCTGCTACTAGATCACATCAGTCGTGTCCAACTCTGCCACCCCACAGACAGCAGCCCACCAGGCTCCCCCGTCCCTGGGATTCTCCAGGCAAGAACACTGGAGTGGGTTGCCATTTCCTTCTCCAATGCATGAAAGTGAAGAGTGAAAGTGAAGTTGCTCAGTCAAGTCCGACTCTTAGTGACCCCATGGACTGCAGCCTACCAGGCTCCTCCGTCCATGGGATTTTCCAGGCAGGAGAACTGGAGTGGGTCGCCAGTGCCTTCTCCAAAAGGACCCCAGACGAGGCAGTTATTAAGTGCCCACCACCACCACAACTTCATTTTTTTTAATCAACTTTCCCCAATTTGGGCTTCCCTGGTGGCTCAGATGGTAAAGAATCCACCTGCAGTGAGGGAGACCTGGGTTCAGTCCCTGGGTTGGGAATATCCCCTGGAAAAGGGAACAGCTACCCACTGCAGTATTCTTGCCTAGAGAATCACATGGACAGAGGAGCCTGGCAGTCTACAGTCCATAGCGTCGCAGAGAGTCCAACCCAACTGAGCCACTTTCACTCACTTCCCCTATCCCAGACACACTGAGTTGGCTTGTGAGCTAAGCTGCCCACAGGATACCTGTTGAAGGGTGAGATCGCAGGTCCAGGGAGGATGTCCACAGGGAGGCATATTTGTTCAGACGGTGGGTGTCCTGTCCCCGCAGGTCCTCAACAGGCGGTGCGTGGAAGCGGCCGTGATGACCGGCCTAGCCCTAGACTGTCACATCAACAGGAAGTCCTTGTTTGACCGGAAGCACTATTTCTATGCAGACCTCCCTGTGAGTATGCTCTGTCTGTCTGTCCACCCCTCTAACCAGGGCCAGGACTTGGCTGTGGGGGGCTGCTGCATGTGTTCTCAGCCAGAGCTCAGTCCAGCCCTGTAGGGGGCCCAGCCCAGCTGATGAAGCCAGTGCCCCCCAGTGTGGACCAGATTGGACGCTGGGTCCTGACTGCCAGCTCCAACCAGGAGCCTTGTGCCTCTAGGGGCTTGTTCGTAATTGACCACAGAGGGAAGGCAGCCTGTGCTCTCAGGCTCAGCCCAGCTGTGGGGTTTGGTGTTAATTGCCAGTTAGGACAGAAGCCACCTCCGTGCAGCGGTCAATGCATCCTGTGGCTCGGAGGACAGGGAGAGCATCCCTCTGTCAAGATGGGTTTCCCGGTAATAGGACCATCTCCTCTGCAGACATGCCTGCCATCCCCAAGGACCGCGTAAGTGGACGGTAGTAAGCAGAAACGTGAACCAGAAGCCTGGACGGATGACAGTAATTGGCAAAGCAGTAAACCCGATATTAACGTGCCTTCTCCTTAAAATTAGGAAGTTTTTTTCTTTATGAGAAAAGCCAGTGTGAACTGGAGCCAATTTTTCATAGTATTGAACTGAACCAAAACTGTAATGTTGACTGGGTTTCCCAAATAAAGTTTGATTTGCTCTGAGGCTCTGATGGCGAGTGTGGCCCTGCTTGAGGTTTAGGCAGTCAGCAGTGTTGATACTGTTTCATATTATTCTCCCGGAACTGAAGGTGGGGGCGAGCTGCTTTCAGCAGATGCAGGCAGGAGTGGAATTAAATAAAAAGTACGACGGGAACCTGAATTCTCTAGTTGCTGCTATTTTTCCCCGCTGACTGCCAACTTTTTAGCAAGTTCCACTGCTTGGTAGGGAAGAAAGAATTAAACTGCGTTTATTCATCTTTTAAGAGCGATGACGAGTTTGGTTAAGGTGGGAGGTGTAGCAGTAAGCAACTGAAAAATGAGATGCTTTATTTTTTTTCTGCCTTCTGATCTTTCTGGCCCAGGTAGCTCACATAATCTGGAGTTAGTGTTGCCAGATATTACATGGGACATGCTTATACTAAAAAAGTGTTCGTTTTTATCTACACAGTTTATTCATAGTATCACAGTTTCACTGAGCATCTGTATTTTAGTTGGCAACCATACCCAGACTTTAATTTTTACAGATTAAGACTTGCTGTCTTAGCACAGAAAACAAGGTGGCCTAATGCAGTGGTTCTCAAAGTGTGTTCCCCAGGCCACTAGCCTCAGCGTCTCCTAGGAACATGTCAGAAATACAGATTCTCAGGCACCACCCCAGACCTGCAGAGTCAGAAACACTTCAGGTGGGGCCAAAAGATCTGTGTTTTGACCACCCTGCCAGGGGATTCCAATACAGCTTAAGCTTGAACGGGGCTGGCCAGGAAGCCAGGAACACAGACTCTGGAGCCAGGTCACCTGAGTTCAAATCCTAATGTTGATGCCTACCGGCTCTGTGGCTTTGGCCATGGGTCCTTAGTCTCTCCGTGCCCTGTGCTTTGTTCCTGGGGCTGCCCTGAGAACTCAATGGCGTGAAGCGCCGAGAACGGTGTCTGGGGACGCTGCATCAGTGTCTTCCTCTGTTCTTTGCCGTGTCTAACCTGCCCTCTCTTTAGTGTTCATGCATCTGAAAGAGTCCTTCCTGCCCACTCAGAAGGTGGCGAGGGAGCGCTGGCAACATCCATCAGTGTTTTAGTACTCCGTGCTTGCTGTTAGTGGAGCGTGAGTGTCACTGCATTTTCTGGCTCGAGGAACAAGGGAAGTTGGGTCAGGGAGCGCATCTGACATGATCGGTTAGCTCAGAGAGCAGGAACAAAACCAGCCTCACTGGAGCTGGCAGCTGCTGTCGGCTGCGCTGAGACGCGATGGCAGGGTGCTTAGCCAGCACTCCCAGTAAGAGGGTCTGTCAGGAGCCCTGTAAGCAGATGCAGGGCTGAGCTAATGAGCTAAGTGGAAACAGTACCTTCTTTTCTCAGAGGCTGCAGACAGAGATGATTGTTAGTCCCCAGAATGGTACTCTGCAGGGCAGAGCGAGGATCCGTGTGCTTTACTGCTTCATTTTTGGGGCCGTGGGGATGGGGGACTCAGAGAAGTCAGAAGAGGCCAGGCTAGATTATGGCAGCAGTGCATAGACTAATTATTCGTCTCGTTTTCCTTTTTTTGTTGTTGTTGTGTTGTGTTTTTACGTAAGCTTGTAGTTTTAGGACATTAAAAGGAGTGATCAGCTGGTTCCCAGCTTTGACTTACAGACTAGTGACTCTGGCCCCCATTTGCGTGCAGGCGGGCTACCAGATTACCCAGCAGAGGCTACCGATCGCTGTGAATGGGAGCTTGGCATACAGCGTCTCTGTGGGGAGGAAGCCAAGTCAGATGGTCACCAGGACCGTGAGGGTGAAGCAGATCCAGCTGGAACAGGATAGTGGCAAAAGCCTGCACGATGACCTGCGGTCCCAGACGCTCATTGACCTGAACAGGGCAGGTAGGCTTGGGGACGCTCTGTCTTCCTTCCTGCCACTGCCCTTCCCCTCCAGGGTTTTCCCAAACCAGATGAGGAAACAGGCCCCGGAGGTTGACAGATGGGTCAGAATATCTACATTGGTGTTGGCAGAGCTGATTAGCCAGCCAGGTGGGGACTGTGGTTTCTATGGACTGGCTGCTGCTGTTGCTAAGTCGCATCAGTCGTGTCCGACTGTGCGACCCCATAGACGACAGCCCAACAGGCTCCTCTGTCCCTGGGATTCTCCAGGCAAGAATACTGCCTTCTAACCCACGCCTAAAATGAGATCGACATCACCACCTAGTCATGAACCAAGCAGCTTGGTGTCGGAAGCAGACATTAAAAGAACCGAAGTTAAAAATTCAGAAGTGAGGGTAAAGAGAAGTGAGTCGCAGCCCATCAACAATGTGTGCACGCTCCATCGCTCAGGGTCCAACTCTACAGCCCCACGGACTGTGGCCTGCCAGGCTCCTCTGTCCATGGAGTTCTCCAGGCAAGAATCCTGGAGTGGGTAGCCCCGCCCTCCTCCAGGGGATTTTCCTGACCCAGGGAGCAAGCCTTATGTCTCCTGCATTGTGGGCAGGTTCTGTGCCGCCGAGCCCCTAGGGAAGCCCGTCAGTGGCTCAGGGTTTCCCTAAAACTCTAGCCTGATGTGCCTGGGGACCGAAACTAGAGAGTCCAGTCAGGCTGACACTGTCTCTCTGGTAGGGATCGGCCTTCTGGAAGTGGTCCTGGAGCCTGACATGTCCTGTGGAGAAGAGGCGGCCACAGCTGTCAGGGAGCTGCAGCTGATTCTTCAGGCCTTGGGGACCAGCCAGGCGAACATGGCAGGTAAAAGCTGCAGAAGAAGCTCGCTCCTCTCCCCCTTCTGCCTCTCTGCTCCTGCGCTCTCTTCTCACTGGAGTGTAGTCCTCTACATCAGCTATAGTGGGATTGTTTGTATCCTTTCTCAGCCTTTTCTACCTCAGGGTGTTTTCTCCCCCTTAGAATTTCCCATGGATTCTTTTCTGAGCCCCTGACCAAAAATAAACACACAAACAGCAGCCCTACAGAGGCAGCTGAGCCCCAGAGTGTGAGATTAGAAGTTGAGGGACCAGAGGCATCCTCCTGCTTCTTGCATCAGGATGCCGTGAGAATTAATAAAATAATGTGTTTGAACAGCTTCATCAGCCTCAGAGAGAAGACAGCATATTTATCCAGAGTAGCTCTTAGCTTGTGAGTTCTGTGTGGACAGTGCTTAATTGCTACTTAATGCCTTTCCTTTGGGTCTTTTTCTTTTCTGCCTTTTGTACAAAGTTTTCATCCAGATAAAACTGAACCCAAATTGTATCAACTGCAAACCAAGGCTATGATTTCACAAAACTTTAACTTTGAGATAAAGTTAAATGCATTTATAATTTAAATTATATTTCTTAGATATACGCAATAGAAATGTAATAGGGAGTTAAACAGAAGAAACAGTGTGCAAATTTGGGATCAGGGAAACTATACATTTTAAGTGTTTGCCTATTGGATATAAAGATCACAAGTTTTGGTCAGTTTCTTTATTGCCCCTCCTATCACTGCTCTGCCCATCCTTATATCCCCATGCTCGTCCCTTCTGTGGTTTCCTCCTATTTTCTGTTCCCAGGGTCTTTTAAAAAACTGCCGCTCACAGAGCACTCCCTGACAGTGTAGAGAAAGGGAGCAAGTTCTTTGTCTGCAGTGGGTTAATCCATTGCTCTGTACATTGGTGTGTTAGTCTAGATTTTTCAGAGAAACAATAAATATGTGTATGTGTGTGTGAGAGAGAGAGATATAAAGAGATTAATTATAAGGAATTAGCTCATGTGATTGTGGAGGCTGAGATGTCATAAGATTTGCAGTCAGCATGCAGCGGGAGAGCCAACAGTATTATAGTTCCAGCCTGAGACTGGAGGCCTGAGTATCAGGACAACCAAGGGTGTACGTTCCAATCCGAGCCAGAGTCCAAGGCAAGGCTGCAGTCCCAGCTCCAAGGCAGTCAAGCAGAGACAGCAGATTCCCCTGATGCTGAAAACTCAGCCTCTGCACTAGTGCTAAATCAAGTCTCAGAGAGAGAGTTTCAGGGGAAATCGAAAAGAATAGCTTGATGTTTTGTTTTTTTTTTTTTTGCCAGGCAAACAGGTGAAACCATGTAATTCAGACTGGGACTTGTGCCCACAACCTGGCTATAACCCTGACTGGGACTTGAACCCACGCAACCAGGGACTCAAAATCTGGCGAAAACCCACAGTGTTCCAACTAAGATCACACACCTTGTTTTAGGACTTAATGAAGGTTACCTGTTCTTAGTTGCTCAGTCTGACTCTTTGTGACCCCATGGATTGTAGCCTGCCAGGCTCCTCTGTCAATGGGGATTCTCCAGGCAAGAATACTGGAGCGGGTTGCCATGCCCTCCTCAAGGGGATCTTCCCAACCTAGGGTTTGAACCCAGGTTTCCCACATTGCATGTGGATTCTTTACCATCTGAGCCACCAGGAAAGCCCAATGAAGATTAAGGTTTAGGTTCTTGATGTCTCATTGCAGAAAGAATTCCATGAGAGAGAAAGTGATAGGTAAGAAGTGGATTTATTTAGAGAGAAACACATTCCATAGACCAGCTATGGACCATCTCATGAGGTGAGAGGGACATTGAAATATGGTATAGTTAGCTTTTATGAGCTGGGTAATTTCATAGGCTAATGATTAGGAGGATTATTCCAACTGCTTTGAGGAAGGGATGGAGATTTCCAGGAATTGGGGCACTGCTCACTTTTTGGTCTTTGATGATCAGCCTAGGAACTGACCTGGCACCTGTGGTTGTATAATTTGGCTTGCTCATGTGTTACAGTGAGCATACACTGAGGCTCAGGGTCTAGTGGAAGTCAAATTGTCCACCATCTTGGACCTATTTGGTTCTAATCAGTTTATGTTGACTTCCCGGGCTATGTCATTCTTTCAAGGGTTGTACGCCCCTGTTTCAGGTGGATTCATGCCCCTCAATACTGTGTGTCCTAACCTGGGAGGATTTGGTGAAGAGTTTTACAGCAGTAATTGAAGGGTGGGACTGCTGACAAGGAGCTGGGTGTGTGCAGGGCCTTGCTCCTTTAATCTAGCCTCAGGTGATCTCCTGATGAACTTCTGTGGTTCTCAAGGTTATCAATCTCATCACATGGACCATAGCCTTGTCTGACTCAATGAAACTATGAGCCATGCACTGTAGGGCCGCCCAAGATGGACGGGTCATGGTGGAGAGTTCTGACAAAATGTGGTCCACTGGAGAAGAAAATGGCAAACCACTTCTGTATTCATGCCTTGAGAACCCCATGAACAGTATGAAAGGCAAAAGATAGAACACTGAAAGATGAACTCCCCAAGTCGGTAGGTACCCAGTATGCTACTGGAGATCAGTGGAGAAATAACTCCAGAAAGAATGAAGAGATGGAGCCAAAGCAAAAACAACACCCACTTGTGGATTGACTGGTGATAGAAGCAAGGTCCGATGCTGTAAAGAGCAATACTGCTTAGGAACCTGGAATGCTAAGTCCGTGAATCAAGGCAAATTGGAAGTGGTCAAACAAGGTGGCAAGAGTGAACGTCGACATTCTAGGAATCAGCGAACTAAGATGGACTGGAATGGGTGATGTAATTCAGATGACCATTATATCTACTACTGTGGGCAAGAATCCCTTGGAAGAAATGGAGTAGCCACCATAGTCAACGAAAGAGTCCAGAATGCAATAATTGGATGCAGTCTCAAAAATGACAGAATGATCTTTGTTTATCTCCAAGGCGAACCATTCAATATCATGGTAATCCAAGTTTGTGCCCCAACCAGTAATGCTGAAGAAGCTGAAGTTGAACGGTTCTATGAAGACCTCCAAGACCTAGAATTAATACCCAAAAAAGATGTCCTTTTCATTATAGGGGACTGGAATGCAAAAGTAGGAAGTCAGGAAACACCTGGAATAACAGGCAAATTTGGCCTTGGAGTACAGAATGAAGCAGGCAAAGGCTAAAGAGTTCTGCCAAGAGAGTGCACTGATCATAGCAAACACCCTCTTCCAACAACACAAGACTCTACACATGGACATCACCAGATGGTCAACACCGAAATCAGATTGATTATATCCTTTGCAGCCAAAGATGGAGAAGGTCAGCAAAAACAAGACTGGGAGCTGACTCTGACTCAAATCATGAACTTCTTATTGCCAAATTCAAACTTGAATTGAAGAAAGTAGGGAAAACCTCTAGACCATTCAGGTATGACCTAAATCAAATCCTTTATGATTATACAGTGGAAGTGAGAAATAGATTTAAGGTGTCACGCAAGTGTGTGTTCCTCAGTTCTTTGTCTTGTCACAACAAAGATTTGGAGCGACAGACATTAAAGCCCTCGGCACGTCACAGCTCTTGGGTCTTGGACAAACCGTGTTATAGCTCTTAGGAAAATCAGTGTTACAGCTCTATTATATTTAGAAGATAGCAGGAGAATCCATCCTCGAAGTGTGAGGGCATGCCAACCCAAAGACTCGAAGAGAAGAGAGTGGAGGAGCGCGCGGGGGAGGGAGGGAGAGAGAGAGAGCGCGCACGCATGCAGGAGATAAAGAGAGGGAGAAAGCGCTTTGGCTCCTCCTCTTATATGTTTTTTCCTCCACCTGGGCCTGCCCTATGCAAATTGGGCTTAGCCAGGAGTGCTGTTTGTTCTCCCTGAAGTCTTCACTCTGGTCCTCGGACCTTCCTTGTCTTTTAGCCACCACCATTTTGGACTCCTTTTCCCTATTCTACCTACCTAACAAAGGGCCTAGATCTGATAGACAGAGTGCCTGATGAGCTATAGACAGAGGTTCCTGACATTGTACAAGAGACAGGGATCAAGACCATCCCCATGGAAAAGAAATGCAAAAAAGCAAAATGGCTGTCTGAAGAGGCTTTACAAATAGCTGAGAAAAGAAGAGAAGTGAAAAGCAAAGGAGAAAAGGAAAGATATACTCATTTGAATGCAGAGTTTCAAAGAATAGCAAGGAGAGATAAGAAAGCCTTCCTCAGTGATCAGTGCAGGGAAATAGAGGATAACAATAGAATGGGAAAGACTAGAGATCTCTTCAAGAAAATTAGAGATACCAAGGGAACATTTCATGCAAAGATGGGCTCAATAAAGGACAGAAATGGAATGGACCTAACAGAAGCAGAAGATATTAAGAAGAGGTGGCAGGAATACACATAACTGTACAAAAAAGATCTTCATGACCCAGATAATCACAATGGTGTGATCACTCACCTAGAGCCAGACCTCCTGGAATGTGAAGTCAAGTGGGACTTAGGAAGCATTAGTATGAACAAAATAGTGAAGGTGATGGAATTCCAGTTGAGCTATTTCAAATCCTGAAAGATGATGCTGTGAAAGTGCTGCACTCAATATGCCAGCAAATTTGGAAAACTTCAGCAGTGGCCACAGGACTGGAAAAGGTCAGTTTTCATTCCAATCCCAAAGAAAGAAAATGCAAAAGAATGCTCAAACTACCACACAATTGCACTCATCTCACATGCTAGTAAAGTAATGCTCAAAATTCTCCAAGCCACGCTTCAGCAAACCGTGAACTTCCAGATGTTCAAGCTTGTTTTAGAAAAGGCAGAGGAACCAGAGATCAAATTGCCAACATCCGCTGGATCATTGAAAAAGCAAGAGAGTTCCAGAAAAACATATATTTCTGTTTTATTGACTATACCAAAACCTTTGACTGTGTGGATCACAACAAACTGTGGAAAATTCTGAAAGAGATGGGAATACCAGACCACCTGACCTGCCTCTTGAAAAATCTGTATGCAGGTCAGGAAGCAACAGTTAGAACTGGACATGGAACAACAGACTGGTTCCAAATAGGAAAAGGAGTATGTCAAGGCTGTATATTGTCACCCTGCTTATTTAACTTATATGCAGAGTACATCATGAGAAACGCTGGGCTGGAGGAAGCACAAGCTGGAATCAAGATTGCTGGGAGAAATATCAATAACCTCAGATATGCAGATGATACCACCTTTATGGCAGAAATTGAAGAGGAACTAAAAAGCCTCTTGATGAAGGTGAAAGAGGAAAGTGAAAAAGTTGGCTTAAAGCTCAACATTTAGAAAACGAAGATCATGGCATCTGGTCCCATCACTTCATGGCAAATAGATGGAGAAACAGTGGAAACAGTGGCAAACTTTATTTCTGAGGGCTCCAGAATCACTGCAGATGGTGAGTGCAGCCATGAAATAAAAAGATACTCCATGGAAGAAAAGTTATGACCAACCTAGACAGCATATTAAAAAGCAGAGACATTACTTTGCCAACAAAGGTTCGTCTAGTCAAAGCTATGGTTTTTCCAGTAGTTGTATATGGATGTGAGAGTTGGACTATAAAGAAAGCTGAGCACCAAAGAATTGATGCTTTTGAACTGTGGTGTTGGAGAAGACTTGAGAGTCCCTTGGACTGCAGGGTGATCAAACCAGTCCATCCTAAAGGAAATCAGTCCTGAGTGTACATTGGAAGGACTGATGCTGAAGCTGAAACTCCAGTACTCTGGCCACCTGATGCACAGAGCTGACTCATTGGAAAAGTCCCTGATGCTGGGAAAGATTGGGGGCAGGAGGAGAAGGGGACGACAAAGGATGAGATGGTTGGATGGCATCACCAACTCAATGGACATGGGTTTGGGGGAACTCCGGGAGTTGGTAATGGACAGGGAGGCCTGGCGTGCTGCAGTTCATGGGGTCACAAAGAGGACTGAAGGACTGAACTGAAGGTTATCAAACTGTCATCTTTTCTCTGGAGTGAAGTATACTTCTTCAGATAGTTAACATCTTGCCTTTGTTGGGGATTTTAGTTCTTATAAAGAGCCTATTGTGTGAATCTCCTGGAGTGGAACCAGGACCCCGCCCCAGGGCTGCACTAGTGTTTCTTGCCTGCCCCTTCCTTGTCTGTGCATCTCCTCCCTTCCCTGATTAGCAACTGTTTGAATCTGCCCTTTGGAACTCAGGGAAGGTCATGGAGGCTGGAGTCTGTTCCCTACAAGCAGGAAACGGGGGACACAGAAAGGCTTCCGTGTCCAGGAGCCCCACAGCATCTTCCTTGGTTTCACCCCCACTGGGCCCTTGTTCTTGATTTCGGTGGACTGAATGAGGCCCACCCATAGTGGGCAGGTAGTGTACTTTACTCACTATCAGTTCAAATGTTAATCTCCTTCAGAAGCACCCTAAGGACACATCCAAAATAACGTTTAACCAAATATCAGGGCTCCCCTTGGCTCAGTCTTGTTGACACAATTAACCATCTCAGGTAGTCACAAGGGGTTCCATTAAGTACTACTGACGCAGATGACCCATCTGCCTGTTAGATTATAATACCATTTATTGACCATTTTGTCACACGTTTATTTGCATGTTACAAAGGGACTTCAGAAGCTGTAACGTCATCTTTGTCACATAGGACATCTTATGGGCAACAAATTGTAATATCAAAGCCATGGTCTGGGTTGAATCTGGAGACGGAACTTGCTGACTTGCTATCTTCTTTAAGCTACAGGCTGGACAAACAGAGCCGCAGGAGTCTGAGTGGCGTGAAGGTTAGCTGCCTGCAAGTCTGCGTATAGAAAAGAGGGTCCGTGTTAGACTGAGAGACCTCTGCATGCTGGACTTGTGACTCCCGCTGCCTTTACACGTGGGACAGAAATGAAATATGGGCAGGCTGAATGGTTATCCATTTCTGCACCATTGCTGTTAAAATATTCTTTTTATTTTTCCATTCTTTTTCAAAATAACTGTGGTTCCCACCAAACCTATGGAATAATAAACAGACCACCTGTTAGCTGAGAAATAGTCCCATCAGGTCCTTGCTATGAGATAAACCAGAGCAGCAAGAACTCATCAGGCGGTGAAGGCAGAGAGGGTTTATTAAATCTCATTCGTCATGATGCTTTTTGTTGCTTTTAAATATGAATCCAACAGCGTTGCCCCCAGCACAGCGGCAGCGTGTGTGAGGGTGTCCTGAGTGCCGTGGGGAGCGAAGGTCCGCCTGGAGTCTGCAGGGGTCCTGCCCTCAGCGCTCTGGCAGCCCAGCCCCCTTGCCCGTCCTTACGTCCCCCACTGCAGGGCACTGTGTCACCAGTGGAGACTGAGGCCTTGGAACCGAGGGCCACCCCGGAGAGTGCCAGTGGACCCCCACGTGCTTTTGCAGTGAAGCTTCAATTGCTCCGGGCTGTGATTCAGTGAGTTCCCGATAGTTTTGCTAATGAGCGTGGACTGGCTCAGCCTGGGTTCCAGAAGTCATTTCCTTCTCAGTGGCCGTTTGCCACTGTTGAGATCCTCCGAGCAGTCTGCTGAGGGGAGCATGTACCCAAGTCGATACACTAAATGTTTCCAAGGCCCTACTGCCTGCTGCTTTAAACATGCTCGTCTGTTCAGAAAGCATTCTTTAAAATTAATTTTTCTTCACATTTAAATCCTGTTACTTTCCCCGGAGACTGTTACTACTGTGCCTGTTGTACGTGAGGAGTGGAGGCTTACAGGTTGGGTGGTGTGGCCAGGGCACAGAGGAAGTGACTGAGCTGGGAACTGAGCCCCTCCTGTTTAAGCACTGCGTGCCCCTCCTTCCTGGTGCCAGTCACGACAAGGTGGCCGCTGCTGTGGGAAACAGCCTGGAGACCTGGGATAGCAGAGTAGGTGCTTCAGACACCACGGTCCTAGACCTGGGGTCGAATCCTGTCCTGTGCTTCTAGCTGTAGAAACTGGGTGAGGTGTTTGACTTCTTTGAGCCTCCCTTTCTACACTTGTAACACCAGTTACTAAATAATTGTATACAGAAAGAGAAAGGAAGAAACCCAAGAGGAGAGGAAGTCATCCGTGTATCAGATAAGAGTTGGGCAGCAGAGTAGGGTGAGCGAGCCAGCAACATCATTGTGGGAGGAAGCCTGGAACTCCGTTTGGGGACTGTCGGGTATGAATCGCCTCAAGGACATCTAAGTGGCTTTGTCATTAACGCTGTATTGTAAGGAATGAATGTGATAATATACACAAAGCATATCACAAGTCTTGACAAATAGCCTGTGCTCATTAAACATTATGTGCTTATTAATACGAATAAGTAGTATTACATTTACAGAAATACCACTCATTGTAGAGAAATAAGCTTTATGAAATATTTTCAGTAAAGTTGGGTCACACTATTTTATCTTACTTTTTGTCAATCCTGTTATCTACGTTCTGGAGAGTAAACCAGAAATGAATGACCAGAGTGAGACAGCTTAACAGGCCTTCACTAAATCCTCAGGCTGCTGCTGTTGACTGAAGCCATTTTCTGCCCTGATGTTATATTTCTCATGTGTGGATGTGTTTGGGGGGAAAAATAGCACGTAAGTGCACCATATCATTGTGCTCAGTGGTAGGGTTTTTCATCTTGCTGTTACACATGTCTGCTTCTAGAGGGTGGAAATTGAGCTTGATACTGTCCTCATGAAGGCCCTCCCCTGGTGTTGCAGAATGCACTGAAGCAAACCTGGCTGGTGAGGCTTTTGTGGACTTGAGGCAATTTAACTTAATTTGTTTAAAAGGTATTTCATCTTCATTGGGTAAAACGCCTTTTGTGCATGTTGGGTACTGTGTTTGAGTCCAGGCAAGGGAATGCTTTCAACACTGCAGGGCACTAAATGAGTCCCCTCAGACCTCTGCAGAGCGTGATCTTCCCTGGGAGAGACTGAAACTCGTGCTTTTGTTCCTCTTCCAAATTAAAAGTCTAAATTGTGAGAGATGGTTTTATTTTAAAAGCAAGTGAGGTCCTATTCAAGGTTCTCAGAGCTCAAAAAAAGTTCTCTCCCAAATACTGAAACGGGGTTGGGCAGAGCTCAGCATACTTGGCAAGTTTTCCTTTGAGCTGAATGGGCCTTTCAGATGATTCGGTAGATTAGTCCTGTTCAGACAGAACTTTAGAACTTGTCAGGAACCTACTGTGAGACCAGTCTGCTTACTGATTCCTCAGGCAAGTACCAGGGTATGAATTCATCGAACAGTTACCTTGGGCCAGAGCCAGCTCTAGGTTCTGAATAGAGCAGTGAGGAAGGGAGTATGTATTCATGAGACAGACACATACAGTGACAAATAAAACGAAATAGCTTTATAGTTACAGTGATAAGTGGGGCTTCCCGGGTGGTGCGGTGGTAAGGCATCCGCCTGCCGGTACAGGAGACATAAGAGATGAGGGTTCAATCCCTGCGTCCGGAAGATCCCCTGGAAGAGGAGGGCATGGCAGCCCACTTCAGTCTTGTCTGAAAAGTACCACGGGCAGAGGAGCTTGGCGGGCTGTTACAGTCCAGAGGGTCGCAAAGAGTTGGACACACCGAAGCGACTTAGCTCATAGCACATAGTGAGAAGTGCTTTAAGGAAGCACCGAAGGTACCGTGATAAAGGATACCATTGGAAGGCGAGGACCTCAGGAGAATGCTCCAAGGTTCCAGCCAGCATCAGCTAGAGGGTAAGCATCCAGCCAGGAGCCCAGGCCACGTCCTGGAGGTGAGGGAAAGTGTAGAATATGCCTGCAGGTATTAACACCAGCGAGGCAGAAGACCACGGCAGGGAGAGTGCCAGGAGCAGGGGGCTGTGCCTCAGGTAAGACTGAAAAGGTCAGAGGGCTAAACCACAATGCTAAGACCATGATGAGTTTGGATTTCATTCCACAGTGGGAGGTCACAGAAGGGTTTTAAGCCATTGAAGGACAGAGTCAGAAGAATGTTTTAGGAAACCACTGGCTGCTCTGTGGACCGCGGGTTTCAGCGGGGTACGAGTGGAAGCAGAGCCCGGGTAAGAAGCCTTCCCAGTAGTTCAGTGGAGGGTGGTGCTGGTGTGGGCAGAGCTGGTGTTCATGAGGATGGAGAGGTCAAGATAGGTGGTTTCGAGGGGGGTTTTAGAAGTAACAGGATTTGTTAATAGGCTGATGTAGAAGGCAGGAGGCAGGAAGAGGTCACGCTTGAGGCACGAGATGGTGGTGCCTTTTGCTGACACTGGGAGGCTGAGGACAAAGATTGCTCTGCGGATGGGCAAATCTTTCAGCTGAGGAAACTGATGCACCCCGGCCGCCCCCATGGGGAGCTGAAGGAGACGTCAGAGGTCAGAGCGGGGGTCTGGGCTGAAGTGAGAAGTCTAGGGACTGTCAGAACGGAGGTGGTGTTTAAAGCCACACTCCTTTACAGAGAGCGCACAAGGATGGGAACAGATGATAGAGACGTGGAAACGAGTTCAGGAGCCCAGAGGAGACCTGGGGAGTGCTGGTGCCAGCCGCTGAGGGGGGCTGGTAGGTCACGTGCTGCCTGTATATCTAGTGAGGTGAAGGCACAGCATGTCCTGTGTCCGTGTGTCCGAGGCATTCGACGGCCAGGGCCTGTTGGTGGCTTTGGCAAGGTGTTTTCCGGGAGCTGGGGGCAGAAGCCAGGCTGACACAGGTCCAGGAGTGACTGAAGGGTGAGGTCATGGAGACAGCGTGTCAGCAGGCAAGCAGTATTTGAGAGGGTTTGCTGAAAAGGAAAGCAGAGAGAGACTAGCCGGATGGTGGAGAGAGAATTGAGTTCAAGGGAGCAGGTCTTCAGGTTCTGTTTTTAGTGAAAAATACTGTTGCATACATATACATACGGGGGCCATGAGGAAGAGAATTAACCCCTGGTGTGGATAGAGGAGAGAACTGAAGGGCTGGTGTCCTTGGAAGGAAAGGCCCCATTCTCAAAGGCCTTCCGTCTGGTCTTAAAGATAAGATGAATTCCGAATAGGCTGCGGTCCTGTGCGGTCCTGAGCGTGTATTCCGGTAACTCGGAGGAGCACCAGTGGGGGTGGGGAGGGGAAAGTCCCACTCGTGTGGGACCTTGAAGGCTGAGCCGAGGTTGAAGGAGGGACAGTACCAGTGATGACCAGGGCACATGGGGACCAGCGGCAGGCAGGGAGTGAGCGGCGGAAAGCGCGGGGGCACGGCGGCTAAGACCAGAGGAGGGCTGGTGGGTGCTGGGCAGAGGCGGGGCACCGCTGGGGGCCGTGCGCGTGGTCCAGCACTAAGGGATGCCATCGTCCTGTGGAAGGACACGGCCAGAACCGGGGAGGGAGGGGGCTGGACCAGGAGGGGTCGCAAACTACCTAGTTCCTTAGGGATGACTGCTTCCAAAGTGGGCGGGGGTGGGGGCGGGGCTCAGGGTCAAAGAAAGTTCTAGAATGAGGGCTGCTGTCTCTGGTTGCCCCCTACCCCCAGCACTGTCTGCTGTGGCAAACCCCTACAGCCGTCAGGAAGGACTCGAGTCCTGTTTGCAGAAGAAAGAAATTATTACAGTACCTGGAGGAAGGAGGAGGGGAAAAAGCCCACGTTTCTGGCTTGTGCCCTTGAGCTGTAAATTCTCAAGGACTCTCTTATAAATCTCCTGGAATCGCTGTTGGAAATCCACATTCCCTCAGAGAGCAGTGTAGGGCTATCACATAACAATTTCTGAGGCCTTCCCCCCCAACCCAGCTCTGACGCTTTGAATAAAACTTCAGAGTAAACCTCCATTTTAACAATGTTGTTTTTCTTATTTGGCACGAAAGAAATTAGATTTCCCCAGATGGTATATGCAGAATTTCTTCTGTTTTCTGTGTACAAGTGCACAGAAATATCCCTACACACGTATGCACACATCCTGCAGATGCCTTAGGACTGTTGGTCTTGTCAGTGGGCAGAAGTACCAGCTGTGAACTTCAGGACCAACCTTACCTTTGAAAGTGTACGTGTGTGCGCACGCATGCTCAGTTGTGTCGGACTCTTTGCAACCCCATGGACCGTAGCTCACCAGGCTCCTCTGTCCGTGGCATGCTCCAGGCAGGAATACTGGAGTGGGTTGCCATTTCCTATTCCAGGGGATCTTCCTGACCCAGGAAAAAATTGAACCCAGGTCTCATCTCCTGCATTGGCAGGCAGACTCTTTACCACTGGCACCATGGACATCAGCTAGAATTAGATATTGCTTGCACTTTCTTGCCTTAAAAAGACTGCGTTCCCTCAGAGAATTTCTAAAGAGTTGTCTTTTTTTCTTTCCTTCCAGAGGGCCAGTTAAGAGTGGATGCCAATATATCTGTGCATCGCCCTGGGGAGCCTTTGGGCGTTCGGACCGAAGTGAAGAATCTCAACAGTGCCCGATTTTTGGCCAGAGCTATAGGTGAATGTCAGCTGTTGCTCCTCATATACTTCTTTGTAGCAGCTGCCTCTGTGTAACAGGGCCCCCCCAACCCAACTTAATGACTTACATGACATCTCAGCTGCACAGTTTCATGGGTTGGGTGGTTTTCTGCTGGTCCTGCCCTTCATCTGACTCTGGGGAGCCAGCACTCTGCTGAGATAGAGTCCAAGAGGACCTTACACGCCGGGGCCTTGGTGCCAGACATCTGCTGGGCTTCTTTACCCATGTGGGCTTTCTGCGTTCACTTGCTTAGCCCAGGCTTTCTTATTTGGCAGAGGTGGCATCCTAGGAGGAGGAAGGCAGATCCCTCAAGTCCTCCTCAGTCTTTAGCTCTAGAACTTGCACAACATTCCTTCCAGCACATTCCATTCAAAACAGGTTCAAGGGAAGGGGGAGGAAATAGACTTCACCTCTATGGGAGGATTTGCAAAATTCTGTAACTGTTTTTCCATGTACCACAACCGGTCTGAACCGTATAACGTCATATTTGTTATACATTAGCCACAATTTGACCTAACTGGTCAGTATGTTTTTCTGCTTTTAACTGTTTTAAGTAACAGATTGCTTGAAAGTGAAAGTGTTATTCGCTCATTCGTGTCCGACTCTTTGCTTCCCTGTGGGCTGTAGCCCGCCAGGCTCCTGTGTCCATAGAATTTTCTAGGCGAGAATACTGGAATGGGTTGCCATTCTCTTCTCCAGGGGATCTTCCCAACCCAGGGATTGAACCTGGGTCTCCTGCATTGCACATGGACTCTTTACTGTCTGACCCACCAGAGAATAGATTGCCTAGGCCTGTGTAATCAAGTAGTGATCTTACTGGAGCACATGCTGTGGATCTTTCAATGTGGACAGATGTGTGCTAGTAATTAAAACAGAAGAACTGAGCAAGCTCAGCAGCTGGAGTGGTCCATAGAAGTTGATGACTGTGAATGTGAGGGGATGACATCTCAGAAAAATGAAAGTACTCTTTAAAACCAAAGGTATCTTAGAGGAGGAGAGAAAGAAGGGAAGAGGTAGAGGTGGAGGTGGAGGCACATCCTTCAAGGTGCACAGAGCAGAGGATGGATGAAAGTGGCATCCCAGCCAAAGCAGAGTGTTAGAAGGAAGACAGATTTTCTGGTCTTGTATAAAACTTTATTATCCTGAACCTGAAATAAACAACCAGCCTTAATGAAGACACTGTGAGTCTATACAGTTTCAACAAAAAGGCATCAACATGGTCAAGGGCCTCAGATACGCAGCTGTATCAGTAACCTCAGATATGAAGATGACACCACTCTTACGGCAGCAAGTGAAGAGGAACTAAAGAGCTTCTTAATGAAAGTGAAAGAGGAAAGTGAAGAAGCAGGCTTAAAATTCAGCATTCAAAAAGTGAAGCTCATGGCCTCCAGTCCCATCACTTCATGGCAAAGACATGGGGAAAAAATGGAAACAGTGAAAGACTTTATTTTTTGGGCTCCAAAATCACTGCAGATGGTGACTGCAGCCATGAAATTAAAAGATGCTTGCTCCTTGGAAGTAAAGCTATGACCAACCTAGACAGCATATTAAAAAGCAGAGACATTATTTTGCCAACAAAGGCCATCTAGTCAAAGCTATGGCTTCTCCAGTAGTCATGTATGGATATGAGAACTGGACTATAAAGAAAGCTGAGCACTGAAGAATTGATGCTTTTGAACTGTGGTGTTGGAGAAGACTCTTAAGAGTCCCTTGGACAGCAAGGAGATCCAACCAGTCCATCCTAAAGGAAATCAAGCCTGAATATTCTTTGGAAGGACTGATGCTGAAGCTGAAACCCCAATACTTTGACCACCTGATGTGAAGAACTGACTCACTGAGAAAGACCCTGATGCTGGGAAAGATTGAAGGCAGGAGGAGAAGGGGATGACAGAGGATGAGATGGTTGGATGGCATCACCGATTCGATGGACATGAGTTTGAGCAAGCTCCAGGAGCTGGTGATGAACAGGGAAGCCCAGTGTGCTGCAGTCCATGGGGTCGCAAAGAGTCGGACACGACTGAGGGACTGAACTGAACTGATGGTCAAGGGGATGACATACAGGATGTATAGGGGAAACGTCCTGCATAAGGACAGGGTAACAAGGGTGGACTCTTCTGCTTGTGAGAGGAGACACTGTCCATGTGTCCGAGGCTGCAAAAGGTCTGGGCCAGGAGAAACCCTTCCAGCTCAGGTTGGTGAAGGTGAAGCTTGGAATGAACAGAAAAAAGTTCCACTTTGCCTTGTAGGTGAATGCCCTGAAGCTCATTATTGTAAGAGGTGGTGATTGGAATTTAAGCAAGCAACAAGATTTTAGGTAGATTCATCACAGATGAGTTTGAAGGCTTTGGCTGCCCCTAGCCTTCTGTTGTCCTATGAAGTACCCTGTGGAGCAGTGGTCTGAGACAGAACTCTACCTGTGGTCGGGCTGGGGCTGGAAGAACCCCAGCTTTCCTGTTACGGGCTTAAGTCCCCAAGCCTGTAATTTTTCTACCCCAATTTTCTCCTTACATCAGGCCTTTTAGCCATCCTCTTGGTGTTGCTTTTTGTCAGCTCAATAAGAGTCAGGACTTGGGCGAGGGCAAGAGGAGTATGTTTTAGTGGGGAGTTAATGGCAACCCACTCCAGTATTCTTGCCTGGAGAATCCCATGGACGGAGGAGCTTGGTGGGCTACAGTCCACAGGTCGCAAAGAGTCAGATACGACTGAGCGACTTCACTTTCACTTTAAGGAGGGAGGGCAGGCTGAAGCTCTTTTCATAGAGAAGCTCGGCAGCTGAGGCTGTGCTCCGCTTACCACTGCTGCCTTGTTCGGTGGTGAGGTGTCATGGCGTAGAGCAGCAGCTCTTCAGCATTTGGGGCCATAGATCCCTTTGAAAATACAGTGGACATTCTGGATCATTTCTCCAAAATCTGTGCCTAGGCACACACCCACATTTGTATATAATCCCAGGAGATACCAGAACCCCCTGAAGCCTGTCCATGGATCCTGGGATAAACACTCTTTGATAAGCAAGGGTCCTAGATCCGGAGTCGCTTGTCCTCAAGCGTTGGCCCTAGCCCTTCTGCCAAGCTGTGTACTTGTGTTCTGGACTGGGTCACGTTAATTGCTCTAAACCTGGGTTTGCTCAAAAAGTGGGAGAGCAGAGCTTCCTAAAAGACCCTTCCCAGCAGGATTATTCTGTGATGGCAGCAAGAAGAAAAAAATACAGCACCTATGGAAAGAATTATTATAAACAACTCCCTTGATTATTTTTTGACCTAAAGATTGAAAGAGTTCCAATTATTGCTTAACTGGATAAAGGAATCAAATATGATACTAAACTTTTTTTTTTTTTTTAGACTATGAAATTCAGAGGCAAATCAATGAACTTGAGAATGGAGGTGAAATTCTGAATGAAACTCGCTCGTTTGATTACAAGCTTGGGTGAGTTTGCATGACAGCATCTTGAATACAGGTCGGTAGCGCTCTGCAGACCAGCCATATCACCATGAAGAAGGTACCTAGCTTCTCTGGTTTCCTCATTAGGAAAATGCCATACCCCACAGGGATGTGATACACCCTCCAGGGCTGGTGAGAGATTTCACTTGACTGAACAGACTTGGAGACTTAGATCCTGGCCCCTCCCTGGATTCCAGCTTACCTCCTTTGTGCCAAGAATTTTGACTTCCTTAAATTCTGTCAGACCTGCCAGTTTCAGCTTAGAAGTGAAAGAAAGCTTGGAGCTGGCTGTAGAGGTGTGTTTATCTGTTCAGTATCTCTGAGTCTTAACTTTCTGATTCTTTGTTCCCCGGTGGCTCAGACAGTAAAGAGTCTGCCTACAATGCAGGAGACCTGGGTTCAGTCCCTGCATCAGAAACATCCCCTGGAGGAGGAAATGGCAACCCACTCCAGTATTCTTGCCTGGAGAATTCCATGGACAGAGGAGCCTGGCAGGCTACAGTTCATGGGGTTGCAAAGAGTTGGACACGACTGAGTAACACTTTCACTTCTTCATACACTTAACAGAAGACTAGGGGAAAGATTTCAAAAGCCTGGAGTTTGAGCTGGTTAAATGTTGGAAACACTGAAGCAATTTCTTTTTCTTTTTTTGAATTATCATGCTACACATATGTCTTTCTTTAATATCATCTCTGCAGCATATTCAGGAAAGTGTCTCCCACAGAAGGCAGAGGAGCTTGAGTCCCCTGCTTCCCCTGTTGGTAGCGAACCCCTGTCTGCATACATACCAGCCTTTGCTGCAGCGCTTTTTTAAATGTTTTCTCATTTAACTGTCACAGGTGCACCGTGCCGATGAGAGACAAAGAAGGAAAACAAGACTACAGGTGGTTATTCCTCGTGTCAAAATACCGTTCTCTGTTTGGCTCGTATTCCAGGCCCACTTACAGACCGACACAGAGATCCTGGGTGGCTTTTAGGAACCACTTTCTGTTGTCGTCTTTGCACAGTGGAAGATCCAGGGTTCCTGGTTTACGTGTGTCCTGAGAGGAAGAGTATTTTGATTTGGGAGCCTTGGAGTACCTTATTTGACAGGATTCAACGGTTGGAAAACACTTAGGCACTCACCTCGTCAGAGCTGTTCTAACTGAGCCGAGAGGATGGCCGTTGAGGGGAGACCCGGGCTGTTCTCATGCTTACTTTCAGTGACAAATTCAGCAACTCAAGGACTGTAAGAAGGTAGAAAAAAAGAATTGTATATGTTAATGGCAGTTCCCGTCACATCTCAGGTAATACCGTTTAACAAGTTAGACTTAATATGAGATCCAGAAACAAAGCAAATGAGAAGAATAGCTTTGGGGACTTCCCTGGTGGTGTCCAGTGGCTAAGATCTCACCTTGCTGTGCAGGGAGCAGGAAACATTGAAACAGTGATCCCCTGATCGGGGAACTAAGATCCCATGTGCCTCCACAGCCAAAAAACATAAAGCAGAAGCAATATTTTAACAGTTTCAATAAAGATTTTTAAAATGTTCCACATTTAAAAAAAGGAATAGCTTAGGGTAAATTGAGCCTCTTGTTTCTTCCCGTTTATCAGACTGCAAAAATTAAAAGTTTAAGCAATGAAGTGGTAGACGTTGGCACTTTACTTTGTGAAGTGCAGGAAGATATGAGAGTAGCCATTGCTGTCGATGAGGAACGAATATAGCATCGTGGTTCAGGAGGGAAGCAGCTCATAAACCCTAAGAGTGGACGTCACCTCGAGGACGCCACTCATGTGTCTGCCAGAGTCACCCTTGTTCTCGTTACAGTGATCTCTCTCGGTTCAGTCTGTTCTTCCCAAGAAACTTCTGTTTTCCCGTGTGGCCGCTGCTGTCTTGGTGCTGCTCTCTCGCTGAGCATGGTGTTGGCTTTTAGCAGAGTCAGTGGCTTCAGGTTGCTCCCCTGGGTTAATAGATGAGGTTTGGGAAGCCTCCCTTTGCTTTCCTCTTGCCTTCAGAAGTCAGGCTGATTCATAGCATAGATTTGGCATTGAGGTGATGAGTTGCTTGCATTTCTGATCTATTACCTGGGAGCCACCATTTAATCAGCGTAACCCTGCTTCTGCTTAAGCCCTCTGACAAGTATGGGCAGAGGGAAAAACGTTAGATGCTAGAATAGACAAAAGGGAAGGACACCTTAGTTTGACAACAGCTGATGCAGTGATGCAGCATCCGCATTTTTTTTTAATTGACTTTTTTATTGCAGTTTTAGTTTGCCAGCAGAATTGAGTGGAAATTAGAGTTTGCATATACTTCTTGGTGTATGCTGTATACCTCTCCCCCGCCCCAAAACACACACACAGGTTTCCTCTTATAACATCTTGCATTAGTGTGTAATGTGGTAAATTTGTTAAACCTGATGAGCCAGTATTGATACCTTGGTAGTAACTGAAGTCCACAGTTTGCCTTAGGGTTCACCCTCATGTCGTCTGTCCTGTGAGTTTAACAGACGTATGATGGCATGTGTGCACCGTTAACAGTCACACAGAGCGGCTTCACTGCCCTGAAAGCCAGCTGTGCTCCCCTAATTCATCCCTCCCTCTTGCCTACCTTCTGCATTTTATTGGGTTGGGCCAGAAGTTCTTTGGGGTTTTTCCATCAGATGTTATGGAAAAACTTGAACAAACTTTTTGGCCAACCCATTATTTAGCAAAGTCCATTGATTTATTCCAATTCTCAGGAAAGGTTTCCCTTTCATAAAAACTGCTAAAAAATACTGAAAATTTTAAAGTGGGTGAAGTCACCTTCCTAAAAAGTAAGTTGCTCTTATTTGGTTCTGTTTTTTTCCAGTCCGTGTCTTGTTGTGAATATGCACTTGATCCGTTATTATAAACGGCAGGGCGGCATCAACCCTGTGCTGTGCCCTTTTCACACAGTGCTCACCTATAAGCGTGGAGAGTGCTGGGTGTGGTGGTTTTGATCTTACATTTGTACAAGGACTAGCTCATGGGAAAGCAGGAGACTTGATGTGGGACTTCAGAAACTATTTGTAGCAGCGTCTATAGACGGAGCTTCACATCAGCTGTAGTTTGTCTCTTCCAACTCAGCCCAGTACGGAGAGTCAGGCCGTCTCCTCTCTGCACCCAGGTTCATGCCGGAGCCCAACCTGCCCCCGCTGCTGCTCTACGACTCAGGGTCCCTCCCCTCCGGCGCAGACCCGCAGCAGGTGATCAACATCGACCTGCTGCGGGAGCAGCTCCCTGAGCTGCCCCGCGTCACCCGCGAGAGGCTGGTGCGACAGTACGGGATGCTGCCGGAGCACAGCTGCGCCCTGCTGGTGGGTCCTCTCCAGAGGCTGCGGTAGGCCGCTGGGCGGGCGGGGGGCTCCGGGTGGAGTGCGGAGGCTGCACTGCGGGTGGAGTGCAGGGGGCTCCGGGTGGAGTGCGGGGGGCTCCGGGTGGCATGCGGCGGGCTCCTGGTGGCGTGCGGGGGGCTCCGGGTGGAGTGCAGAGGCTGCGCTCGCCTTCCTCATGAGCCTCGGGTGGATACGCCTCTGAAGACCCACGAGGCGGGCTCCTCGGTCAGTCATTTCTTGTGTGTAGACTTGCAGAGCTGCTCACAGCAGCCGTGGAGGCTTCTTGAAGACAGTCTGGATGTTCGGGATGGCCCTTCACTTGTCTCTCTGCAGGACAAAAGGAAATCAATAGATAGGCTTTCTGGATGTCAGGCAGTGTTGAACCGTGCCAGGGTCTGGCAGGAAGCTGGGTTCTCACAAAGCAGACAGTTGTTTTACCGACTGTAGAAGAAACGTTTATTCTGCGCGAAATGCTGCAAACTCTGACTAAACGCCTCGGTCCTTGGAGGGCACCTCTGAAGGGGCCGTTACAAATCTGACACCATGGAGATGTGCTCAGGGATGTTCCATCCTGTCTAGGGCTGCGGGGCTCAGCGGTTCCGCTGGTCACGGCCACGTTAAAGTGGCTGGCGTCCGTGAGAGTGGTGTGGTGTCACCATTGTCTTCTGCCTGTCTGTCAGGAAGGCTGTGCGGAGATTCTCCGCAGCGTCTCTCAGGGACGGGCTGTCTGCCGCACTCATCGCGGGGAGCACGGAGTCTCTGGGAAGTCTGGGCTGTTGCATTGTGATTGAGGGGTAACTGAGCAGGGATGTTAGGATATTCATGTTTGTATGTATATTTATACACTTCAGTGACAAAACCCTGCTGTTTCTGGTACATGGTAGACGAGCGAATGCTTGTTGAATGAATGAGTCTCTGTTTATCATCCATAAATCAGCTCATTTGAAAAGAATCAGAGAGTATAGAAAACTCAGTTTTGTCAGATCGACCTGGAGAAAACACATGCGTCCCAAGAGTCTTCAGGGTAGTAGGCGTCTGTATGAGACTCACAGGCAGCCTTGTTCACCGCATCAGACATGGTAGGTTCTTTTCTCACACTGCAGGCCGAGTGGCTCGCCGCCTCCCGTGCACTGCTGTTGTACCCACACCTCTGTGGCGATTGTGTCAGGGTATTCTAATTCTTTATTAATTGGTGTGTTTTGTTCCGGCAAGGACTGTCTCATCCACTCGCCATGTCAGCACTGCTGAATGCCAAGCCTGTGTGTGAACCAGCGAACAGCTTGTTCAGAACACCTTTTAACCTGGAACCTCCTAGAATTCACACACTGTTCCCAAGTTGATTTAACAAACCCGAATTTTAGTCTCACACACCTTCCCCACCATCTTGAATTTCCACCCCACTTGAAATCAACTTCAGACTGAATAGTGAATGCTAAGTTCTAGTCCTGCATTTTGTAATGTATTTGCCAAATTCTGTAAGGATGAGAGAGGGTACAAACTGAGGCTTCTCAGCCCCAGAGATAGTGTTCACCTCCAGCAAGTTCTCTGAAGCAGACACATGTTCATGTCTATGTCCCAGGCTCCACTTCTGTGTCCTTCAAGCACCTTAGCCGCAGAGGCCTTGGAGAAATGTTTGCGGACAGTGGCAAGTGAGTGAGTTTCTGGTTTTTTCATAGTTTAAGGCCCTGTTTTGTTGTTGTTTATTGTTATTAAGTCGCTAAGTCGTGTCCAACTCTTTGTGATCACATGGGCAGCACGCCAGGCTCCTTTGTCCTCCACTGTCTCCCAGAGTTTGCTTAGATTTATGGCCATTGAGTTGGTGATCCTGTCTAACCGTTTCATCCTCTGCCACCCTCTTCTCCTTTTGTCTCAGTCTTTCCCAGCTTCAGGGGCTTTTCCACTGCGTCGGCTCCTCGCTTCAGTCATGTCTGACTCTTTGCGACCCCATGGACTGCAGCACGCCAGGCCTCCCTGTCCATCACCAACTCTTGGAGCTTTCTCAAACTCATGTCCATTGAGTCAGTGATACCATCCAACCATCTCATCCTCTGTTGTCCCCTTCTCCTCCCACCTTCAATCTTTTCCAGCATCAGGGTCTTTTCTAATGAGTCAGTTCTTCACATCAGGTGGTCAAATTATTGGAGTTTCAGCTTCAGCATCAGTCCTTCCAATGAATATTCAGGACTGATTTCCTTTAGGATGGACTGGTTTGATCTCCTTGCAGTCCAAGGGACTCTCAAGAGTCTTCTCCAGCACCACAGTTCAAAAGCATCAGTTTTTTGGTGCTCAGCCTTCTTTATCTCACATCCACACATGACTACTGGAAAAACCTTAGCGTTGACTATATGGACCTTTGTCGGCAAAGTGATGTCTCTGCTTTTTAATACCCTGTTTTGGTTTATCATACCTTTCCTTCCAAGGAACAAGTGTCTTTTATTTCATGGCTGCAGTCACTGTCCACAATGATTTTTGGAGCCCAGGAAAATAAAATCTGTCCCTGCTTCTATGTTTTCCCCTTCTATTTGCCATGAAGTGATGGGACCAGATGCTATGATCTTAGTTTTTTGAATGTTGAGTTTCACATCAGCTTTGTCACTCTCTTCTTTCACCTCATCAAGAGGTTCTTTAGGTCCTCTTCATTTTCTGCCATTAGAGTGAACTTCCAGATGTATAAGCCCTGATTATGGAAACTTATTTTTGTCTACTCACTTCAGCACTTGTATTAGCATCTTCTATGCGGCAGGTACTGAGATGGGGACAGAGACACTTTTTTGATTTGTTTTCTTTGCTTTCCAAGAACATGTCTATATGACACCTCAGCTGACCAGCCCCCAGAGCAGATTGCAGTAGATCGTAGATGTATGATGCATGATGCGGGCCAGGAGCCCAGCGGAGCTAGTGATGACCTTGATGGGACAAGTGGGGGAAACTCTCAAGGAGGTGCTGGCTTTTAAGCCAGTTTTATAAGAGCTTTTTTTTTTTTTGATATATTAAGACTGTGCTTGCAGATAATGTATTAGGTGATTCATTTTGCAGTATTTGTTGTTTTTTTTTTTTAACGCCTAGTACTTGAAATTTTCAAGACAAATGAGAAGAGAACTAGTAATATGGAAGGAGGATGATTCAGACAATTTCTTTTCCGAAATTAGGCACCCTGAGCTCTTGATGACTTAGTAATCATTGGAAGCTGAGTTACTCATAACATGCCCGAAAGTGGTATGTTCATGTTTTTTTCCTGACTTCCTCAGAAACACAACAGATTGCTGAGAAGGACAGATGCACCAATCTAATGAACCATCTTTCAATTTAAGGAGTGCCTGGGAGTATTCATTAAATCAGTAGCGTAGTGGAGGTGTGCTCTGCAGAGCTCTGACTCCACGCTCCTGCCTTTGGGTCACTGATTAAATGAAGCGTTAAGCATACAGTCCTTACTGGTAACGCAATCCTTACCCATTAACGGTTAAAAACAAAAAAAAAAACTTCAGAGCTTAACTGTTAATTTTTTAAAGTGAAGTATAGTTGATACACAATGTTATTTGTTACGTATGCACAATATAGTGATGCACGGTTTTCAAGGGTGTATTCCGTTTGTCGTTGCTGTAATAGCGGCTGTCTTCCCTATGTTACACAACTCTGCCCTTGTCACTGCACTGTGCGGTGAGCACTGAATTGTGTGGTAATAATTTCTCCTTGGCATTTACAAAACTCTAATATAGTCTGTCTTAGCATCCACCACAAAGTCTGGCGCACAGTAGGCATTGGTGAACAGATGGACAGATGAGTGGATGAATGGGATTCTCACAGTACTCACGAAGCCCTGGGGAAAGCAGCGTTCCTGATAAAGCGTCCCTGTTTCCCAAAGTCAGGTACACCCTTTTGACAGCCCAACAAATCAAGGTGGAACCTGTGTTACTGAGCTTGGCGGGGAGAAGCCTGGGTTTTCTGCCTCAATCAGGCCATGTGCTGTGACTGTGCCCCTCGCTCCTAAAGAACGTGTTTCTTCAGGACCTTGGAATCAAGTGTGCATTCTCACGTCACCTCTTAAGCCCGCCTGATAATCCCCTCCCACCGTACCCTGTGTGAGTGTTTCTTCCTCATGAAGCATATCATGTCACATCTGGAGCTTCAGCCTTTTTTTCCTCTCTGTGTCAGACTCCCAGATTTCTGACCTCATTTGTCAGGAGTAAGGAATGGACGTATGGAGGGTGAGGTCGAGTCATTAGGATTCTAGAGAAATGAGAGGTCCCAGTAGCATAGCGAGTCCTTCCCTGAGTCAGTGTGTCCAGGAGTAATTGTGAGAACAGTCATATATGCAGGTGTGTCTTTTTAGCAGATAATAAAAGGTGATTTCTGTGGGGATGTCTCTTCCTAGACCCTGCTTTGCTGAACAGGGAATCCAGATGAGTTGTTGTCATTGGCCCGATAGGCAGCTCAGGGTCAGTTGAGGCCATTAGCTAACAGCGGGTTCCGCGGTTCCAGGTCCGAAAGTGGACCACTTTCTAATTGAGGCCGTCCTCCCAGCACCCTCTGCGGTGCTGCCGTCCGTCAGCCCATTTTTCTGGTGAGGAAGCGCCACCTCTGAGGTTGAGTGTGAGC
Source organism: Oryx dammah (assembly GCF_014754425.2). Taxonomy (NCBI): domain Eukaryota; kingdom Metazoa; phylum Chordata; class Mammalia; order Artiodactyla; family Bovidae; genus Oryx; species Oryx dammah. Next base: position 6,121,446 of record NW_024070196.1, read on the forward strand.
CACCAAGTGACTGCCGGGCCTGAGGGGAGCTGACTCCAGGGCCCAGGCGCCCGCTTCTGAGCTCCTGCCTGCTTGGACAGAAGTGGGCCCCAGGGCCCGGTGGGAATCCCGTTTCAAGTTCATTGCTGTTTTGAGTCACCAAATAGAGAAAACAGTTGTTTACTTATGTGGGTATTAATACTTTATCCAGCTCCTCTGAGGCTTCATGAAAGAAAGTCATAGAATGTCAGTCCATTTAAACTTTCTTCCCACCCCCCTCGGTTTTTAAGATGCCAGCCTGCCCTATAAATAAACATAAGTGCTGTCTGCTAAATTTAGTGAAAGTCAGTCAAATCCAGTGGAAAGCAGAACTTTTGTTCATTTTCCAAGTAGAAAAGCAATGTAAGCTCTCCCACAGTTCTGTTTATTTTGTTTCTTAGACTTTGTGCCTTGGGTACTTGTCCCAACCTGACAGAATATTTGAAAAGGGCCTCCACATAGTGTATGGCGTTTGTGGGATGGTTTTGCCTGATGCAGTTAGTGAGAACGCATCTGAGCTCTCTGGTTGGCTGGCTGTGTATGAGTTCGTGGACTGATTTCCGTGTCATCTGTTGTGCGAGATTTCAGTGGCGGAATGGGTGTAGCAGCCCCAATTCAGTGTCTTCTGAGAGCCTGTTGTACTCACCACAGTGCCCTGTGTTTCTTTGCTCAGTCGTGTCCTGACTCTGCGACCCCATAGACTGTAGCCCGCCAGACTCCTCTGTCCATGGGATTTTCCCAGCAAGAATACTGGAGTGGGTTGCCATTTTCTTCTCCAGTACCCTACGCTGTTTTCAGATGTAAGAGCTTCATCTTTTCTGTGTTATGTTTAACTCTCTTGAGTAGCCCTACAGGAAAGATTGACACACTGAGACAGACGCTTTTTTTTTTTTAATATAGTTGATTCACAATGTTCTGCTCACTTCTACTGTACAGCAAAGTGACTGTCACTTTGACAAAGCTATACGCATGTATACCTCTTCTTTTCCGTTAGGGTTCACCCCAGGACAGTGACCATAGTACCTGTGCTGTTCCTTCAGCAGGACCTTGTCGTCCTCTGTTCTGTGTATAATAGTTGTTGTCTGCTAACCTCAGACGCCCAGTCCATCCCTCCCCAACTCCCTCCTCCCCTCCGGCAACCACATGTCAAGATGGACACTCTTGATTCCAGATCTCACCTCTGATGGTTGCGGGGCGGGGGGCACTGAGAACGTTCCTGAAGCTGTTGCTTCCCCAAAGGAAAGAGGAGGGGAACGGGACACTCGGCCCCAAAGATGGCAGGCACAGTAGTGCCTTCACTGAGCCTACAATACCTGCCTGCAGCCAAGCAGACATGCTGCTCCCAGGGAAAGGGCGGCAGACAGCTGCTGTCACATCCAGAGCTGTGCAGGGCAGAGTTTTGGGGACAGCCTACCCGAGGCCCCACGAGACTGTAGGTAGATACAACTGTGACCCTCCAAGTCAGTGACTTCTGCTGCCTTGAGTCTGTCTGTTTGTGTGCAGTCTCAAGACACGTGGTTTTCTTTGAACAACTTCCTTGCCCAGCCAGTTAGTCCCCATTTAAAGCCATAGTCTTTAGTTTCTGGCATCATGAGAAAGGGTACGGTGTCTCCAAGGAACAGAGAGACAGGAGATATCATGACGATGGCTGGTTGTCAGATGGACTGTTTTCTGAGAGTTTTGCTCGCGGTCTCTTGTTAGCTTGAAATGGCCTGGTTTTCTGTCTGGATGAATTGCCTATAAAATAATTTCTCATGACAAATATCTGTATATCCCATAAGTAATACTGCTTTAAAGCTAATAACTAAAAAAGCATCTGCAACCTTATTGACTAGTTTTAGACTGCCCAGACTTAGAAGACTCACCGTCGGACCACAGCTGAAGGAAAATCCATTTGGTCAACATTGTCGCTTGCCGTTTTTGAGCTCCATGCAATTTTCAGAATTGATTTTATTCTTCAGTTTATGAAATCACATCCAGTGCTTGCCAACTTAAGGGTGCTTTCACAGTCTATGCACAGAAAAAATAGCCGATATTTTGTTCCGGTCAAGTCGATTCAAAAGACACGTCTTCTAACTTGACTCCTGCAAAACCCACAGTTAGTTCCTTCATTTCAAGTGCAGGCGCCAAGGGGCTTTCAGAGGTAGAATCCACCAGGCGCAGAGCCATCTGAGCGCCAGGCTTGGGGACTGTCAGGGGCTCTGTCCCCAAGCCCATCCTGAAGCCTCATATCCTGTCTGTGGGCTGCTTTCCTTTCTGGGACAGTTAACAGAAGACCGCTGTTGAGTTACACAGGTTTCCTCCGTGAAAAGCATTTTGGCAGCACTGACTTTAGGCTCACTGAAGGTTGATTATCATCAGAATTGATTTCTTGACAACATCCTTTCTGCGCCCCATTCTCCCAGTATTTGATTATGCTTGTCTGCTGACAGCTTTTATTACCTGAGTTATTTGATTTTGATTGTCCAAGGGAAAGTCCAGCTCCCCAGGTGGTTTCCCTCCGCATCCCTCCCAGAGTGAGTGCGTCACAGACAGTGGAACCTTATAGCCGACTGTCTGTGGGTGAAGGGAGTCCAACTCAGATGTGTGCACTTTCTGGCTTTGCTACGAACAGAGCACAGGTGAAATTGTTGGGACCAGGGTTTTATTCAGATTTTAAGGGTCCCCAAGCCCTCTGGGAGTGTGATCCAGAGGTGGAAATTGTGGAGACCACAATAGGACTATAGACAGCCCCCCTGAAAGCATGTACTCTCCGAGTCATAACAGCGGGCACACCGTCGGTGTTTGGGGTCGCTTTCAGAGCTGCAGGTGCTCATGTTCTTGAAAGTGGAGTGGTGGTTCAGGATTCCGGCTCCCTCCTGACTCTCAGTGGAGAGCAATGCCCCTAGGCCAGCTTCACACACCCATTAGCCACTTTTTGATTTCCACCAATGACGACTCCTCTGAATGAGTCTTTTTTTTTTCCCTCACCCCTTGAAGGATTTCCACAGCCACTGCTTGTTTCCATGAGCAGCAGTGGGAGGCCCCGTTCACATCTAGACTCGGACCCTTCCCCACTGCACATTCCTGTCCTCCCCGGGGCTATGCCTTGTGCTTTTTGCCTGGGAACCACTGCTCTCTCGGGGCATGCTTGCCTAATGTCCATCTTGTCCCAGAATTAGCATTGATGTACTTTTCAGGGTCATTTTTCATTAAGTTGTTGGGTCTGTGTTCTGCTTTTCTCACTTTGGAAGAGCGAGTGGACTCACAGGAATGATGGGGAAGCACAGAGTTCATGTGCAGATTCAGGACCATCTTCTCCGTAGGAACACCCCTCTGCACAGTGACACACGAGAGCACAGCCCGGTGAGCGCTGCTGCCATTTAGTCGCAGCTGTGGGGTCCCCAGGCTGTCAGCCGCTCCCACCACAGCTTCCTGACCCGCCCAGTTCAGTGCACTCACTCAGTCATGTCCAACTCTTGCAACCCTCCCCGTCCATCACTAACTCCCAGAGCTTGCTCAGACTCATGTCCATTGAGTCAGTGATGCCATCCAGCCATCTCACCCTCTGTGGTCCCCTTCTCCTCCTGCCTTCAGTCTTTGCCAGCATCAGGGTCTTTCCCAATGAGTCAGTTCTTCTCATCAGGCAGCCAAAGGATTCGAGCTACAGCTTCAGCATCAATCCTTCCAATGAATATTCAGGACTGATTTCCTTTAGGATTGACTGGTTGGATCTCCTTGCAGCCCAAGGGACTCTCAGGAGTCTTCTCCAACACCACAGTTCAAAAGCATCAGTCCTTCGGTGCTCAGCCTTCTTCACAGTCCAACTCTCACATCCATACATGACCACTGAAGAAGCCATAGCTTTGACTAGATGGACCTTTGTTGACAAAGGAATGTCCCTGCTTTTTAATATGCTGTCTAGGTTGGTCATAGCTTTACTTCCAAGCGTCTTTTAATTTCATGGCTGCAATCACCATCTGCAGTGATTTTGGAGCCCAAGAAAATAAAGTCTCTCACTGTTTGCACTGTTTCCCCATCTATTTGCCATGAAGTGAGGGGACCAGATGCCATGATCTTTATTTTTTGAATGTTGAGTTTCAAGCCAGCTTTTTCACTCTCCTCTTTCACTTTCATCAAGAGGATCTTTAGTTCTTCACTTTCTGTCATAAGGGTGATGTCATCTGCGTATCCAGAGTTATTGATATCACTCCCGGCAATCTTGATTCTAGCTTGTGCTTCATCCCGCCTGGCATTTCTCATTATGTACCCTGCATATAAGTTATAAGCAGGGTGACAGTATACAACTTTGACGTACTCCTTTCCCAGTTTGGAACTTGTTATTCCATGTCTGGTTCTAACTAACTGTTGCTTCTTGACCTGCATATAGATTTCTCAGGAGGCAGGTCAGGTGGTCTGGTATTCCCATCTCTTTCAGAATTTTCCAGTTTGTTTTGATCTATACACTCAAAGGCTTTGGCATATTCAATAAAGCAGAAGTAGATATTTTTCTGGAATTCTTTTGCTTTTTTTGATGATCCAGTGGATGTTGGCAATTTGATCTCTGGTTCCTCTGCCTTTTCTAAAACCAGCTTGAACATCTGGAAGTTCACGGTTCACGTATTGCTGAAGCCTGGCTTGGAGAATTTTGAGCATTACTTTACTAGCGTGTGAGATGAGTGCAATTGTGTGGTGGTTTGAACTTTCTTTGGCATTGCCTTTCTTTGGGATTGGAGTGAAAACTGACCATTTTCAGTCCTGTGGCCACTGCTGAGTTTTCCAAATTTGCTGGCATATTGAGGGCAGCACTTTCACAGCATCATAGTTTGGTCTCAGGTCAAACAACAGGGAGGGAACACAGCCCCGCCCATCGACAGAAAATTGGATTAAAGACTTACTGAGCATGGCCCCACCCATCAGAACAAGACCCAGTTTCCCCCACAGTCAGTCTCTCCCATCAGGAAGCTTCCATAAGTCTCTTATTCCTATCCTTCAGAGGGCCAACAGAGTGAAAACCACAATCACAGAAAACTAATCAAACTGATCACATGGACCACAGCCTTGTCTAACTCAATGAAACTATGAGCCATGCCATGTGGGACCACCCAAGACAGACGGGTCATGGTGGAGAGTTCTGACAAAATGTGGTCCACTGGAGAAGGGAATGGCAAACCAGTTCGGTATTCCTGCCTTGAGAACCCCATGAACAGTATGAAAAGGCAAAAATATATGACACCGAAAGATGAACTCCCCAGGTCCGTAGGTGCCCAGTATGCTGCAGGAGATGAGTGGAGAAATAACTTCAGAAAGAATGAAGAGATGGAGCCAAAGCACAAACTACACCCAGTTGTAGATGTGACTGGTGATAGAAGTAAAGTCCGATGCTGTAAAGAGCAATATTGCATAGAGACCTGGAATGTTAGGTCCACGAACCAAGGTAAATTGGAAGTGGTCAAACAGGAGATGGCAAGAGTGAATGTTGACATTTTAGGAATCAGAAAACTAAAATGGACGGTAGTGGGTGAATTTAACTCAGATGACCATTATGTCTACTACTGTGGGCAAGAGTCCCTTAGAAGAAATGGAGTAGCCATCATGGTCAACAAAAGAGTCTGAAATGCCCTGCCTGCCCAGTTAGGTATAAACGTGTGCCTTGGTCACCCACATCGAAGTAGTTAGACTGCAGGGAAACAGGAGGTGCTTGACACCAAAACTCTGTGAGTGACCACGGGGTTTGTTTTGTAGCCTCAGGGATGCTGCTGAAGCAGGCAGCGTCCACGAGAACATGCTCCCTAACTCCTCTGGGGAGGGTGTGGAGGCACGCCAGTCATCCCCCCAGCCGCGGAAGCCCTAAATAGGAAGGGGGTGCCGCTGTTGTCCCCCAATCTGGGAACCAGTGTGTGTCAGACCCAGTGGAGAGCGCCACGGGGTTTGGACGACCTTGGCAACAGCAGCACTTGAACCTGCCATTTTCTCCTCCTGGTTTCTAAGCTGTTTGCTAAGGGCTTTTGCGACATTTTTACTATGCTAAGAACCTTTGAACAGCTGGCGACTCTCAAATAAAATAATGGAAATGATAGGGAAACATGTTCTTTGGATGGGCAATTTGCTGTGTTGTCGTACCCAGCCCTAGTGGGTGCTCAGCTTCAGTCCCCAGGTAGACGGGGTGTGACTGTCCTCCAGTAGCAGCATCGGAACCTGGGGGACGGGTACAGAGCCCCAGCCCTGCTGTTTTCTTGTGTCAGCGTTGGGGTTGGATGCGTTAGTGTAGAGAAAGCTCCTATAATTGTTACAGTTGGAACCACTGTGAGCATCACTGGCAGCAGCGGCAGCCCCCTCGCGTGGCTGCCATGGAGCAGGTATTCAGGCAGTGGGGCCAGCTTGGGGCTCACTCCCTGCCACGTAGCCAGCTGTTCCATGGCGTCTGCTCTGTGTCCTCTCTCTTCCCCGCCTCTGCCGCCAGCCAGCCGTCTCTCTCGGGTTGCATTCTCCTTCTAAATATAGTCCAGCCTCATCCTGCCCTGTCTTCAGGTGCCCAGGGTGTGTGACTTAGGACAGGAAGGGCAGTTGCAAAATCAGCCTTCATCCTGTTCCAACAGGATAGACTCCTGGCATCTTGTCATCTCTGGTGGTAGACTGAAAAGTTGGCTTTCGGGCAGCTTGCAGGGGTGGATGGGGTTCCTTCCCAAAGCAGCAGAGGAGGCAAGGTGCCCCGCCCGCCTTGCCGCGTCCCAGCAGTGACCAGCAGGCAGATTTCCCTGGCGGTGGAGAGTTCCTGTCTGTGACAGAGAGGCTGGCTTGGCACTGGCTCTGAATAGAATGGAACGCTTTGGGAAATTTGATTAAAATGTGGAAAAGATGCTTCTCATTCGCAAAGCTGTAGAGAGTGCCTGGCATGACACAAAAGCCAGGACCAGTCGTCTCTGCCACCTGGGCTTTCTCTGAAGGAAGTTCCAGCTGCAGTCAGCCGGCAGGCTTGATGCCCTATGCAGCTGAGTTTCAGCTCCATCTGATGTGGGTTAGGTGATTCGTGCTGGCTTGTTGCCTCTGCGAAGGATGTTAGAGGGCCCCTAATGCACTGGCCTTTCTGCTTTGCTCTTAATATGATTTTCATGTCAAGGAATTACTGGTCTGCTGTTTTCCTGCAAAAACCAGATGGCTTCATGGCTGCATTCACAGGGACTTCTGAGATCCGTGCCAAGCTTATTAGCATCTGCCGATCTCACAGAAAAACAAGGCCTTACCTAGAATGCTGTGTGGCTTTTCTTTTCCCTCTGAATAGAGGGCTTCTGCTGTAAAGAGTGCAAGTGGGCAGCCCACGTGTGACTTTGCATGCACCCGTCACTCTGGCGGCGGCAGCTCAGCCTCCCACAGCCCTGCCGCCCACAGCTCACCCCGCCACGGTCGCAGCCTTCCCCATCGCCTACAGATCGTGACCTGAACCCACGTATCCCCAGTGAAGCCCTGCTCCAGCTCCGAGACACTGCTTCACAGCACTGACAGGAAAAGACAAACAGAAATCTGACTTGCCATGTTATCCATCCAATAAAAAACCACCCAAGTGTAGAGGAATAGATACTCATCACGTCCCAGCAACTCAGCCAGGCCTATGAGTTCAACTGCAGTATTTCTGGGTGGGTTTAGAAAAAAACCTTTCCTTGGCAAAGCAGAGTCCTCCTGACAGCTCTTTTCACCAGCAGGCCAGCCTGTCGGAGTTAAAAACAAAGGGAATCCTGCTTGTCTGACTGGGGCCAGATAGCGGTTTCCTCCCTCCCCAGTGGTCTGTGTGCCGTTGTGGAAGTTTGAATACTTTTCCGTAAGTTAAGCAGAACTTTTCTCTTCATGCTGTCTGGATTTGCCTTCATCTGTAGTCAAACTTTGGCTGCCAGGGTGGCCTTTGCCCTGGTTTAGCATGAGCAGAATAATAGCATCAGCTTGAAAAGAGATTCAGGAGATGATTATGGGATTATTCAGTAGGCTTGTCACCAGAGAATGCATCTGTTATGAAGGGCACGTAGTGGGGTGTGTTGTTTTTTTTTATGGAATTTCTATTTTAGCCACTGCAGGCCTGTGTGTATATTATAGCAGCTACAATAGCAAAACATTGAGAGCACTTTTGTTAGTGTGTCTTGCTTCTTCCCAGTATTGTATTTTCTAGAATGTTCTTTTGATTAATGAAGGCTCTCTGAAAGGGACGAGGGTGAGAGCCTTACCTGCCATATAAAGTTAAAAAAGGATATTTCAAAAGGGTGGTTTGATTTGAATTTCAGCAGGTAGGGGAAACTTGCTACTTAAATTGTGTTTCCTCTGCATTTGGAAACTTCACTCTCCCAGATGTATGTAGAAGGTGTTTTTATTTTCCTTATTGAAAAATAAGAGGTAGGCTTAGCCGGATTTCCCTGTTCTGCCAGACCCACCGTGGTGGATAGTTAGCCACAGTGTACGACTTGATGAGTGACTTGGGGGTTCATCTTAGGCTTCACTGTAGCAATTCCATGGCGCTTCCCCTGGTGGTCCAGTGGCTGAGACTCCGAGCTCCCAGTGCAGGGGGCCTGGGTTCGCTCACTGCTTGGGGAACTGGACCCCACATGCTGCAGCAGAGAGCCCTCATGCCGCAGCTGAGACCTAGTGCAGCCAAGTAAATAAACTGTAGCAATCCTAATATTTAAAGGTGAGCATGGCATGATACAGGATGAATATTCGTGTGTGATTTTTTTCTTTTTTTAATACAAGGCAGTGGGAGACATTGATTCACCCACTGATGCTAATTAGGCAGCCGCCGTGATATAGCACTGACGTAGCTCTGGTCACAGAGAGAAAGGGCGGCGTGGCCCTCGGCTCACAGAACTGGTGGTCCAGAGTGGGAGGGGCCTCTGCCAACCCGTGTCCATGAGGAGCCAAGCCACGGTCATTTTCGTGGAGCATGGTGAGCGCCGGGGTCAGCCAGGCCTGGCCCAGCCAGTCGCATGGCCCACGTGGGTCACATGCCCATGTCCTTTTTCGTTTTGAGACCATGTGAAAATCACTTCCGTCACTTCTGGAGACGATACGCAGAGGAATACAGTTAGGATCCACTTTTGAGTTTTCAGAAGTAGAGTATTCTTTCTGTTCCTTTTGTCTGCTTCTTTTCTTACCTTCTTATTCTGGCAGCTACTAGGACTTCCGAGAGGAGACGGGCCTGGAAAGAGGACATACTGCTCCAGGATGAAGGCTGTGGCCGCACGTGGCTGACACGGCGACAGCAGTGGGGTTAGGGGTGATGGATTTTGCTGTCGTGGACCGCAGAGCCCAGGCGTCTGCAGTGCGTTCGTCCTTTGACACGGTGCTGTGTGAAGGCAGGGTGGCAGCAGTAGGGGTAGCAGCCTTGCTGTCTACTTAAAGCACTTTGTCAGAATTCTCTGGTGACACCTCTGTGTTTGGGAGGTACCAGGAGATGTCTCAGAGGAGGCGGAAGGTGGCAGTTTCAGAATGCTGATCTTCCATTTTGGGGAGGTTTTATATAATTTTATTTTTTTCTTTCTTTACAGAATGAAGTTGGCCTACTGGAGTTCTTCCAAAATGTGATCAAAGAAACTAGGGCAGAGCCCAAAAAAGTGACTAGTTGGGTCCTCAACACTTTCCTGGGCTTTTTAAAGCAACAGAACCTTGCCGTCAGTGAGAGGTGAGTGGGGTCTGGGGAGGGCATTTTCTTTTGTCATGATCTCTGTGTCCAGAAGCAGCTGAAATAGGTCAGGGCCAGGGTTCTGTCCTTCCCCACCCCGCCGCGCCCCGATCTCCTGACGAGACACAGACCTTCCCTGTGAATGTCAGGGCTGTCCGCCTTCACCTGCACATCTGAAAGCTTGTTGGTGTGTTCGGGTCTCTGACCACCCACCCTGGCCTGTGTGCTGTGCTGGGCTGGGGGCCTGAGATGAAAACAGTGAAGAGTTGGTCTCGACTGTAAGAAAGCAGACAGTCGGCTCAGGGTGATCCTGCTGCACCACAGCTGTGCCCGGCCACCCGTGAATACACAAAAAGGGACCAAGGCCGGGCATCACCCTCAGGAGGGGGAACGAGGCTCCCTCAGAGGCCAGGCCCTGGGGAACCAGCGGGAGTGGCCAGGAGGAAGGGGCAGGACACCTCCTGAGAAGGGGTAGGGATAGCTGAGCTGGCCCGAGTGGGGGTGACTGGGGCCAGACCAGACGCCCAGCAGTCAGGGTGCCCGGGCGTGGGGGCCAGCATGCATGGACAGCCCCAGGGGGTCCCTGGTGCAGCACCTTGGGGAAGGCCGTGAACAGTCTGGGATAAGTGGATGGTGGGCTTGGAGCGTGTAGATGGAACTGGAAGCCGCTGAAGCGAAGGAGAGCTGTCAGGGAGGACACGGCTGACCGTGGCCAGGGAAGGGGCCTGAGATGCCCTGGACTTTACCCGTGGAGCGTGGGCAGGCAAGAAGGGGAGAACTGGGAGTGCGGGTGGCAGAGAAGGAAAGGAAAGGGCCGAGAGGGAGAGAAGGAGCAGTGCGGGGCTCATCGGGGATACACAGCTGGGTGGCAGGGACAGCAGGACCCCGGGGGGAAGCAGAACCCATCTGGGCGGGTGTCATTGCTGCGGGAGCGGAGCGGGGGAAACAGGCGCGCGTTGATACACAAGTCCGAACAGTTGTGCATTCCGAGAAGTTGCCCGTGTGCATTCAGCCACTGGCTCACAGTGTGTGTGCGCAGCACCAGCAAGGCCACGCGGCCCATACCAGCCGTGACCTCGGTGAGCCACCCTTGGTGTCTAGCTGTAAACGCGGCACCTGCCTCCCAGGAGGAGGCAGGGTGCTGGTGAGCCCTCAGCGTCGGCTTCCTTCGCTTTTCGTGCTGGCGTATCAAGTACCAAACACCCTCAGGTCCCCAAACCCCTGAGGCGTCTGTTGCCCGCTTGTCTTTCCTCCCTGTCTTCTCCAGTCTGACCTTTCTACTCCAGTTTCTACATGGAAACCCTGGGCCTGGCAAGCCAGGCTGGAGCCTCCTGGCCGATTTGAGGGAGAAGGCATAGCTGCCCCTGAGCCTGACAGGGTGGGACGGGCTTGGTAAGGGAGGGGCCGGCGAAGTCTGTGGGCAACCAGGCATGAGAGCCAGCACCTTTGGGGACCATGGGGAGCATAGCCAAGAGGAACAGGGGGAGGAAAACAGCAGGAAATTCAAGTTGACTGTGTGATTGGGGCTCAGCCAGCGCATGGAGCAGGTGCAAGGTCTCGGGAGCTGAGCCGTGAAGTGCCAGCTGTGGAGAGAGGAGCAGGGCCCCGGCCCAGCCCTCGGGGAGCTCTGGGTCCTGGGGAGGATGGCCTTGCCCAGCAGCGCTGTAGTTCAAGGTGGGTGGGACGCTTCCTGCCTAGAAGCGCAAGCAATGCGGTGGGAGCAGAGAGGGTGAGACCACGATCGCCCAAGAGGCTCCAGGAAGGTGTGCTTTGAGCTGTTGGAGGAGATCTAACTCTTAGCCTTAAATAAGGCATTCTGTGTTGTTGGCTGACTACTAGTGTCCCTGAATTTGTCTCAGCAGAGCCCTTAGCTGCTTTCTGGTTCGGCTCCTTCACGTTTAGTGGAGAAGGAAAACCAGGCTCCAAGAAGTAACGTGCACCGATGCTCAGACTGGAAGCCTGTCCCCTGACTTTCAGATCAGTTTCTTTGTATGCTGATATGGGAAATGAGGGGTTGCTAACAACCATTGCGGGAGCTGAGGTTGATAAAAACCTGTTGAGGGAACCTGGAGCCCTGGTATTTATCCAAACAATTTGGAAGCATTACAGACTTAAGAACCCCAAGGGCACCTAACTCTAAATAAAAGTATATTTGGTTGTTCCAAAGTCAAGTAAGGATGAAGCTAAGCAAGTTCTGTCTTGCGGTGTAGGTAGAACAGGAGCTTAGAGCAGACGTTAACCATTGAGCAACCTCAGCAGCTGGGCTAGCGTTTCCAAAGCCTGGAAGGGCAGTAGCTGCAAAGCTGGCAACAGCCTCATGATGACGCTAGGCAAGGGATACCAGAGATCGTGCTGGCTGGAATTCATTTTACAAATGAGCGTTCATTTTTAAAGACCTCTCAGAAGACTGGTGTTTAAAGGGTCCAACCAGAAAAGTATTAGTCGCTTAGTCAAGTCTGACTCTTTGTGAGCCCATGGACTGTAACCCACCAGGCTTCTCTGTCCATGGGATTTTTCAGGCAGGAATATGGAGTGGGTAGCCATGCCCTTCTCCAGGGGATGTTCTCAACCCTGGGATGGAAACCAGGTCTCCCGCGTTACAGGCAGATTGTTCACCATCTGAGCCACCAGGGCAGCCTGAAAAGAAAGTGAAAGTTTCCCCATCATGTCTGACACTTTGCGACCCCATAGACTGTAGCCCACCAGGCTCCTTTGTCCGTGGAATTCTCCAGGCAGGAAGACTGGAGTGGGTTTCCATGCCCTTCTCCAAGGCATCGTCCTAACCCCAGAATAGAACCATGGCCTCCTGCATTGCAGGCAGATTCTTTACTGTCTGAGCAACCACAAAAGTGCTTGTTGAACTTGGCCCTCGTGCTATTTTGAGTATATAGCTCTTTTGGACGATAACTCCGTTAATAACAGGTTTGATTTAGTTACGAAGGTGGAAATTACTGGTCCCCTGATGTGGCATTCCCTGGTAGAATCAGGCCAGTGTAGCTCTCCAGTTCATTCCAGCTGAGGCCCTGAACCTGCAGGTCAGCTGCAGGCAGCAGCCCCCGAGGCCCTGGGAAACCAGCAAAGGCTTTTGAGCCGAGGAGGGACTGATGCCAGCGGGAGGGTTAGTCCCAGTGTGCTGTGCGGGGCCACATCCAAGAAAGGGATGCAGGAGGCGGAGCCTGTCTGTGTACAGCCTGTGAGCTGAGGGTGCTTGCCATCTCTCACAGAAACCAAACCAGAAGCGTACGTGACGGAGACCCGGTGTGTCCCACAGAGCCTTAAATATTTGGTCCCCGGCTCTTTCTGGAAGAAGTTTCCTGAGGCCTGGCTTAGCTGTGTTGTGTGGGGAGACGGGACCCCTGCGAGGTGGCTGACCATGTTGGCAGGAGGACCTTGCCCGGAAAGCAGTGACCATCCTGGGGACAGACATGCTCCTCCTTTGCCAGACGGAGGTGAAGGCAGAGGAAGCAGAAATGCGCCCTGGCCACGCCTCACTTGAGAATGTGGAGGCCCCAGGAGAAGGGGCTTTCCCAGGGGGTGAAGGTGGCCCAGAGGCGGGGTGCCGCAGTGCGGAGAAGCTGTTGTGTTTGGTAACAAGTGAGGGGAGGCGAATTTTTAAGAAGGATAGAGTTGGCATCCAGATGGCATGTGCTCAAGAGGGCAGACAGTAACCACTGATGCTCTGGTAAGAAATAAGGTAGGAAGCCAGGCAGAAGCGAGTGACGGCAAGATGACTCGGAGGCGTTTAAGATCGGGAAGATCTGAGCACTCGTGAAGGCATGGGATCAAAGCCGCAGGAGACAGGAGCTTGGCATCCGAGGAGGATTTGTCGGAGCGCCAAGTGACAGGATCAGGAGCATGGGCTTGAGGGGCTGCTAGGTGGAAGAGGAGGCAGAGGGCACCCTAGAAGATTCTGGGCCTTCCATCGGCTGGGGGCCTGATGATGTGGGAGGTGGGGGTCCTTGCTGAGGAGCATAGAAAGGAGACTCTAGAAGAGCCGCTCGGGTTGGGGCACACCAGGCAGGGTGCTGGAAATCAGCGAGATGGGCAGAAGGACTGCTGAGCAGCGCCTGGGGGTCCAGGCCTCCCCATCTTCCTCCTCGAGCCTCCGTGTCTCACAGGCTTGGGCCTGAAATGAGCCTGCAGATTGCGATAGGCAGCACATTTCACGGGAGCCACGGGGCTGGGGCTGTGTTGGGGTGTCTGCTTCCAGGATCCAGGCTGCAGATGGAGTTGTGATCCCGGAAGAGATCTAAGGGACCGGGTGAAGCTGGAAGGCTCAAAATGCCTCTCCCCTCCACCTCATAGGTGGGCTGGGCTGGGGATGGGAGACTAGCACACACGGCTTCTGTCTTTCGCGGTAGAGTTGTCTTTAGCGGAGACACGCTCGGGGCCCAGAAACCAGCATGATCTGACAGCAGCCACTCAGTAGCATGTGCTTCTGCCGTTATGTTCCAAGTCAGGTGGTTTATTTATGTAACTGAGGAGGGGCCCTTTGAGGATTAGGGTGACAGGTCCCAACCTTCGCCATCGTCTTTCTGGAGGTCAGCCCTGGCACAGCTGGAAAGAGTTGACACAGTCAGCTGCATCCTCTGCCTTCCCCTCCTTGTGGGGGAAGGAGTCCAAGAAACAGACACTGTTGACCGACCGTGGGTATAAAAGGGTGACTGAGAAATCCCCAGTCAGTGGAGATATTTTATAGTGAATTAAGGTCATTGGATGAAAGGCAAAGTATTTTAAGTTATGCTTGTTCTGTTTCTGTGCTCCGCCATCCACACATCCTTTATCACCAGCTCACGTGGGAATGGGCACCCTTTCTGTTGAAGGCTCGAGAAATCTAGTGCAACCTCAGTGCTTATTATGGTCTACACAATAGTTGACCTTTATGTCGACTAGGATGGTAGAACATCCAAGAAACCCAAATTTGTAAAGCAACCTGGATTCTTTCTTTCTTGTCAGTAAGGGTGGGAGGTTAGAGAAGAGGTATCGGTTGCTCTCCCAGCCCTCTCCACCTCGTCCTGCTGAGATCTGATTAGGGGGTTTACAGCTGCTCCCGATACCAGACTCTCTCCAAGCCGCACATCCTCTAGGAGTTTCCTCTTCTCCTTTCTTTGGAATAAGCGGACACTGGCAGAACAGCGGGGGTCTCTGTGTCTAGTGTGAACGATATTGTGGGGTCTCATGGTACCTGAGTTGGACCTGGTGAACTTGTGCTCGGTTGGCCTGGAGTCCCAGGAAGTATCCAAGAGCATAACAAAGAAATTAACATCGAGTGATGGGAGCTGAGACTTAAACAGAAGGTGTTGTCAAGTCTCGCTAAGCACTCCAGAAGCTTTCGTTTGCGCAGTCACAGTAATGTGCTATTTATAAGGCATTTCAGTCTATTTAAAACTGGTGCCCTTGTGACCTCAGACAGACAGCTAGTTGCTGTGTGTGTTTAAAAGTAGCAAGACCATGTATTTTAAAATAAATAGTCTATAATTCAGTATTTCCACTAACCTAGGCACTCACCTCCCCCCACCGCTAACTGAATTGATGACACTTCACATGGGCTCCTTGGAAATAAGTCACTTCCTGGAAGTGTAGGTATAATGGCTTCTGGACCCTGGTGTGTCCAGAAAGCTCTTAAGAGCCTGCAGGAGACAGCAGAGTGTTTGGGTGCCCATGCGGACACCGGAGGGTGTCACTGGCAGTCACTGCACCCCGAGAAGAAAACTCTTACAGTGAAAAAAGAATTTATACGTGCACAAAAACACTCCAAAAACCAGCTTGGTTAGCTGTTTTGTTTGAAGTAATTTTTAGGCTGATCTTTCAGTCGAAAATATTTAATTCCTGGTTTTTTTTCTTTCTTTTTTCTCTTCTCACTACGGTTAGTGAATTTTGCAACCACCTCCTTTTCTTGACTAATGAAACTGAGCAGTTGTCTGTTGCTACAACTTCTGCCAAACAGTGGTTACTGTTGGGTAGTAAAATAAAGAAAAACAACACTAGTCACAAAAACGTGTTCTAGCCTGAAATACAAAATAGTAAATGACATGGGGCCCAGTTGGCCTCTACCTGTCATTCCTGAGTGGGGATGTACTTGTTCAAACCTGCAGAGTCACGTGCTTTGATCCTGAATAACAGTGATTGCGTATGCTGACAAAGGGAAGTGACTCATTTTTTTCTCTCCTTTGGGGGTGCCAGTCCTGTCACACCCTCTGTCCTGGCTGAGCTGCTGGACCTGCTGGACAAGAAGGCCATCTCTTCGTCCGCAGCCAAGCAGGTAAGTCCACACCTCTTGAGGAGTCCTGCCACCCTGCAGGCCCAATACGGGTTTTATGGGAAGCTCCACACTAAGTGAATTTCATCATGGAAGTATTGTAATAAACGCTTCTAAGTGCTGTTTGGGGGAGGGGGTTGTTTTTGTTTCTTCGTTTGTTGCTTTGGTTTTAGAGGTAATGTCCTCAGCACTGTTTTTGCTAATTATTTATCATTTTTGGCTGTACTGGGTCTCTAGCTGCAGCGAGCGGGGGCTTCTCTTCATGGGAGCACAGGCTCTGGGCACACACTTTCAGTGGTTGTGGCCCACAGGCTTAGGTGCCCCACGGCATGTGGGATCTTTCCACACCAGGGATCGAATCTGTGTCCCCTGCATTAGCAGGCGGGCTCTCTTTCTTTCAATCTATTTCTTTTAAATTGAGGGATAATTGCTTTACAATGTCGTGTTGGTTTCTGCCATACATCAGCATGAATCAGCCATAGGTATACGTATGTCTCCTCCCTCTTGAACCTCCCTCCTCCCGACCCCATCCCACCCATCTAGGTTGTCTAGAGCACCGGATTTGGTCTCCTTGCGTCATACAGCAAATTCCCACTGGCTGTTTGTTCTCCATGTGGTGATGAATGTCTTTCAGTGCTGTTCTGTCCGATCATCCCGCCCTCTGCTTCCCGCATCGTGTCCACAGGTCTGTTCCGTCCGATCATCCCGCCCTCTGCTTCCCTCGTCGTGTCCACAGGTCTGTTCCATCTGATCATCCCGCCCTCTGCTTCCCTCATCGTGTCCACAGGTCTATTCTCCAGATCATCCCTCCCTCTGCTTCCCTCACTGTGTCCACAAGTCTGTTCTGTCCGATCATCCCGCCCTCTGCTTCCCTCATCGTGTCCACAGGTCTGCTCTATGCATCTGTGTCTCCTTTGCTGCCCTGCAGATAGGCTCATCAGTACCACCTTTCTAGATTTCACACACATGCCTTAATGCGCAATATATGTTTTTCCTCTTTCTGACTTACTTCACTGTATGTAATGGGCTCTACAGTTATCTACCTTATTAGAACTAACTCACATTCATTCCTTTTTATAGCTGAGTAATATTCCATTGTGTCTGTGTACCACACTTTCTTTAATCGATTCATCTTTCAGTCAATGCACATCTAGCATCTGCAATGTTTCTGTGTCCCGTCTGTTGGAAATTGTGCTGCAGTGAACATTGGGGTACATGTGTTTCTTAGAATTGTGGTCTTCTCAGAGTATATACTAGTTGTACAGTACGAAAAGGCAAAAAGATAGGACACTGAAAGATGAACTCCCCAGCTCGGTAGGTGCCCAGTATGCTACTGGAGATCAGTGGAGAAATAATACAGAAAGAATGAAGGGATGGAGCCAAAGCAAAAACAGCACCCAGTTGTGTATGTGACTGGTGATAGAAGCAAGGTCCGATGCTGTAAAGAGCAATATTGCATAGGAACGTGAAATGTTAGGTCCATGAATCAAGGCAAATTGGAAGTGGTCAAACAGGAGATGGCAAGAGTGAACGTCGACATTCTAGAAATCAGCGAACTAAAATGGACTGGAATGGGTGAATTTAACTCAGATGACCATTACATCTACTATTGCGGGCAGGAATCCCTCAGAAGAAATGGAGTAGCGATCATGGTCAACAAAAGAGTCTGAAATGCAGTACTTGGATGCAGTCTCAAAAACAACAGAATGATCTCTGTTGGTTTCCAAGGCAAACCATTCAATATCATGGTAATCCAAGTCTATGCCCCAACCAGTAATGCTGAAGAAGCTGAAGTGGAATGGTTCTATGAAGACCTATAAGACCTTTTAGAACTAACAACCCCCCAAAATGTCCTTTTCATTATAGGGGACTAGAATGCAAAAGTAGGAAGTCAAGAAACACCTGGAGTAACAGGCAATTTTGGCAAATTTGGCCTTGGAGTACAGAATGAAGCAGGGCAAAGGCTAATAGAGTTATGCCAGGAGAACACACTGGTCATAACAAATACCCTCTTCCAACAGCACAAGAGAAGATTCTACACATGGACATCACCAGATGGCCAACACCAAAATCTGATTATATTCTTTGCAGCCAAAGATGAAGAAGCTCTATACAGTCAACAAAAACAAGACCGGGAGCTGACTGTGGCTCAGATCATGAACTGCTTATTGCCAAATTCAAACTTAAATTGAAGAAAGTTGGGAAAACCACTAGACCATTCAGGTATGACCTAAATCAAATCCCTAGTGATTATACGGAGAAGGCAATGGCACCCCACTCCAGTACTCTTGCCTAGGAAATCCCATGGACGGAGGACCCTGGTGGGCTGTAGTCCATGGGGTCGCTAAGAGTAGGACATGACTGAGCGACTTCACTTTCACTTTTCACTTTCATGCATTGGAGGAGGAAATGGCAACCCACTCCAGTGTTCTTGCCTGGAGAATCCCAGGGACAGGGGAGCCTGGTGGGCTGCTGTCTGTGGGTTCGCACAGAGTCGAACACGACTGAAGCGACTTAGTAGCAGCAGCAGCAGTGATTATACAGTAGAAGTGAGAACTAGATTTAAGTGACTAGGTCTGATAGAGTGCCTGATGAACTATGGATGGAGGTTGGTGACATTGTGCCAGGAGACAGGGATCAAGACCATTCCTAAGAAAAGGAAATGCAAAAAAGCACAATGGCTGTCTGGGGAGGCCTTACACATAGCTGAGAAAAGAAGAGAAGCCAAAACCAAAGGAGAAAAGGAAAGATATACCCATTTGAATGCAGAGTTCAAAGAATAGCAAGGAGAGATAAGAAAGCCTTCCTCAGCGATCAGTGCAAAGAAGTAGAGGAAAACAATAGAATGGGAAAGACTAGAGATCTTTTCAAGAAAATTAGAGATACCAAGGGAACATTTCATACATAGATGGGCTCAATAAAGGACAGAAATCATATGGACCTAACAGAAGCAGAAGATATTAAGAAGAGGTGACAAGAATACACAGAACAACTATACAAAAAGGATCTTCACAACCCAGATAATCACAATGGTGTAATCACTCACCTAGAGCCAGACATCCTGGAATGTAAAGTCAAGTGGGCCTTAGGAAGCATCACTACAAACAAAGCTTAGTGGAGGTGATGGAATTCCAGTTGAGCTATTTTAAATCCTCAAAGATGATGCTGTGAAAGTGCTGCACTCAGTATGCCAGCAAATCTGGAAAACTCAGCAGTGGCCACAGGACTGGAAAATGTCAGTTTTCATGTCATTCCCAAAGAAAGTGAAAGTGAAGTCACTCAGTTGTGTCTGACTCTTTGCAACCCCATGGACTGTAGCCTACCATGCTCCTCCATCCATGGGATTTTCCAGGCAAGAGTACTGGAGTGGGTTGCCATTGCCTTCTCCAGAGCATCTTCCCAACCCAGGGATGGAACCTGGGTCTCCCACATTGTAGGCAGACGCTTTACCATCTGAGCCACCAGGGAAATCCCAAAGAAAGGCAATGACAAAGAATGTTCAAGTTCAGTTCAGTTCAGTCGCTCAGTCGTGTCCGACTCTTTGTGACCCCATGAATCGCAGCACGCCAGGCCTCCCTGTCCATCACCAACTCCTGGAGTTCACTGAAACACACGTCCATCGAGTCATTGATGCCATCCAGCCATCCAATCCTCTGCCGTCCCCTTCTCCTCCTGCCGCCAATCCCTCCCAGCATCAGAGTCTTTTCCAATGAGTCAACTCTTCACATGAGATGGCCAAAGTACTGGAGTTTCAGCTTTAGCATTATTTCTTCCAAAGAACACCCAGAACTGATCTCCTTTAGAATGAACTGGTTGGATCTCCTTGCAGTCCAAGAGACTCTCAAGAGTCTTCTCCAACACCACAGTTCAAAAGCATCAATTCTTCGGCGCTCAACTTTCTTCACAATCCAACTCTCACATCCGTACATGACCACTGGAAAAACCATAACCTTGACTAGACGGACCTTTGTTGGAAAACTAATGTCTCCGCTTTTCAATATGCTGTCTAGGTTGGTCATAACTTTCCTTCCAAAGAATAAGCATCTTTTAATTTCATGGCTGCAATCACCATCTGCAGTGATTTTGGAGCCCCCCAAAATAAAGTCTGACACTGTTTCCACTGTTTCTCCATCTATTTCCCGTGAAGTGATGGGACCAGATGCCATGATCTTCATTTTCTGAATATTGAGCTTTAAGCCAACTTTTTCATTCTCCTCTTTCACTTTCATCAAGAGGCTTTTTAGTTCTTACTGCACAATTGCACTCATCTCACAAGCTAGTAAAGTAATGCTCAAAATTCGCCAAGCCAGGCTTCCATAATACATGAACTGTGAACTTCTAGATGTTCAAGCTGGTTTCAGAAAAGGCAGAGGAACCAGAGGTCAAATTGCCAACATCCGCTGGATCTTCGAAAAAACAAGAGAGTTCCAGAAAAACATCTATTTCTGCTTTATTGACTATGCTAAAGCCTTTGACTGTGTGGATCACAATAAACTGTGGAAAATTCTTAGAAAGATGGGAATACCAGCCCACCTGACCTGCCTCTTGAGAAATCTGTATGCAGGTCAGGAAGCAACAGTTAGAACTGGACATGGAACAACAGACTGGTTCCAAATAGGAAAAGGAGTCCGTCAAGGCTGTATATTGTCACCCTGCTTATTTAACTTATATGCAGAGTACGTCATGAGAAACGCTGGGCTGGAAGAAGCACAAACTGGAATCAAGATTGCTGGGAGAAATATCAATAACCTCAGACATGCAGATGACACCACCTTTATGGCAGGAAGTGAAGAAGGACTAAACAGCCTCTTGATGAAGGTGAAAGAGGAGAGTGGAAAAAGTTGGCTTAAAGCTTAACATTCAGAAAACAAAGATTCTGGCATCCGGTCCCATCACTTCATGGCAAATAGATGGGGAAACAGTAGAAACAGTGGCTGAATTTATTTTTTGGGTCCCCAAATCACTGCAGATGGTGACTGCAACCATGAAATTAAAAGACGCTTACTCCTTGGAAGGAAAGTTATGACCAACCTAGACAGCATATTGAAAAGCAGAGACATTACTTTTCCAACAAAGGTCCGTCTAGTCAAGGCTATGGTTTTTCCAGTGGTCATGTATGGATGTGAGAGTTGGACTGTGAAGAAAGCCGAGCACCGAAGAATTGCTGCTTTTGAACTGTGGTGTTGGAGAAGACTCTTGAGAGTCCCTTGGACTGCAAGGAGATCCAACCAGTCCATCCTAAAGGAGTTCATTGGAAGGACTGATGCTGAAGCTGAAACTACAATACTTTGGCCACCTGATGCGAAGAGCTGACTCATTAGAAAAGACCCTGATGCTGCGAAAGATTGAGGGCAGGAGGAGAAGGGGACCACAGACGATCAGATGCTTGGAATGCTCACCATCTCAATGGACATGAGTTTGGGTAAACTCTGGGAGATGGTGATGGACAGGGAGGCCTGGCGTGCTGCAGTTCATTGGGTTGCAAAGAGTCGGACACAACTGAGTGACTGAACTGAACTGAACTGATACTAGTAGTGGGATTGCTGGGTCATATGGTAGTTTTTTTCTACCATATTAGGGGTAGAAAATTAGGGGTCCCTAATTTTTTAAGGAATCTCCATACTGTTCTGCATAGTGACTATATCAGTTTGCATTCCTACCAACAGTTGGCAAGAGGGTTCCCTTTTCTTCACACCCTCTCCAGCATTTACTGTGCAGATTTTTTGATGGTGGCCATTCTCACTGGTGTGAGGTGATACCTCATTTTAGTTTTGATTTACGTTCTCTAGTAATAAATGATGTTGAGCATTTTTTCATGTGTTTGTTAGCCATCTGTATGTCTTCTTTGGAGGAATGTCTGCTTAGGTCTTCTGCCCATTTTTTGATCGGCTTGTCTGTTTTCTGATATTGAGCTACGTGAGCTGCTTTATATTTTGGAGCTTAATCCTTTGTCCATTGCTTCATTTGCAGTTATTTTCTCCCATTCTGAAGGTTGTCTTTTCATGTTTATGGATTCCTTTGGGCAGGAGGACTTTTAACCGCTGGACCACCAGGGGAGTGTCGAAGTGCTATTTCTAGAGAAGTTGCTAAGTGCTGTTTTTATACTGAGAGGTAGAAACACTTTATGTAGCAAATGAAATAAAGCCTATCCCATGTACGACACAGGTACAAAGATGCTTCTCATCTTTGTTAACCAGAGAGAGTAGTTGTTTGGCTTTGCCTGGAATATTTCCCAAACAT
Organism: Oryx dammah; assembly: GCF_014754425.2. Taxonomy (NCBI): domain Eukaryota; kingdom Metazoa; phylum Chordata; class Mammalia; order Artiodactyla; family Bovidae; genus Oryx; species Oryx dammah. Next base: position 6,143,603 of record NW_024070196.1, read on the forward strand.
GTGTTTATATGAGAGGTGGGGCCTTGCAGCTCCTGGGGGCTTGGACGGTGCGTGTCCCCTGTGCCCGGGGTGGCCAGCACTGTTCCCCGGCCCTAGTCTCCCCTCTCCAGTCCTCCACAGCCTCCCACCCAGGACCAGGGCTCACATGGTTACCCCTGAAAGTCAGTCTTCCTGCAAGAAGGGTGAGGTCAGACAGACCACTTCCCACTACATAGATCAAAGTTTACACACATGCCTAATGTGTGAAGACCCAGAAAAAAATAGCCTCACTGTCAGAGGAGGCCTTCTGCCTCATCTCCACACCCGCCAGACAGTCTCAGGTAGGCCCAACGTTCCTGGAACTCAGAAAACGCTTACAGATAAGCACCCAGAAGGATAAAGCACCAAGGTGGCTGCCTGATCTCAGCTTCAGATCTCACAGCTGTCAAGCGCTTCAGCCAGAAACTTAATGTTATTTTAATGGTGCCTTTTGCATCTAATATTTATACACGTCCTCAGTAGTGGCAGGTTACAAAGTGAGGCTTTGGAAAAGCTGCTGCTTTGGGCTAATTACAAGGCACCATGGAGCATACACCCCGCTCTGTACTGTGAAACCAGGGACAGGAACTAATAAAGACTCTGTTTACCCACCACCAAGTGAGGCTGTCAAGTACAGGAACCGTGACACATTTAGGGCAGGCTTTTGGTTGCCTGGATGTCAGAGGAATACAAGTGTTTATGACAGTGCTCGGCAGTAGCAGAAAGAGTAGATGGCCTGAGGGCAGAAAGAAACTATATATACATGTAAGAGCAGAAGAATTGTAGCGTTCGAAACCGAAGAGAAAAAGACCTGCCCTTTCCCACTCCGCCTGCGCCAGTGAGGAAAGCCGGGTGCAGTGACTGTGAGTTTCGGAGGACAGAGCTGGGGACTGCAGGGGGTGCTGACAGCTGGGGTCAGATACAGATAGAGACATTTTTGGATTCTGTTGGCTTCTGGTGTGTTTAAAGGAGGTAGGGGTGGATCCTGGCTTCTGTGAGGCAACCACAGAATCAACATAAAAGTCTGATTGGCAAGGCAGTCAGTGTGTGTCGCCTGAGGGGCTCTCCCTTACACACTTGCCTTGGGGGGCTTGCCTTTTCATTGCTGTACTTAACGGTTTTAAAAAAAATAACCAGTTTTTCTGGTGGGAAAAATGGTGTTCTTTTTCATTATAAAGAACTTAAGTAATGCAGAAAAATATAAAGATTTTCCAATTCTACCACCTTAAATTAACTACCATTAGTATTGGGTGAACGTTGTCATCCCAAGCAGATTTCCGTGCAGAGAGACCATTGGAAGGATGGATGATGGGATGTGCAGGTGGCGGGTTAAAACAAATAAGACTTTTGAAAATGAGAGGTTCCGTGTGCTGTTGCTCAGTCCTGTCTGTTTGTTCTTCGTTGTGTTGGGTCTCCTTGCTGCGCGTGGCTCGCTCGCGTTGCGGAGCACAGGGTCAGCTGCCCTGCGGCGTGTGGGAGCTTCCCTTCCCCGGGATGGAACCCACGGCCCCTGCGTCGGCAAGCAGATTCCCAACACTGGACCACTGGGGAAGTCCAGCTTTATTTTTGAAGAAGCGTGCAGTTCATTGGTTTTTAGTCTAGTCACAGGATGGATAACCATCCCCACTGCCTAATTTCAGAAGATTTTCATCACCCCCAAAACAAACCCTGTGCTCAATCTGCAGTCTCTCCCCATTAACCCCTCACTCTAGGTACGTACAGATCTGCTCTCTGGATTTTCCTATTCTGGACGTGTAAGGTGAATGGACTCTTACAGTATACGTATGACCTCTGGTGTCTGGCTTTCACCCAGTATGATGTCTTCCAAACCACCTACGTCGCGTCTGTACTTCATGCCTTTCTTAGGTTTTTAACAAATGTTTACTTTTATTTACTTATCTGGCTGCGCCAAGTCTTAGGGAAATTTAGTTGTGGCAGGAGGGATTGAATTCCCTGACCAGGGATCTTACCCAGGCCTCCTCCCTTGGGCGCACAGTCTTGGCCACTGGGCCACCGGGAAGGTCCCTCCGTGCCTTTTTATGACTAAAGAGTATTCCATTGCGTGGACAGAACCACATTTGTCTGCCTCAGCTGGCAGACGCTTGTGTTGTTTCCCATTGGGGCTCTTTTGAATAATGCTGCTGTGAACACGCGTGTACAGGATTTGATTGGTACACAGCTTCAGATTTCTTGGGGCTATACCTACAGGAATGGAATCTCTGGGTCACGTGGTAATTGCATGTTTAACACCTTGAGGACCTGCCAGACCGTTTTCCAACGGGCCGCCCCTTTTCACAGTCCAGTCAGCAGCGTGGGATGATTGCAGTCCCTCCACGCCCCCAGCAGCAGTTGTAACTGTCCTTCTCTGACTAGTTATCCTTCGTAGTAGGTGTAAAGCAGTAGCTCAGGGTGGGTTTGATTTGCATTTCCCTTTTGACTAATTACATCAAGCGTCTTTTTGTGTCTTATTTTTATAGAGTATTATAAAATGTGTTACATTTTACAGTGCAAAAATGTATTACAATTAATTTTTACTGAATTTACCAGAGGAATCCAAGGAGGCCTTAGGTTTTAGAAAGCCTGTGAGGCAGAAAGACTCTGGTTCCACGGGTTATTGGATAACAGAGTTGGATTGGATAACTAGAAGACGGGGAAAAAAAGTTGACTCAGGATGACTCCTCAGAATGACAGATAAGCAGAAGGAATCATCCTGCCTTGAAAATATCCTGAACTCCAAAGACTCCCACTTTATGTCGAATTTATTATTAATCCATCTTGCCACCTGGCTCTCCCTTCCATCATCACCCATTATTTTCGTCCCTGACACATTCTACTGCCCCTTCCCCCAAGGTGCCCCAATGGTGCTTCTGAGACTTAAACCTCATCTGCTTAGTTCCCTGGGCACAGAAGAGTTAGGAGGGCAACAGAAACTCAAAGGTTATTTATCGCCCTGAGCAACTTCCTGGTAGCTGCAGACAAAAGCGCCCAGGCTCTCCTCTCACAGGATCCATTTCCGTCTACTGACGGAGCCCCTGTCTCCTCTCCCTGCCAAGGACAGAGCCCACCAAACCTCCACCTGCAGAGCCACAAGCCCGCTGCGGCTGGCAGACCAAGGTCTCGAGCCTCCGGGGACTCAGAGGCCCTCAGCGTCGTATAGGCTGCCAGCCAGCCAGGCCCTGAGAGCAAGCACCCCAGATGCCCACTGTCTCCACCGTGCGAGCCTGAAGGGGGTGCATGTCGCCACTGTCCCCCAGGGATCGTCTCCTTAGCACGCCATGTAAGCAGTTTCCACTTGTCTTCTCAGAGGTCTGCTTTTAAACAAATCACCAGAAACCTTTTAATGCAGAAAATGTTACATCGTGCAGTAAAACTTTCAAATGATTTGATGTCTCTTTCTCCCTTGTTGGTGGGTCAGTTCTTTGGATGTTTTCATGGGCCTGCTTCTCTTAGAGGCCTGGATTGATGTCTGGAAGAAAGACCTTTGACGACGCTTACCTCTGCCCGGAGGGGCACCCTCTCTGTCTTGTCTGTCTCCGCCCCCCCAGAACAGGTCTCCCCCCTCCCGCCCCCACACTCTGACCTTGGAAGCCCCAAACAGGCGGGGCAGGCCAGGGGGCTGTTGTGCTCTCCTGTCCTTCCCCTGCAGATCCTTTAAAACTAAAGATACAGTTGGGTGGTAGTTAGAAGGCTGTGTGCTCGACCCACAGGAACTGAAGGCTGTTTGTGCCCCATGTGTGAGAGCCAGCTCTGGTGGGCAGGGTGTGCTCAGGGTCCCCAGCTCGCATTCCCCTCTCTGCTGGTAGGAACCCCTCATGTCACGGGTTTGTCTTGGACGGGCAGCAGCAGGCCTAGGAGCTGCACACCGGGCCAGAAACAACTGCGCTTCCATAGTGCTTCCCAGGGTGGAGATCAGACAGGGACAAAAGCTGAGGATTTATGCTGCAGCACGAGGCTGGCAACCCCAGAGCCAGGATGACTGCAGCAAGGGGGCCAGGGAGCCCGCGGAGTCCGGCCTGGGCCGCCTTCAGAGGCTCCCACCCTGCTGACTCCAGCCGGGAGGGCAATCTGTGTCTTAAACAGGAAGGAGCAGAGGACTGGATTCTGGAACCCACTGTGTCAGCCCCGGGGGCTGGGGCTGGGCTGCGTTTGACTGATTTGGAAAGGTAATAAGCTGATACATTCTTAACTCTGGAGCGGAGAACACCGCGCCCCCCCGGCACTTGTTCCTGGAGGCGTGCGAGGGGTGTGCTTCCCTGGGTCACTTGGTCCTCACCCCACCTCCAGCCCACCACACACGCTCAGGGAGCAGCCAGCCTCTCTGCATTTAAAAGCGTCGTGCCAGCCTTCTCCTGCGTTTCCTTCTGAATTCTGTATTTTGGCCGTGACCCGGAACTGCCTGTGTCCTGGTTGTTTTGGCCCAGGCAGACCCAGCCGGTGCTGGGGCCTGTCGGGTCCCTGCTGCACTGGGCGCCGGCAAAGGCTGCGTCTGGGCGGTCAACTCAGGCCGGCTCTGCACTCTGAGCCACGGTGGCTGCAGCGGCCCGAGGCCGCCAGGCATTCAGCTTCCAGGCCCCGGCGGCAGGCAGTCTCCATGCCTGCTTCCCGGGAAAGCGTTGCTGCGGAGATGCTTAAAAGAAGGCCTTGCAGGTGATTTCTGTTATGAGCCAACACGTCACCTCAGCTCATTCATCCAGTGGAATCACCTCCCCGCCGTGCCCTTGGAGTCCACCAGCGCAGATAACCCATCTCCATTTCCACCAGCATGGTCTCGGGCTCAGAGTGGGGAGGCCCCGGTGTGTCTGCTTGTGGCAGGAACTCACTGACCCCTCCTCTCTCCACGCTCCTTCCCCCAACAGGTGTTTGAGGAACTGTGGAGGAATGAAGGCAAGACCCCAGCACAGATCGTTGCAGAAAAGAAGCTTGAACTGCTGCAGGACCCAGAGGCCCTGGAGCAGCTCTGCCGCTCCACGCTGGCGGCGCATCCCCACGTGGTACGCGGCCCCGCGGGGAGGGGTGGTCACGCAGGCGCAGTGGCTTCGAGCAGAGGGGCGCCTCTCCTGCTCTCCCCCAGCGGTCCAGAGGGGCTTCCTAACAATGGTTGGCCCAGTTTCATCTGTAATCCCCCATTAATTTTGTCAGTTTTCAGCTAAAGTCAAGAGATGCAGTTAGGTGAACACTGGAAAAATACAGCTTCTCCTAGGAGGGAGAGCCACCCCTGCAGTTGAGTCTCATGACATCCCGGTGGAAGGGGGAATCAGCCACTTTTGACCTCCTGAGATGGGGGGCGCTTTCACAGGGTCCCTGAGCTCTGTTCTGTATCAGAAAGCAGCAGGTGGGACTGCCTATACAGGAGCAGACACTTCAGTTCTCTGCCTTGGAGAGGTGGGAGGAAAGACAGAAGGTTTGAAAATCATTTGTAAATTATGAAGAAAGGCCTTCACGGGAACAGAGCTGGAAGTCAAGTCATTTTGTGTTGAGAGCAGAGAACAAAATAGAAAAAAACTAAAATGAGGCGCACACCCCCCCCCCCAAATGTAATCATTGTGCAGAGATTCTTTTCAGTGGCGGAAAAACTGCTACCATCCCTTTCAGAACGATGCCACCCACTCATCAGCTTGCAGGGACACTAACAGCTCTGTGAAGAGCTCTCGATAAGGAAAATGAGTTTGCACGGGGTCTCGGCAGTCTCCATCTCCCGGTCTCATCTGGAGTGGCTGATAAAGACACTTCTCGTTTGGTCTGCGGCATTGCGCGCAGCTCCGTGCAGGCGCTGGTGCTGATCCGGGGCAGGAGGTTGGGCGGGCGACCCTGACGCGGTGGCTGTTTGACAGGCGCTCAGCGCCCCTGCCTGCCCGCCTGGCACCCCCCACCCGAATGCTTGGGGAGCGTTGCCATCTCCTGGATACGATCCAGCACTGGGTGCGAGCCCCGAGGCTCAGCTGTGACGCGCCGCAGCCCTCCTCGGCGCCTTTTAATCAGGAGGCTGGGGAGCAGGTACCTCCTCTGCCAGGAGCCCAGAAGCCTCCTCCGAAGGTCACCCTCACCCCTTTGTCCTCTTCTCATTTTATATCTAATACAGAAAAAAGAAGCTAAATTTGTTTCAGTAAGCCCAAACTTGATTTAGGATTTTTTTAAGGCAAGAGTCTCTGTTTTCCCCTCTAAAATAATTTCTGTTTTTAAAGGTAATGGATCTAAAGAGGGGAAACCCCAGAGCTATAAACAAACTGATCGGGTTGGTCCGAAAAGCGACTCTGGGCCGGGCAGATCCGACAGCGATCAAGGAGGTGCTGGAGAGGCAGCTGTCGTCCTGACAGGTTTGCGTCCCCCTGCAGAGGCCCGGCCGCAGCCTGTGTAAGCTGCTGTCCGGGGCCCTGCCCACCTGCGCCTGGAGATGCCGCCTCCACAGAAGGCTTCATGGACATCACAGGGTGCCAGGAGGGGTGCGGCGACGGTGAGAAACGCAGTGACGCTGAGCGCGCACATTCTCAGATGCTGTACATCCTAGGACATCTCACTCTGCAGGGCCCTCATCCATTTGTAAGCACGTCCTCTGGGCCCAGCATCATTCTAGGTGCTGGGGATGGGCAGTGATGGAGAGAGACGGTGATCTGGGCGCAGTAGTTTGTTTGGGGAGCTCTCATGGTGGGGGAGGAGGCTATGAGCCTTAGTTAAAACCATGAAGTAGTGGTATTCTCCCATCCACTGAGTAAAACTGTTGTTGCTCAGTCAGTCAGTGCTGTGGCATCCCAGAAAGCAGAGATCTGAGCATAAGGGATTTTTTTTCCCTCCATAAAAAATACAACATCAGTTTTCAAATAGATTTAATGAATAAAATATACTGAAATACCACATAAAAAATTAACTTATTTGTCAAAGATTGTGCAGTTGATTGATAACTCCCCCTCCCCACCCTCAGGCCAGAAAGTTTGATAAGGAGATAAAAAAGCTGTAACATTAAACTGCTTTGTTTTGCCTGGGAAGAATAAGAGGACAAACTAGTAAATGGAAATCGCGACCTTTAGCGGTCTCTGTGATCCAGTTAAGAGCACCTCCCTGCAGGCAGGGTTGCCCACCCCCCCAATTCCTGGGACAGTAATAGTGTTTCTCTGCTGCCCCGGGGAGAGGAGGGGGGCCCTGTGTTCCCTGCGTGCCTTTTGTTACCTCTGACTCAGCACGAAAGACCACGTTTACAAGTGATGATTTTTAAAAGCACATGTCAAATAAGCTGACATAAGAGGACAAAATCTTTGGCAGCCCTGACTTTACCCTGAGTTCTGTCTGTGCTGAGAAGAGGACAAATGTCTCCATCATGAGTGGCGCTCTGGAGGCAGCGGGGACCCGGAGAAGAGCGGACCGTCCCCCGCCAGCACCTCAGCTGTTCATGGTTCTGGTTGTGGATGCTGGCTCAGGACTTCCCTAACTGGGAGTAATGGGAGGACTGTCCTTTTTCCCAGCCAGAAGAGCAGGGACAGGAAGGAAACCAGCCATCTGGTTTATTTCAGACAGGCATGAAGAGGTAAGGTTTTACTTTGTAAAAAATGAGTGACGCAGAAGTGTTGAGAGTATGTGATATCACCTGGGAAGCCGTGTGCCCCTTGCACGTCCTGTTAACGGTGCTGAAAACCACTGGGCCTGACAGTAAACTGTGTTCATCAAACCGCTTTTCAAGACAGAAAGTAAGAGCCAGTCCCCACCCCTGACCCCCCACCCCTTTGCTCCTGAGACTGGAATCTGGCAGCAGCATGATTTTGTAAGAAATGGTAAGAGTTTGGAAAACAAAACTCCTTTTTCACCAAAGACCTGGCTTCTTGGTCATCGGACTTTACAGAAAGCACTAGCCAACCTTTGCAGACCATTTTAAATCAAGGGCTGACTTGAATGGGACTGGGGAGGGGCGGGGACAGTTGAATGAAGACCATGTACCAATAATATCCTGTCATATGTAAACTGTATTATGGACTGATCATTTTGGAGAAAAATGCCATTGCTGGGGTGAGGGTGGGGGGCAGAGAGGAAAGGAAATAGGTAAAAGGGGGTCAGCTGCATGGTGGCAGACAGCCCTTGGTGGTGAACACACTGCAATGTATAGTGAAGCAGAAATATGCTATCCACATGAAGCATACAGTGTTATAAACCAGTTACCTCAGTTTAACACAGAGCACTGAATCGCTACAATGCTCATTATCATCCAGCTCTGACAACTGCCCGTTATCTTGAATGCCCACTTTCAAAATCCAAAAAATCAGATTATGTTGTTATAACTGCTAATAAGAAAAAAAAAAAGCACAGCTGATCTCTTACTTGGAACCTGACTAGAGATTTGAAATACATGTTTATGTAACACCTTAAGAAACTCACAACCTATGGCTCTACTTGTAAAAAGGGCTTCAGTGAAATACAGTTTTAAATGCATTTTTGCATGAGTGTGAATTTAGTCTGGTGGTCCGCTTTTCGGTGGGAAATCTCATTAAAATGGATGAGTTGGCGCCACAGGTGAAGCGATCGCCATCTGTCATTGGAATGCACACACCTGTAGGCTGGGAGAGGGGTGTGCTGGGAGACTGGCTTCCCGGCAGACCTGCTCAGGTACCAGGTGTGTGCTCTGGCGGAGGAGCAGGTTGGCTGGCTGGTTCATGGAGGAGGGGAGGACTGGCAGCCTCAGGGCTTAGCATGCTACCAGGCACAGAGTCCGTTTTTAATAAAAGTTCACTAGATTTATAAAACTAAATTAATGGACAGGGACTTCCCTGGCAGTCCAGGGGTTAAGACTCCGTGCTTCCACTGCAGGGGGTGTGGGTTTGATCCCTGGTCAGGGAACTAAGATCCCTCAAGTCTCACAGCCAGAAAAAAAAAAAAGATTGCCTTTTGTGGAGGCCCTTTCGTATGAGAGGTGGGTACCTCCAACCTCTGGGCTTTTAAATTCTAGGACAAGGAAAGAGCGTCTTAACTCTGTCCAGGGTTCTGCATCCAGGTAAACTTCTGTTCCCATCTTTTAAGATGTAGGCAACGCTGGGGTGGTGGGGGGGAGCGGGGAAGGGGAGTTATTATTTACACCAAGGTAAGGATGTTTTAGCTGAGCTCCCACCTCCTTTTTTATAATTAGTGAGAACCTGGAAGAAGACTATTAATTTTTTTCAGGGAAACACCCTCCTAAAGCTTTGAGTTGGCTCATTCAGTACATAGCATATGACCAGGACCTACAACCTATATTGTATTTTTCACGTCTGTTGAGTTCAGCAGCATCATTTCACGGATCCTACATGGTGGCTATTTGGGGGAAAAAAGAACACTAAATCTAACATAAAGGGCATCATTTTCCACTCCCAAAAGTAGCACATAGATCACAGCCATGTCTCTTCAGCAGATTTTAGACAAATGCTCCACAGACTGTGAGCAGAGCTGATCCCTGGTGGTCAGATGGAAAGCATCTGATTGACATCTTCTCTCTGCCTCCCTTAGTCAAGCGTCTTAGCCAAGATCATTTAAATATTAACCCCAAATTCCCTCTTTTAAAATGCCCTCGTCAGGTTGTGAAAGGACACGATAAACCTCAGGTCCTGCACAGATGCCTGAGGTGTTCGAGGGACGCTGCTGGCAGCCTTGTTCCTTGTGTGGGGGACAGTAGGGGAGAAAATACCCAGTCATGGGGCAGGGAGGGGCAGTCTCAGCTAAAATCGGTCCCCATCTCAGGACTGCAAGCACAAAAGCCAAAGAACTTTGTCCTCGCAAAGCCTCAAGGAAAACTTTTTACCGAAGCCCTGTTTATCCTGTTAATGAGCTGCCAGGATGATCTGTTCTCCAGAACAAGGAATGGCCTAATAAAAGCCTGAATATAGAGAGGATTTACTGAGGCAAAGTTTTCTGAAACAATTCTTAGTCTTTTGAGAGCTCTTTCTAAAGCATTTAGGTTTATGATGGTCATTCAAAAAGGGGTCGGGGCTGGGGGGAGTTGGCTCCATTTTCTTAAAATGTTTCCTCCGTGATGTGATTTAAGAGTAGAGTGTAAACTTGTTTGACAGTGTTCTATCTTAGGCTGTTATTAGATGGAGAATTAGTGTTGTGTGATTTACAGACTGATGGCTGAAGCAAGAAGGGGTCGAGAATATCTTCAACGACCGGAAGCCTGGGCTACAGTGGCCTGCTATTCAAGAAGAGCTAATACCACTAAGCTGGCTGGGGTGCAGGGCGAGCCACAAATTACACCCAGCTGGCCAGTGACTTCAAGCAGCACGCGAAGTAATGTTGTTTTGTTTGGTCGCTGAGTCACGTCTCACTCTTTCCGACCCCATGGACTGCAGCACACCAGGCTTCCCTGTCCATCACCATCTCCCAGAGTTTGGTGTCCACTGAACTCAAGTTCACATCTGTTGAATCGGTGATGCTAGCTAATCGTCTCATCCTCTGCTGCCCCCTTCACCTGCCATCAGTCTTTGCAGCATCAGAGTCTTTTCCAATGAGTGGGCTCTTCGCTTCAGGCACAGTAATAGCTGACCTGCAATAATGTCCTTCATTTAAATGGCTGAGTGTGTCGGCCATTCAGTAAACGCATGGCTGATGATTAGTGACCACACTGACCCGCCCGCCCCCACGTGAAGTTGGGTGTGCACTGCAGACGTTCACCCTTCTGCCTGTGGCACGTCGCAGCCCCGCCCCAGGCGCACTTCCTGTAGGAGAGCAGCCGAGATACACTGACCCACGTTCGGATCAGGCAGCCCAGCTGCAGTCCCAAACCCCTGAATCCAGCTGGAAGCCCAGCCACGCGGACCCCAGACTGGGCCGGGCCAGAGACGTCAAAAACAACTCTCAGCCCCGAGTACCCTGTGTCCTGTTTCTAGATTCTGTACCTAGGAGGATGCGCTCCCCACATTACCCTGGCCCCAGGATGTCTTAATGGCTTGAAATCAACCTCTGTAGCAGACCTAAATAAAAGCCACTTGCTGAGGAAAAGGTACCCCTGACGACCCACGGGGGAATAAATAGCCCCTTCCTACATGTTACAGAGACACTGATTCCAATCCTAGCACCTCAAAGTATTTTACTAAGTAAAATGGGGACCATTTCCTCTAAATATCAGGAAAAGGAAGTACCTACTAAAAAAAAACACATCTCTGATTGGTTACTCCAGCACTGCCATTTCATATCTGGGACTCTGTACATTAGTCTGTAAAATTGTATTTTAGGCTAAACTCAACCTGGAATTGCTTTAAAATTTTAAAAACATTTACTTGGCTATTTCCAAAAATCAATTTTAAATATCCCAGTGTTCTCATATACTTTGAACCACAAAACCCAGTTCATCTAGAACTTCAGATCAGACTCTGAATTATGAATCTCAACGAAGGACGTGCTATGTCAGGAACTTCGGACACACCTCTGCTGCCCAGGACCACCAGGCCTGACACAGCGACCCCAACCTGGGCAGCACCGAAGCCCGTGCCCACCGAGCCTTCCAGCCCTCAGCACAGCAGCTGACGTGGGGGCCCACCACGTGGTAAAGCGTCCACGCGGCGTAACATTTTAAAGCATGCCAAGTATCATTCAAAATTCTTCCCCAATCTCATTGCAAAGGAGATTTCTAAGCATCCCACCTATTTTATGACTAGAATATTCTACTTCGTGTGTGTGATCAGTCACTCAGTCACGTCTGACTCTTTGCAACCCCATGGACTGTAGCCCACCAGGCTCCTCTGTCCATGGGATTCTCCAGGCAAGATACTGCAGTGGGGTGCCATGCCCTCCTCCAGGGGATCTTCCTGCCCCAGGGATCAAACCCGCATCTCTTACCATCTGCATTGGCAGGCAGGTTCTTTACCACTAGCGCCACCCGGGAAGTCCATCTACTTCAGTACCAAGATTTTTCCCAGCAAGGATTCCCACCGCCACCCGGCTGCCATTCAGTATTGCCGTCTGCCTGGATGTCATGTCTCCAGACTCCTCAGGGCTGCTATTCTGTTTCAGTTTCCGGCCTCTGTCGTGTGCCCTCACTCATGGCCACCCCACCTCCAAACACCCACCTGGCTGTTCCCCCTCGACTGCACAGGTTCACCCATTCCCACGAATGTATTTCATTCTGGTTCATTTTCGTTTTGAGAAACCCTGGACATAACACTCCGGTGGAGGGTGCAGTGGATCCAGGAACCCAAACCGGTGTCTGCCTCCAGACAGACTTCCTGTGGGCTCGCTACCAGCACCCACCACGGGAGTTAACCCTCCTGCCTCTCCCTCAGACTCGGGTCACCTCCATCCTCCTTGAAGTCTACTTCAGTACCTATTTTAAATACATACTCTTCCCCAGGGGGCGCCTTCCACATAGGGGACTGTAGTTTTCTGTAATAAAGCAAGAAAAAGACTCCACACCATCACCAGATGATGGAGAGAACTGTAAATCACACCAGAAAGCTAAAGGATATGGCTTCCGGAGGCAACTTGAGCATCTTATATACCCAGTGAGTCCAAACTAGAAGATAAATAACTTATGCAAAGCAAAGCTGGAAGGTAATAAATTACAGCCAAAACTCCATCTTTCCGCTTCTCTCTCTCTGCCTCCGAGACACTTTCTTTTAGTGGAAACTTGTGCAAATACGAGTGGGCGCTGGGAAGCCAAGGGTAGGCCAGTGTGCCCCTCAGCCGGGCAAGCCATCTTTCTAGACAGGCAAACCGGAAGTCAGAATGCACAGCGAATCAGTATCCAGTTCCTTGCCTGGACCCAGAAGACTGTGAGGCTGGCCCCGAGGAGCCACCTGGCCCCAGCCTGCGCTCCAGGGGCCTCATCCCGGGGGGACTTGCCCACTTTGGATACAGAGCTGCTTCAAGGTCCCCGAACACAGAGACAGCCTCAGCTCCGCAGCATCTCAAGCGCTTTTCTCCTTCATGCCCCCGCTGTACTAGGGCCTGATTAAAACCACAACAGCGCTCCTGAGGCACTGCCGCCAGGGTCTCAGCAAGACACCCACAAAGAGAGGAGAGAAACCTGGGGCTTCCAATTTCCTTCCAAACAGAGTTCATCCTAGTTCCAACCTTCTCACCTGCACACACAACAGGGCAGTGGAACCTAAGAATATCCATGAATATCGGTTGTTTATGGTCTTGTTTTTTTTAGCCCACAATTATTTCCTGTGCTTCTCCCTCTCCGTGGGAGTAGACCGAGGCTCTGAGTATAATTACGCCTGGTGGGGCGGGCTGCGGAGCAGAGATGTGCTAATACATCTCGATGGGGCCGCCTAATGAGCCCCATTACTCAGAAGGCAGCGTTTCTGTGCAGAGCGAGGCCCCAGCAGGCACTTGGCTTGGCGGGGCTCCCTATGACCTGTTGGCCCTTACATCCCAGTTCCCAAAGAGGCTATACAGCTCCTGTTTTAAGTGCAACACAGAAAAGCCAAACATTTTTAAATAATTACCAAGGTTTGTACAGATTGTATTTAGTTTACCTTTATCCTTTCCCCCACTCCATACTCCCCAAAAATACCCACCATGAGATAGTTTCACAAATGAATCAGTTTTTCATAAAACACTTAAAAAATAACAATGCTTGTCTTCTTACATGAGCATCAGATACCATGCTTTGTTAATTGGGTTGATCAGAGTCCTAAAAACCAAAGTAACAGTTTGCATAGGCAGAGTTCATTGTGTGCAAATCTTACTAAAGTAAGGCTATTTTCAGTGTTTAGGTGGCGATACAAGTAAAGAAAGCTCTCAAGCAACAAGACGTTTCCCTGCATTCCACATTCTCTCCAGCTATACCTGACTTCCTGGGCAGAGAGCTGAGACCAGTGGATTTGCCTGCACCATAAGGCAACATGTGTTGGATGGAATACAAGTGTTGGAAGCAAAACGGAAAAGGACGGATGATCTGGGCTTGTGCTGGAGGCAAGGGGGGCTCCATCTTTCCTCCTCCCTTTGTAAGAGGGGGCCACGATGCGGAAGGCAGCAGGGGCAGGTATGTGTTCATGTGCCGCTGGAGGGCCAGCCCTCTGGCACGGCACCTCCAGAAGTCACTGACCTCTGGTGATCGCTGGGTGTGACCTATTGCTCCCAGTGGGACCTAAGCTCCCACTCAAAGGAATGGGAGGCTAAGGACCAAGACCTCTTGAGGAGGAAAAAACACAGAGCCCAGAAAGCCTGCCAAAGGAGCAACCACGTTAGTGGAGAGACAAGGTGGGGAAGCCTGGCTGGAGAGAGAGGAGGTGCACAGAAGACCCCCCTCCCCCCAAATCAAGTATCGTCAGGAAGTCTCCAAGTAGAGATGTCTATAAGCAGCTTTGCGTTCAACATCCAGTCAAGACACCAACACCGCAGAAAACCAGAACCAGACTTCCAGACTACCAGCAGGCGGTGTCCGGGTCGCCCAGCATCCTGCAGCAGAGGATGGAGTGTTCCTGGGCCAGGGCAGCCAGCTCCTTCAGGAACTCGGGGAAGAGGGCGGCTGCCAGCATGGTGTCCCGCACCGCTGGGGGCAGGCTGGGGGGCGCCCCCACCACCTTGGCTCTGTTTGTCAGGAAGGGCTGAAGCACTCTTGGGGGGCCATCCAAAAAGTTCTTGCCGCTTCCTGTCCTGGAGGCATCCTGAATGGGATCTGAAACCAGAAGGCAGGCAGCTGTGGTGAGGAGCCTCCGGGAGCCCTTCTGTCTGCCCTTAAGTGCTGGGTCGGGGGGCGGGGAGGGGGGGGTGCGGCAGCGTGCACATTCAGTACCCACTCTGACTGCAGTCTGAAGACATGGCCCCAGCCCCCCTCTACTTCCCTCTGAGACACTCAGATCCACCCAGCAGATCACCTCCAGCATCAGGCATGTAATGAGAGTTTTACCCCAATTCCCATATGAGGCTCTACAAGCAGAAATTGTGGCAAGAATACAGGTTTATCAGGAACCCTCTCCTCTGTGCCTGGAGCGAGACGAGGGGAAAGGGGGAAAAGGCATCTCCTGCTGAGTCAGCCAAGCGAAGACGCAGGTGAGCGTGACGGTTACCTAGGACACAGGGACACCTGCCCTCCATGCCTCCCGGGGTCGGGGTGACCACCCTCCTTTTGCCAGCTGAGCTCTGACCACCTCGCAGGGCTGTGCAAGGCGGCCTGAGTCACACACCACACTGCCCTCGGCCTGGGCACAGGGCTCCGGTCTCCAGGGCTTCCTGCCCCGATCCCAGCCCCTTCTGGGTGGGACCTCCAGCCTTTGGGAGGAACAGAATGGATGAAGCCTTTTCAAGGTTGGAACGATGCAGAGGAAGCTGAATGCTCATAAGACCAGACTGGGAACTCTCCACCACTGTGGGCATCTCGCAGCAGCAGGTGGCTTGGACCTTCCATTCAAGCAAGGTTTCCAGGAGTTTCAATCTCAGTTTCAATAATGTTCATCTAAGATGATAGGAACCAAATTTTCTATATCCAAGTGATTTGCATTTTCATATCGCATCAGTTTACCAATTAAAATGGTTCAACTTACCTAACTATTTAATTCCTGAAGATCTCCAGCCTTCCTATTGATAGGAATTATTTATGTCTTCCTCTGCCCCCATCTCCAACAGACTCATTACTCCTTATAAATCATTATATTCAAGCTCTTCATTATTTTGGCTGCTTTTTAGAATTCAGTCCCATTTCTCAACATTCTTCTCAGAGTGTTGCTTAACTATGGTACTAAAAATTCTTGACATTTATAGTGCTTTCCACATCTCACTACTATCATCTTTAGTGTTAAAAAAAAAAAATCCTCCACTCTACTGCTTTAAATATCCTTTTAGATTAAAGCTTATCACAGCTCATGCCATAAAGAACTGGGGAGGTTGTTGAGAAACTGCTGCTGCCTTTCAGCAGAAACTCACACTGTGCCTTGACGAGAGTGAGGACAGAGTGCTGATATCCCTGGGGACACAGCCAGCCCACAGCCCTGGGGGACCACGCCAGAGCACCCCTAACCCCCAGTGCCCAGCACCCAGCTCTCAGGGACGCGGCGGGGCCCACCCAGGAGGCTGGCCGGGGTTCCCAGGGAGATGGGACCCGGGCAGCAGACCGAGGCCCACACTGCACGTGCTGGGCCCCACCTGGCACTCCCTCCCCTGTCTGCACACCTAAGCCTCGCCAGGTTTAAGAGGTACCGGAACTGTGGTTAAGGGCACAGACTCGGCCATGTCCTGGCTGAGGGACATCAGGCGAGGTGGTTTACCTCTCTGTACTTTACTGGCCTCATTTCTCACAAATTCACAGAAAGATGGAGTCAATGGGCATAGTGTGCACAAGGAGCTGTTGGTAAGTGTAGGCCATCACACTGCCATCAATTCAGTAGCCCTGACTGTATAAACACTTCCGCTTCCTGCCCTTGGAAGTGACCCCGTTGGAGCCTCCCACTCATTTTATTTACCAGTTGGGGTCTGCAGGGCCCTTCAGCCTGGTGGTGCTGTTTCTGTTTTCTCCTCTGTTAAGACTTTGAGGTTCCTAAGAGCTGAGCCCCTGAACAGTGTGTCCTTTGTGGCCCCCCACACACATGCTCATGCACAGAAGCAGCTAACAGACATTTGCTGACTGAATGATGGAAGGAGCCCGCCATCGTCAGCTGCTCCCTGGAGCTGGTTCACTCCCTCATCTCCATCTTTCTCTTTCAAATTTACTCTTTCCCCGCAAAGGGCTTTTGTGGATCATCTATCCAGCTTGCTCCGTGAATTTTAAAAGTGTCATCGCTAAGCCTCATTTACCCAGCTTCAATCCAAGAATTAACTCTGTCTTCACTGATGAAGGCGGGGGGCGTGCCCAGTGAGGGAGGCAGAAGCCCAGCAGAAGTCCTGGCGGTGGTTCTGTCCCAGCAGCATAGAGAACTCATGGTTCTTTCCTTGAGTCAAACTCAACTCAAAAACAAGGCGACTCGAGTTACAGTCCCTACCTGGCAACCAGCTAGTCACGTAGTGGCTTGGGTTCCTCTTCCATAAAATGGAAATAATACCTGCCTGACGCCTTCCAGAACTAGCAGTCAGTGAAAGGACTCTATACGCAAATAACAGAAAATACCACCTTTGTGGTTTGGAATTTGTATTGGAGGGAAACATGAAATGCCTGGCAAGTGGCTGGGCCTCACAGACCAAGAGTCTCAAGAGTAACTGTTTCAGCAGAGAAGTCCACCCAGACTTCTGATCAAAGCGTTAGTGAGGAGGCTGGTTTCACCAGGGCCTGCGTGATGGGGCAGCTCAGGCTATGCGTCCATGAACCAGACACCTCTTGAAAAAGGGCCCAGTGTGCAGGCACAGCACCCAGAGGAGAAGTAGGAAGGAAAGGAAGTATAAATGCCAGAACCGGGAGTGGCTTCCTGAACTGTTGCCCTGGGTCTGAAAAGCTACTGCAAAGGGTTGTCAGGATACTGCTGGCAAGACTGGAGAAGTTAGATAAGCGAGTTACCCTGCACCCCGCAATGGCGTCAGACAAGGAGCACAGATGCTGGACTCCCCGGTACGCGCCTCTCACGGGACTCTGATCGCTCGCTGTCCTGCGCCCCTGTGAGAAGCAGGCTCCCAGGCCCATCTCATCTATAAGCAATCATATCACACACGAGTCAGGTTTGTACAAGGGACAGAGACCTTGGTCATCCTGTGAGTTGAAAGATTTTTAAAGTTGAGGGGAGCTGTCACTTTGCTAACCTGAAAGCGGTTAATTAGGAGGTTAATCTGAAAAACTCCTTCAAAGGGGAGTCTTCTATCCCAAGAGACGCTTCCGACAAGTCAACGTCCCCTGAGAGTCACAGGCCTTAGAAATCATCCGCCACAGCTGCCTAACTGACCACCTTATGAGGCGGGAGCAAGAGCCCCTGGGCCTGTATCCAGCCACCGCCGTCACACAGTCTGAAGCCAGGATGGAGCACAGGGTTTCAGGGACCCCTCCACCCCAATCCCAGCACCGTCACCAGGATTGTGTGGGTCCAGCCGGTCAGGGCAGGAGCCCCCAGACTCTCTGAACCAGGCACCTGGCCGACCTCTCTGGGCCAGTACCTTCAGCCTCCTTCTATGAACACGAGCCAACAGTACCCTGCGTGTCCACTGCACACTGCTGTCTGCAAAGGGAAACTGTCTGTGAAGACACCTTGCAAACTGCGAAATACAAATAAAGACCAAGCCCGGAGCGCAGCACAAGGCTTAGTCGCCTTCTGTCTGGAGGCTGCACGTGGCCATGATCCCGCGTAGCTCTTCCCATGCGGGGGGTCGGGAGGTCTGCTCCACTCCGGCAGCTGGGCTGACCCAGTGGCTTGGCCGACAGAATGCAGCAGAGTCAACCTGTCAGGTTGGGGGGGGGGTCCCCATCTGGGGCCTCAAGAGACTGTGTCTTCTGCTCCCGCTGCCTGACAGCCATGAAGCTGCCAAGCCAGGGCAAACCGACTGGATGATGAGTAACACAGCCCCTCATCACCCCATCACCCCGGCCAGCAGCCACCGGTGTGAGCCAGGCCATCCCAGACCCCAGCCACGCTGAGCAAGTGCTGCCAGCATCAGCTATGCCCACCCAGAGCAGCAGATCAACCTGGCAACCACACAGACTCAAGAGCATGTGGGATCACTGTATTTGGAGTCTTTTGTGGTGGTTTATTATGCACAAAAGCTAACCGGCACACCGCTCCCGCAAGGTGAGTCACAGCAGCGTGCCCCCTGCTCAGAAGGGACAAGCCAACAGGCTGACTGGCACGAGGCAGGCAGAGGCCACAGGGAACCTGCAGCCCACCTTCCCACAGACGGGGGCTCCCCTCCATCCAAGACTGGCCACCTGCTCTTCTCCACGGCCCGTGCTTGAAGCTTCCCCCTCAGTTCACCAGTGGCACAGGGCCCCCTTTCTTTCAGAGTCTGTCTTGCAGTGTTCTAATCACCTTTCACACCCTGAATTCTGCAGTCGGAAAGAACTCGAGAGACAGAAGACAAACCTTCACTTGAGAGTTGAGGCCTAAGTTCCGTGAAGACAAGTAACCAAGAAGAGACAGCTACCCGGGGGCCAGGGCACGCCGTCAGAGGGCGGGGCC
>NW_024070196.1:6162610-6181742 GCF_014754425.2 Oryx dammah
AGAGACAGCTACCCGGGGGCCAGGGCACGCCGTCAGAGGGCGGGGCCTTCCCAGCTTCCCTGGTGGTGTGACACTGCTCTGGATTACTTTGCTGCATCCCACTCCGCATCTTGTTTCTCATCACGTTCTTTAGCCTGGACTGCCAGCCACAGAGAAGCCGGACTTATCTCAAGGGAGATGAACAGAAGCTGGCTCAGTAAGAGAGACAGCTGTTGTCAAATCTGTGTGACCAGAGCTTAATCAAGGCTGGGCAGCCTTTCCCCAGGCCCAGTGGCCAGCAGGAGTCCTCGGGTTCCTGTGCCACCGACCTGATCGGCCAGCCCTCCAGAGCCCATGGAAAGGCATCTTGGAAGGTTTAAGGTGCACATAAACTTTACTTCTCTTGCTCCAGATGAATGGCTTTCCTCTTCTGGAGCCCTGAAGCACATTCATTTGGGGCTCAAAAGTCTCTGAAAACATAATAAAATGGATGCCCTCCTTGGGACCGACCAGACAATGTGCACATAAGGCTTCTTTCTGGCCCACATGTGCCAAGTCATTTATTCTAGAAACAGCTCCCACATCAGTCCTGCCCACAACGACCCTAGGTTAGGAACACAAATGCCTTGCTAGACCCTCCAAAGTGGGACCAGGGTGCGTATGGGTGGAGCAGACCTTCCTTTTGGTTTAAAGACACTCAGGGTAAAAACGGAAATCTTTCCTGAGATTTTTTTTTTTTTTTTTGAGGTGCTTTTAACATCCAGGAGCTGGTGCAGCACCCAGGACCCCAAGTCAGAAAGCTGGGGGAACAGGAGCCGCTGACAGGGAGGGACAGGGGAGGACCCCGCTGACCTTTGGTGGGTGTCTCGGGGCTCGGATCGGAGAGGTCCACGCGGAAGAGCAGGTATTGCTGGGCTTGTATGAGGAGGCCAGGGAAGTCTCTCTCCACGGAGGCAAACTGTTCAATCTTATTCTTCACTGACGCGAGGACCTGTCAAAACCAGCAGTAATGACGCTAATACTTCAGCACGGAGTTCCGCTCTGCGTTATCGGGACATCTGTCAGGCACAGCCCCCCACTGCAGGAACACGGGGTTTTAACTGCCTGGGTGTTCTGGGGGGAATGGCGCTCTCAAAACATCAAATCAAACAAGTTGTCTAGGATGATCCACACAACCAGCGTGAAAGGACTGGGCTGGAGAGCAAATGAGAACAGGGGAGAGGGCAGGACTGGGGGAGGGCCGGGGCCCTGCCTCAGCCGCCCCTCTGCCTCGGCAGCAAGTGTGCACAGGCACGCGGGGCGGGGCGGGGCGGGGCGGGGCCTGTGCATCAGCCGGCCTCTGGCAGCAGGCGTGCGCAGGGCAGGGGCAGGGCGGGGCCTGGGGCAGGGGCAGGGCGGGGCCTGGGGCCGGGCCGGGCGGTACCTGGTACAGGGAGCGCACGCTGGGCTGGAAGACCATGTTGGTGTTGAGCAGGAAGGAGCGCAAGAGGGGCTGCGGGTAGCTGGCCAGCTGTGTGATGATGCCGATGAGCAGCAAGTTCACGTGCAGCGAGTTCTCCAGCATGTTTTCCAGCTTGGACAAGACGACGCTGATGAACGGGCCTGCGGAAGGACATGAGGCTCAGGGCCGGCTGAGCGCGGGGCCGTCTCTTCTGAAGACCAAGGCGTCAGGGGGACCACCAAGGGGCCGCTGGAGGCAAATCCAGTTCAGACAAGCGCGGCTGAGGTGACCAGGTCGCCTGGTGCCAAAGCACGAGACAAGAACCACCGCCCCGAGAACAAAGCAGAAACCCGTGCTTTGGGAGCTAGTATTTTGACTCTGTGAGCAGTTTTAATACTTGAAAAATTATCATGAACCTTAGAAAAAATGACCAGTGATTTAATTTTTAAAACCGAACTGTACTTTTCATACTATTTCTGTATCTCTTGGGGCTGCCAATGCTTTAAGACGTGGCACTCTTCCTTCCCTGATGGTGCATGCTATAGCCAACAATGCCCAGACTGTGGCCCACCAGGCTCCTCTGCCCATGCAATTCTCCAGGCAAGAACACTGCAGTGGGTTGCCATCCCCTTCTGCAGTGGATGTGCCCCACCCAGGAATCCAACCCATCTCTCCTGTGTCTCCTGCATTCCAGGCAGGTTCTTCACCCTCTGAGCCATCAGAGAAGCTCTCATGCTATAGGGTGTCACCCAATCAGCGGCCACCAAAAGTTTAAGTAACAAAGTCTTCCTGTTGTTACAAACTATGCTTACCAACAGCAGCATGGGGGGGGGCGGCACTGTCCATCCCCCACAAGCACCAGAGAAAGGCTTGCCAATATCACCATATGGAAGGACTGATGGACAAGACTGTACTCCCAATGCAGAGGGCCCAGGTTCTATCCCTGGTCAGGGAACTAGATCCCTCCTACCATAATTAAGACCCAGCGCAGCCAAATAAATAAAATTTTTTTTTTTTTAAGAGAAAATGAGAAGTGAAGGAGGCCTTGGCTGTAATTTTAGAGGCACACCTTAAAGTTGCGGAGGGGAGGGACTCAGGGCTCAGTTTGGGGAACTGGAGTCTGGTGTGTCCAAGTTTCCTTAAACAAAAAATTCCCTGAGACTGTAAAAGCAGTTAAAAAAAAAAAGACAAAAAGAAGCTTCAACTAACTGGGTCACTAGAAAAATAAGATGCTTTCCATCTGAGTTGATTGAAGACAAGGAAAATCCAGAAAACAAATCTGGCATTAATAAAATTACTTGAAGATGTTTTCCATTTTCACCATAAAAGTGGTCCATTAAGGAAAATCAATGAGAATTTTCTATTTCCCCCAGTGGAGCTATTGACGATGCCTCTAAACCATGGCATGTTTTTGACAAAAACACATAACCCCCGATGAATAAACATACCTTGTGAACATTTCACCAACATTAATATGGGTTTAATGCTGGGAGGGATTGGGGGCAGGAGGAAAAGGGGACGACAGAGGATGAGATGGCTGGATGGCATCACTGACTCGATGGATGTGGGTTTGGGTGAACTCCGGGAGTTGGTGATGGACAGGGAGGCCTAGCGTGCTGTGATTCATGGGGTCGCAAAGAGTCAGACATGACTGAGCAACTGAACTGAACTGAACAAAAACATACTCCATCACAAGGTGCTTCATTCAGAAGCCTTGGTAGTGGGAGAGGGTAAACCTTTGTAAGAAGGCAGATGCTGTCTATGAAAAATGAAAAGCAAACCTAAGCCTCTTCCCCACGCGGGCAATTAAGAGAGTACTGGCAATTGTAGTTTCTGCCACTGCAAACACAGATGCTGTCTCTAAGGCACCTTACAGCCCAGGAGAGACAGCTTGCATCTGAGTCAGACTGGCCCCAACTTCCCCTTCCCTGAGAGGGGGCAGAGCTCCTGAGTCACTTTTCATGACACAGGGAGGTCAATGAATTCTTCGAATAGAGAGCCCCTGCTTGCAAAACAAAGCTGGGAGAGATTGCCAAACACACTCAGAAACTCTGGATTTCAACACCACTATGACAGCATCTTGATGGGGTTCCACCAAGAACCCCCAAATGTCACCAGCAGCTCTACTTAATTCTAGTCCTCCAGGCAACA
Source organism: Oryx dammah (assembly GCF_014754425.2). Classification (NCBI taxonomy): domain Eukaryota; kingdom Metazoa; phylum Chordata; class Mammalia; order Artiodactyla; family Bovidae; genus Oryx; species Oryx dammah. The sequence continues at coordinate 6,166,182 of NW_024070196.1, forward strand.
TCTGCCAGGGGAAGGCTGCTGTCCTCACTCCCCAACCCCGACCTGGGCTCACACCCACCCCGACCCCGCTCCCCTGCAGTCCCTGGGACTCAGCATCTGTTTCCTTCCAGAGGAACAGAGACAGGTGACTCGGGTGACACTTGGGTGGGAAGAATCTCCTATAAAACATATCTCCTTGGACTCCCTTGGTGGTGCAGTCAATAGGAATCGACACGCCACGAATAAACGTGCCTTATAAAGGTTTCACCAACATTAATACGAGTTTAACAAGACATCCTCCACCACAAGGCGCTCCACTCAGAAGCCTTGGTAGTGGGAGAGGGCAAGCCCAGGGCTCACGTGTTTGAGCCTTGGTCCGGGAAGACCCTACTCGCTGTAGGGCAGCAGCCTGTGCTCTAGAGCTGCGGAGCCACAATACAGGCTGCAGCTGCTGCAGCCCGCATGCCTGGAGCCCAGGCTGCGAAGTGAGAGAGTCCGCCGCACCACAGCGAAGAGGAGCCCCTGCTCTCTGCAACGAGAGCGAGCCTGCGCGGCAATGAGGACCCAGTGCGGCCAAAAATAAAGCAGTTAAAAACCATCTCCTTAACGAGAGCCCTCAACCTCCCGGCCATCCTACACACAGAAAAGCCGCAGGGTCCAGCACAGCTGTCAGGGAGGACCCCAGCCTGCCACCACGCCTGGGAGAGTCCGCGTCATCACCGTCTCACTTGGACAACAGAGCATCAGGCCAAGGTCAGCAGACTGTCATTATAATCCACTAACCCCATTAACTACAGCTTCTTAGGCACATGCAATAAGAAGCATATACTAAATCCTTTCAAGGTCCTGTTTGATTCTAGCACTTTAAAAAAACCCTGAGTGAAATGCAGGAGGAAGGGGAAATGGGCAAGCAGCTGAAAATGAGAAAACTCGGTTACAGCTCAGAAGGCCCCCGGGAATGTGGGAATGAGCCACCGTGGGAATGAGGGTGTATGTTTCCCCTTCTAGGAGACAGATTAACTTCACACCCATAAAATACTGAATTTTCAGAACAACGGATGATACGCCATTCCCTTCTCTCCCCTCAGGCCCTCTTCCCCTGCTTCAGCGACCCCCACCCTGACCGGTGCTTCCTACCTCCAAGAGCCGCCACCCTCATTCTGAGCCTCAGCTCCGCCCACGCCCCCTGGGAACCACCTCCCAACACAGACCGTCACCTCCACCTCCCCTGCCAGCACTGCCTGAGGTCGGTCTCCTCACTTGTCTGGTGCTCAGCAACAGTTTTTCTATTTTAATAAAGATTAAAATGATTTAAAATTTTTCTTCTTCCTAGAGTACAGGGGGATAAAATAAAGAATAGGCCTCCTGCCAGAGGCAACTCCTGTTAACAGATCCAAGTGCATTCTTCCAGCAATGTTTCATGTATATAATAAACTATAATAATTGAGTTATCATTAAAAACATCAGTCACTTATTATGTCCCAGGCAGTGTTGTAAGCACTCTTCATGTATTGACTTACTTAAATATTCACAACAACCCTACAAAGTGTGTGTATTGTTGAGTTGGTCAAAAAAGTTCACCTGGGTTTTTCCACAAGCTGTGACCCAATCGAACTTTTTGGCCAACCCAATATTTATCCCCAGGCTGGAGTCCCTGCGGTCGCAAGACTTGGACACAACTTAGCAGCTAAACCACCACCTCCAAAGACGATGCAGAAGGTCACGTGCACAGTGAGTAAATGGGGTCTCAACTGTCATTCAGGCCATCTGTTGCCAGTGTTGATACTCGTAACCAACACACTCTCCTGCTTCCCAGGTGGGAGCATGTGTGTGCGTTTGTCTGTGTGTGTCTACCTCCTGGCGCTTTTTTAAAATAAATGATAAGATGACAACACTGTCTACACACTGTTCAGCCTCTCGCTTTTGCGCTGCACTGTTTAGGCCGTATCACCACGCGCAGAGCCATCCTGTCCACTCACAAGACATCCGGTTGCCATGGGTGTGACAGGAGCAAAACAGTCCCCTCCTGGTGGACGCTTGGGCGACTTCTATTGTAAGTAACGCTGCAAAGAGCATCTCTGTGTACGCCTCTCCACCCATCGTGTGACCACAGCTGTGAAGACGCTGCTGGAGACACTATCACTCCTGCATTCTGAATCCAGATACAATGACAAGTCTCTTAGTTGGATCTTCCTGGCACCAGCCTCTCCTCACTCCAGTGCTCTCTCCACAGTCTTCAGGACTGGCCTTTCCAAACAGGAATCCGGTCACCACACTCACCCACTCTGACAGGGAGTCTTCAGGGCCTGGAGCACAAGCCTCCACTCCTCAGCATGGCCTGAGGGCTGAGTCAGCGTACCCCAGGCTTGGGGCTTCCTCTCTGCTCCTGAGATCCAGGCCTTGTCACCCCCCATGTGGTGGCAGGCTCCTTCTCTTCACCTGCTGTTTCCCCTGCCTGACTGTCGTTCTCAGCTGCTTGTACCCAGAAGCTTCTCTTCTCTATGGCCCCCCTCTGTGAAGCCTTTCCCACTCCCCGCACTGGACCCCCATAGGATTCGGATACTATGACTAATAACCCATTTCTCACGAACAGCGTACACTTCTTTGTTGATGTCTCCTCTGAAAGTCTACGAATCCCTTCATTTCTGTGTCCTTAGCACAGAGTATCAGGGGATTGATCAAAGATTGCTGAATGCATGAATAAATAAAATAAATGAGATAAATGAAATGGAATGCTTTGATTTAGCTGAGTAGTAAATTCATTTCTACAGAAATTAGGATTCCATGGAGAGTGCATGGTAAGTCACTTCACTCATGTCCGCCTTTTTATGACCCCATGGACTGTAGCTCTCCAGTCTCCTCTGCCCATGGGATTCTCCAGGCAAGAATACTGGCATGAGTTGCCATTTCCTCCTCCAGATCTTCCCAACCCAGGGGTTGAACCCATATCACCTGCAGCTCCGTACTGCAGGCAGATTCTTTACCACTGAGCCACCAGGGAAGCAAGCCCTCCATGGAAAGAGGGGAGTTAAACCAAATGCTGCAGAACAAACTCAGAAGTTTGGACATGACAAAGTTCACATACATGGAGAGAGAAAAGCAGCTGAACAAGGTTCAAAGGAGGAAACAGGCGAGGTTTTAGTTAAAATTACCTGCTAAGTCACTTCAGTCGTGTCCGACTCTGTGCGACCCCATAGACAGCAGCCCACCAGGCTCCCCCGTCCCTGGGATTCTCCAGGCAAGAACACTGGAGTGGGCTGCCATTTCCTTCTCCAATGCATGAAAGTGAAAAGTGAAAGTGAAGTCACTCAGTCGTGTCCGACCCTCAGCAAACCCCATGGACTGCAGCCTTCCAAGCTCCTCCACCCAGGGATTCCCCAGGCAAAAGTACTACCTATATGTATCCAAATCTCAGATTATGGTTTATTGATCTTCAGGATACCATATTCAAAATATTGATGTTATTTAATATGTGATGTATTCGTGTGTGTGTGTGTGTTTTTGGTCCTAAGCTAACTGTGTGGATCACAACAAACTGTGGGAAATTCTTCAAGAGATGGGACTACCAGACCACCTCACCTGCCTCCTGAGAAACCTGTATGCAGCTCAAGAAGCAACAGTTAGAACCGGACATGGAACAATGGACTGGTTCCAAATTGAGAAAGGAGTACGTCAAGGCTGTATAGTGTCACCCTGCTTATTTAACTTCTATGCAGAGTACAACATGTGAAATGTCAGGCTAGATGAAGCACAAGTTGGAATCAAGATTATTGGGAGAAATATCAATAATCAGATACGCAGATGACACCACCCTTATGGCAGAAAGCAGAAAGGAATTAAACAGCCTCTTGATGAAAGTGAAAGAGGAGAGTGAAAAAGCTGGCTTAAAACTCAACATTTAAAAAACTAAGATCATGGCATCCAGTCCCATCACTTCATGGCAGAGAGATGGAGAAACAATGGCAACAATGACAGACTTTATTTTCTTGGGCTCCAAAATCACTGCAGTCAGTGACTACAGCCATGAAATCAAAAGATGCTTGCTCCTTGGAAGAAAAGCTATGACACCCTAGATAGTATGTTAAAAAGCAGAGACACTACTTTACCAACAAAGGTTCCTCTAGTCAAAGCTATGGTTTTTCCAGTAGTCACGTATGGATGTAAAAGTTGGACCATAAAGAAGGCTGAGCGCTGAAGAATTGATGCTTTCTAACTATGGTGCTGGAAGAGACTCTTGAGAGTCCCTTGGACTACAAGGAGATCAAACCAGTCAATCCTAATGGAAATCAGTCCTCAGTATTCACTGGAAGGACTGATGTTGAAGCTGAAACTCCAATACTTTGGCCACCTGACTCAAACAGCCCACTCACTGGAAAAGACCCTAATGCTGGGAAAGATTGAAAGCAGGAGGAGAAGGGGATGACAGAGGACGAGATGGTTGGCTGGCATCACTGACTTAATGGACATGAGTTTGAGCAAGCTCCAGGAGATGGTGAAGGACAGGGAAGCCTGGTGTGTTACAATCCATGGGGCTGCAAAGAGTTGGACACGACTGAGTGGCGGAACAACAATACTTTGTTTTGTCAATTTACTTAGTGCCCAGGGATGAAGCTCCTTTGTCAGAAGGCTAGTATTCTAAAGAGCAGTCTTTACTAGCAGTGGGTAGCCCTGCTGTCCTGGAGAACACAGCAGGCAAACTGGAAGTGCTGCTGAACGAGAGCAGATGGGGTACCCGGAGGGCAGAGCTGGTGTTAGCTCTGTCCTTCCTCCCACCAAACTCCGCCTCACCCTCAGCGGGTCAGAGCCCCCATGCTCCCCACCCTCCCATCATCAACTGGGAAAAGCCAGATTATCTAATCCTTTTTACTTATGATTGACTGATTGAATTTTAATTAAAACCCATTTACACTGAAATCTTATCTCAACTAGAACTTCAAACCTTTTAATTGTGGAATTAAAAGCCCTCTCCCTGTTTCAATAAATTTTCAGCCATCAGTAAATAGATGAAGAAATGTTGGAGGTGGTGGAAGAGCGCGCTGAGATCATGTCAGCCAACCTGGGTGGACCCGAAGATGCTATGACTTCATGTAATGGGTGATCCAAGCAGGCGGGAAGGGAGCGTGGTCCTTCCCCACCAAGCTGTCCCCTCCTGGCCGGGGAAGGACAAGCCTCGAGGCTGCTGGGGGCTGCCTGTGGCTACAGTAATGACACAGCCCACCCTCCACCCCCAGGGTCACGTCCAGTTGTCCCAGGGTTAGGACACCAAGGCCACCTGGCTAAAGTGCCAGGGTCAGGGGGCCCCAGAGGCCCGACTCCAAGGCCGGTCTGTCCCTCTGGGATGCTGGCTCCTTCAGGCCCCTCTCCTCTAACTGAACACCTTTCAGGGGTCCCACCTCAGCTGCCCCCAGGCCTGAGGAACCTCCTGCTGTGCTGGTTCCCTCTATGCCATGATTTCCAGATTCAGGCTGTAGGAGCAGGACCCTGTAGGGCCTTCCCAGGACAGACCTCCCCCATGTCTCCTGCCTGCCTCTTGTCTGCAGAGAAACTCTAGCCAAAGGAAAAATTAGTCAGAAAGCTGCAAGAGCAAAGGAAAATAGTCAAGCAAGACAAAATAAAAATACTTTATCTGTTAAACAAAATCAAGGACCTTTAGTTCCTCTTCAAAGGCTACAGACAATATTCTAAGCGATGTCCTGTGAGCTGTTTTGCAGATGTTTTGCAGCTGTTTTTCAAACCCCCACCAGATAGGAGAAGTTAACCACATGATGACCAGACTCTGGCCATGACCTAAGCTATCACAGTTCTGAGAACTGGCCTCAAAGTAACAGGAACAAGCCACCCCTGGAACTGAAGATTAACTGTACTGAAAACAACCAGGACAATGCTGGTCAGACTGCTGCCAGACTAAGTTCAAGACGACTGTCAGAGCTGACAGTGCCTGTTCTGCACGCAGCCCCCCCTCCACCTGTGCACACCCGAAGCTCCCCTTTAAAAGCTCCTGCCCCCCGATCAGCAGTGGGGAGTTGGCTTTTGGACATGAGTCCACCTTCTCCCCAGTTGTCAGCCTCATGAATAAAGTAGTCTTTCTTTTCCTACCAACACGTCTCTCAAGTATTAGCTTTCAACCAGTGAGCAGCCAAATCTGACTTTGGTAATAATATTACTTGGCTTATAATTTAATAATTCTGCCATAATTCCTCGCCCCAAGCCACTTACCTGATACTCTAGCCTAGCCCTTTGCCTCTTCCATGATTTCTACCCACTGTTAGGGGTGTATCACTGGAACACACCCATTCTTTTATTAGAGTGATGCGTTTACGTGGATCTACTCTACTCATGTTTGGATGAAGATTTTGTGATTAATTGAAATGAGTTTCCAGGCATGACTAACATGACTAGTTTCCAGTGGCCTGTGCTGTCTGTATACAGCCACACTGACTCAAGGGGTGTTTTGAGCACCTTCTGTATGCTCTGTCCACTGCTCAGGACTAGACATAGTGCAGACCAAGCCAACAACTGTGCCCTCATGAAGGAAATTGGAATTGTTTTTTAAAACAATTAACATATAAAACATATAAAAACAAATGCTAAGGAGAAAAGTAAGTTACGACTAGAGGAGGAGAAGGGGATAACAGAGGAGGATATGGTAGGATGGCATCACTGACTCAATGGACATGAGTTTGAGCAAGCTCCAGGAGATGGTGAAGGACAGGGAAGCCTGGCGTGCTGCAGTCCATGGGGTAGCAAAGAGTCAGGCACAACAGCGACTGAACACCAAAGAAGAAAGGAGGCTGTTAAATAATGAGACTAGACTTCTTGTGTGGTTTAGTGAGTCTTCTGGGGGAAGAACTGATGCTTTTGAGCTGTGGTGTGGAGGACTCTTGAGAGTCCCTTGGACTGCAAGGAGATCCAACCAGTCCATCCTAAAGGAGATCAGTCTTGGGTGCTCTTTGGAAGGAATGATGCTAAAGCTGAAACTCCAGTACTTTGGCCACCTCATGCGAAGAGTTGACTCATTGGAAAAGACTCTGATGCTGGGAGGGATTGGAGGCAGGAGGAGAAGGGGATGACAGAGGATGAGATGGCTGGATGGCATCACTGACACAATGGACGTGAGTTTGAGTGAACTCCTGGAATTGGTGATGGACAGGGAGGCCTGGCGTGCTGCAATTCATGGAGTCACAAAGAGTCGAACACGACTGAGCTACTGAACTGAACTGGCTTCTCAAGAGAAGTTACTCAATGGCAAAATATAACCTCTAATTTGCTTGGGGGGTGGGCGGGGAAAAAGACAATCATTGCAAGATGATAAAATAAGATAAATATGAAACCACCCCTCCCCGCTCCTTACAAAAATACTTCCACCCCTCTGGTAGGTAAACTGATAATGCTCCTTACCTGCACCTACCTCACTCCTCTGATGCAATACGTACAAGTACTTTCAAAAGCAGAAACCACAAAGCAATCTGAGGGTGTCACCTGTGAACGGGGTGCTCTGTGTCCTTGCAGGACGGTGACTGGCAAAGGCGGTGTCATCTCGCGCTCCGAATGGGGATGGCGGGGTCTCTGGGTGGGGAGCCTCCGCTATGAAAGAGTCAAAGTCATCCTCCTCCTCTGGGTCCTTCTTCCCCTCTTCTTCCTCTCCCCCTTGGCTCTCGTCTCTCTCCCCCTCTGGCTCCTTTGTGACCAGCAAGGCATCTGGTGAGGAGAGATCCCGCTCCATCAGGCCCTCGGTGCTGGAACCCAGCTCTTTAATGATCTGGTCGTACTGGGCCATGAAGTCTTCACCCTCGGGGACTGCCGCTGTCAGCTGGGCACTGGGCTCCGCCTCAGGGCTGGGGGCTGCTGACTCGGGGGCTGGCTCTGGGGAGGCCTCAGGCTCGCTGGCTGGTGCTGGGTCCCAGGATGCTCTGTGAAGCACGGCCGAATCGTCCCGGCTACGTTCCTCCTCCGAATCCATCTCTGGCTCAGGGCCAGGCAGGGGGCCATTGTTCAGGGCAGCACCCTGGACCTGGATCTGGGCTGGGGGCCTCACGGAGTCCTCCTGCGAACCACACGCGTCTTCAGCATCCTTCTCAGCACACAGCCTGTACACCATCACATCGTCCTGGAAGTCAGACTCCTCGATGTAGGCCCCTTTGAAGAGCAGGATGGCATTCTTCTTCATCTCCTGGATGTGTTTGGGAGGGTCCACGGGGGCCGGGGGACCGGCGTTCTCAGCATCCTCATACGGCCCGGGGGAGCCCCCGCCGGTCCCCGAGGAGATCCCGGTGTCGTAGCTGTCGTCCCACTCCAGCTCCGTGTGGCTCTTCTCCTTCCCGGGAGCCAGTGGGGGCCCGGTCGTCCCGGGGACCTGCTGTGGAAGCCGGAGCACAGGGGAGGCGGCGCCAGGGGCCCTCTCCTCCGGCGGGCCCAGGCAGAATGCCTCGGGGTCGGGGGAGTCTCCGTCGTACAGGGCGGACCACACGCGGCAGTCCTGCATACAGCAGAGGATGTTGGAGTGGGCCTCCCAGAGGTACTGCAGGTAGCTGATGTCCAGGGCTTTGCCATACTCCACGATGCAGGCCGACGGCGGGAAGGCCTCGGGGAGCGGCTGCTCTGTGGGCCCTGCCCCAGGAGACACACCAGTCAGAACGGCTGCAGCCCTGCGGGGCCCGCCGAGACCCTGTCCCCCCAGCCACTGTGGGTCTAAAGATTTCTGACCATGATTCTCAAAGAACGAACAACGGTTACAGTTTTAGGCAGAAAAGATAAAACCAGAAACTCTACCCTCATAGAAGATACAAAACCAATCTGGCCATCACCAGCGGAAGTCCGTTACTGGGTGTCAGCCTTTAGAGAAATGTGAGCCAATGATGGCGCCCTCTCACGCTGTTGGGAGGATTAAGGGAAGCAGTATTTCCAATATGGCACCTGCCATAAAGCAGGTAATAATTTAAAAGATTCTGCTTTGACTCTAAAGTAGAAAGCCTATATAAGCCGTGAACTTGGAAAACAGATTTTCTCTAGAAAACCCTGGGTTTTTTGAGAAGGCTGTTAATTCATTCTGCCATCCTGAGAATTACTGGGAGTTTTATGTTCCAAGTAGTGTCTTGCGATAAAGTTTCATATTCACTACCAAAATAGCCCCTTTAACCTCAGAATGATACACTGACTACTTTTGATGTTAAAAGCTCTCAACCATGTAACTGAAATAGCTATGCAAACATGTGCACTGAAGGTTACATTTCCTTTAGGGAAAAAATGGACTCGGACAAGGGCAAACACAAATTCTACTGTTTCGTAAAACATCTACCAGCCAGCAGGCGCTTTATCAGTGCTGTCAAATTTAATCCTCACAAGCCTATGTGAAGACTTCATCTCCATTTACAGATGAAGAAATTGAGGCTCAGAGACAAAGATCACCCAAGAGCCAGTGGCAGGGCCACAAGTCAAGCCACAAGCCCTGCTCCCTACCTCCCCAAGTCAAGGTCAACTCACGTCAGCCTCTCTCCTTATTTCGTCCAAGCCTCTGCATTATCTAAAATAAGGGCTAACTCTACCTTAGCTATGGCCGACTCCAACCCCCAGCCCCATGTTGTTTTAAAAAGACGTGCAAATACAACACACCTCATACTTGTACCCTGAGGATGCTACTAGAAAGCCTAGTGAAAACTGAGGTCTGGGGACACAGACTGGCTGAGAGCTGGGCACATCAGTGAATACTTATTACAACTGTAAGAAGCAGAAAAGGACCCCTGGCTAGTCAGTCATAAAAGAAACAGGGCTCACTGCAGCGTTTCCTGCCTGCCAGGAGAGATGGAATCTGGTATCCTTCTGTTTATAGGATGATTACTAGAGAGGGCTGCCTGGCAGGCTGGGACCCGGGACCCTGTGCTTCAGTGCTTACACCTGGACATGCATCTCCTCCTCCCCTCCACTGACAGAATACAAGGAAGCTATAAGGAACTAAAAATAACTGCATGCATGCACAGATGGGGCAAATTATGGAAAACAGCACACAAAAAGGCCAGAACTGAACTGCCACTCCCCCAGCACCAGAAGCAAAAGCAGGGCACCGAGCCTGATCCCAGCGAACAGCACCACCAAGGGGGTCGGCAGCCCACCTAAGCCACCCCTCTGACCCCATCTATCGGTCCACCCCCACCCTCACCCCGTTTAAGGAACCAGCTTGGCCCCCGGCTTGGGAGCAAGCAAGGGCATCTGTTTCTTGTTCTTGGGCTGCAGCAAGAGGCCCGGGAAAGCCCTGCCTGAATTCCTCCCCTGGCCTCTTGTCAGTTTCTATCGCTTAAAGGGTCAGGGATGCAGGCAGGCAACACCCCTACCTGGGCTATCATGCGTGCACTTTGACCAGAGAATATAATCCCTCTCCTGGTTTCCAAGTGTCAGGGTGATCCCGCTGGAGCAACAGACGGGGGTCAGGGCGAGCAGCTTGGCCGCAGACACAGAGTAACAGTCTCTCTCCTTCACAGCCCACCTCTGACTCAGCATCATGTGATTGCAAGGGATCAGATACCTGGAAGACAAAAAGGGCTGCGTTCAGTGTCTGCAGGTCCATTCCCGTGATCAGGGGGGCTCATCCTTTCTGCACCTTCACTCCAGCCCCCTGGGCTCACTCCTGAGCTTCAAGCTTGTCAAGGGCTGCTTTTTTCTGACAGCAGATCTAAGGGCCTTCACGGTGTAACGTCCCCAAACTTCCCCTCTCTTAATGGCTGTGCTGCCCCTCTGCGCCCCGGGTCTTTGCCTCGGCTGTCACCTCTCTCTGAAGCATGCTTCCCCCACCCCTGCCAGTCACCTGCCTTGTCATCCTGCAAACTCCAACTTCAGTGTCACTTTCTCCAGGAAGGCATCTGGGCTTCCCATTCCAAGATGGAGACACCCTCTCCCTCCACTACGCTCACGGCCCTCTGCTAAGGAACTGCCATCAGAATCACAACTGTTTTGGTGTCTGCCTTCTCAACATGATGTGCTACCAGAAGCAGCACCTCCTTTAAGAGTTCTGCCTCATGATCCCATGGGCAGTGCTCAGAGTGGGCGCCAGATGACAGCAGCTGCATGAAAAGGCAAAGACCTATCAGAGTGCCAGCCTCCTCTCCTGTTCTCCCGTAGGGCCATGAGAATAACTGGTGCCACAGTGTTCTGGCAGCAGTTCCAAAGGGGCTGTATGTAAGGGTGGGGGGTGTCCCCACACCACCAAGCAAGCAGTGCTCCAGGCTGAAGGTGTCCTTTGGTTCAACTCAAGTCTGGCACTGTCTGCTCGGAGGTGGCAGTGGAGCCCACGGGCTGAGGGTTTGGTCCTACAAGACTTCCCAACACATACACACACGTCAAATGTCAGTCACAAGTCCAGGCTGTCACCTGTGCTCCTGCGGCCCCAACAACCACCTCTTGGTTTGATCAATTTGCTAGAGCAGTGCACAGAATTTGGAGGCTTTTTTGTAATATAACTTATTAATTTTATATTGGAGCGACAGTTTCCAGTGGACAGCAAAGGGACTCAGCCAGATATATGCACGTGTTCATTCTCCCGCAATTCCCGTTCCATCCAGGCTGCTACATAACACTGAGCAGAGTGCCCTGCGTTATACAGTAGGTCCTGGCTGGTTCAGTTCAGTTCAGTTCAGTCGCTCAGTCGTGTCCAACTCTTTGCGACCCCATGAACTGCAGCACGCCAGGCCTCCCTGTCCATCACCAACTCCCGGAGTCCACCCAAACTTATGTCCATTGAGTCGGTGATGCCATCCAGCCATCTCATCCTCTGTCGTCCCCTTCTCCTCCTGCCCCCAATCCCTCCCAGCATCAGGGTCTTTTCAAATGAGTCAGCTCTTCGCATGAGGTGGCCAAAGTATTGGAGTTTCAGCCTCAACATCAGTCCTTCCAATGAACCCCCAGGACTGATCTCCTTTAGGATGGACCCACTTAAAATACAGCAGTGTGTACCTGTCCATCCCAAACTCCCTAACTATTCCCCTCTCCACCTAAGTTTCTTCTCTAAATCTGTGAGTCTGTTTCTGTTTTGTAAATAAAGAACTCAGAGACACATTACTTACTAGGTCACTGGTTTGTTAGGAAAGGATGTAACTCAGGAACAGTCGGATGGAGAGATGCAGGGGGGCAGCAGTGGGGGAGGCTATGGAGGTTCCGTGTCATCTCCCGGCCCCTCTCCCAGCACCTCCACCAACGGGAGGCTCTCCAAACCCAGCGGTTGTGGGGCTTCATGGAGGTTTCACTACAGTCATGGCTAATTGAATCACTGACCATTTGCACTTAATTCAACCTTCTCCTCTCCCCGGATATGAGGGGCTCAGAAGAAAAAGGACAAAGACCAAACATGTATTTCTTCTTATGAACCACAACATCACAGTGGCCCAGGGCTCAGCACGGAGCTCTGGGCCCCGTTTCCAACACTTTTGGGGAGTGGGCAACAAAGCATCCCAGGATCATCACACGGCTGGAGACAAGGAAATGTGGGCAGTCGTTTCTGACACACTCGGCGCACACTGGCAGGCTGCGAGGCTGGAATCAAGCGTGTTTCAGTGGCTTCCTTTCCTAACAGGGAGAAAGATCACGCTGTTTGTTGAAACAAAGATGGAACAAACCGGACGGAAGCCTCACGGCCAGAGCCGAGTGCCCCACGTTTGTGCGGGAGCCAATTCCAGAGACCCCGAGCCCTGAGGCGGACAACCGCAATCTTCAATAAACCTGCATGGTTTTGTTTCTGTATTTAGCTTTCGAGAGAGAGGCAGTACAGAGGAAAACAAGGGTGATTAAGGATTCAGAGGAAAAGATAAAAGTACAACTTCCAGGGTACGTCCCGAGGCCAGTAAACATTGAGCTGTCTCCCACAGCTCCCGCGGATCCACAAGAGGAAAACCTACGTCTGCATTAATGACTGACCTGCTGCAAATGCCTGAGTCAAGGAGGAAAAGAGATTTCATTCTCTTCGCAGCACGTGCTGTGAAGACACTTTGGTCTTTAAAACACTCATGGTATGAGACGACAAGCTTGCCGCCGAACCTTCAGTTATCAAAGAATATCAAGGACTTCCTTGGTGCCCCAGTGGTTCCCACCGCAGGGGCCCTGGATTCGTCCTTTGGTCAGGAAATGAAATCCCACATGCCACAGGCAATCAAATAAGTAACAGAAATACAAATAAAGACATATACATAAATCCTTAAATTGTGCTAAGTCACTTCAGCCATGTCTGACTCTTTGTGACCCTATGGACTGTAGCCAGGCCTGTCCATGGGATTCCCCAGGCAAGAATACTGGAGAGGGTTACCCTGCCCTCCTCCAGGGGATCTTTCCAACCCAGAGATCCAACCCAGGTCTCTTATGTTCCCTACACTGGCAGGTGGGTTCTTTACCTCTAGTGCTGCTACCTTTAATTAGTAAATCAAATTATGCCTCACTCAACGCAAACCTTAGCTAGACTGCCAAGTAAGGGAGACGCAGTCTCCCCTCCCCACACTCATAGGCACACAACACACACAGACAGCTGAGCCTAAACCCCCATCGCTAAGATCCAGACACACCCCGCGTGTCTGACGCAGCAGTATTTACCTGCAAGTGCAGGTGCATGGAACTCAGAGGGTCTAAGAACAAACAGGAAACAGGAGAGGCAGTGTGGGAAACGGGCCCGTCTATCCTCATCCTTAGCCCAGTCTTGGGGATGTGTGCCTGAGTCCTACTGGAGAGGAAACAGATCCTATAGGCAGAAAATGAAAGAGCTGTTTTCTTGAGGATATCGGTGAGAGGAGACGCTCTGTGGACCAAGAGTGATGCAAAGGAGAGAAGCCTTCTTCTGGCCCCAAGGACACACAGGGAGGGCTGCTGGTCCAGCCCTCGTGCCCTCCATAGCCCCTGAGCCCTCTCAGGAGCGGGGACATGGCAGGCGCCAAGGGAGGCAGCACCGATCAAGGGCTCGTGGCAACTGCACTAGGGCACAGACTTGTGCGGGAGCCCGTGGGAGACCCCACCCTTGGGCTCCCACAGAACTGACAGCTGATGCTTCACAGGGGGCCATGGTCTTAGACAAGGGGCAGGAGGGCGGGTAAGAGCCAGGGAAACCTGTCCTGTGGTTGCTGATGCGAACTCTTCTGCCGTCACAGGAGAGAGAGGCCCGGGGAAATTCACATTATACAGAATTTATATTGTATCCTTATTCTCATCATTAATTATTTAAGAAACAACCTGCTTCGATGCTTTTATATACTGCAGGAACTTGATGACTGCTTACAGCTCAAACCAAGCATATTTCGTGATTTAAGTTGATATACATAGATTTCTACTCTTTATTTGAAGAAGTAAAAGAAAAAAAAAAAAAACAGACCAGTGGATCAAACCTAATAGAGCTATTTATCAAATATCACTGGTGGGTAGCTTGGAATTATATTAGAATAAATAGTGATTGGGAATTTGCAACTTTGCAAATACACACTTTCAGTAGAAACTAAGAACTTTCTTCTGAGTAAATCAAATAAAGGGATGCCGCAGTGGTTGAAGGAGAGGGTTCTATACAATTAGAAATTGGAGAGTCAACCCAAATGAATAACACCCCTGCATTTAAAGCAGGACTTCTACCACTGTGCTTCTATAATGAAGGACTATCCCAGAGAGAAGCGTGGGGGGACCACACACCAACACCCGTCTGCCCTCAGTTACAGAGAGAGACTAGAAACAGAATGGAGTCAGATGTTCCCCAAACGTCACCCGTCAGGATTAACTGGCTGATGACAGCAGGAAGATCACTTGGGAAACTTCGTACAGATGTCTGGCATCAAAGTATCTTTTCATTTCAACTATATTTGCCTGCAGTGGGATTTTATTTAAGTTCAGGAAGCAATAAATATTACACAATCGAAAACTAACAAATGGCTTTAGAGGCTCAGGTTATTCAAAGCCATCCCAATACAGCAGGAAAAAAACTATTTCCTACACTGTCCTCCCTTTTTTCATTATCTCCCTAGCCCTCTGCAACCCTGGGTCCATGTTCTGTGTTATTGGATATCACTCGTTAAAATAAATCATCATCACTTCTGAAACAATTCAGTGACAACCGATCAATAACAGAGCATACACACTGCCTGCTGCTACACTGACAATAAAAACAAACAAAGCAGTCGGGTATGAGGAAGGAAGCAAGATGCGTCTTAGGAGATGATGACCACCTCAGTATGCACCAACGGGCACAAATCTTAAAAGCAACGTGAGTGAATTTCAAAAAGCTCCTTTGTTTTTCAAAGAGGTTTTGGCCGTATTTCTCCTATTCACCGTACCCTAGGTTGGCTTCTCTTCCCCTGCTCCTCCAGAAACCTAATGCTCACATAAGATGGGAATGTTCCTGAAGTGAACAGACAGCTTCTCTTTGAGCAAAACGGTTTCTACCTGAACACAAAAGGTGATGCCGTTCATAAACCTCACAAAGGACCAGCACTTGTGAAAGAAAAACCCCAGCCAGAATATTCAGAAATGGCATTCCGGGTATTAAGCAATCCAGTGGTGCCTAAGCTGGGAAGTGTCCCGAACACGGGGTGGTGGGGGTGGGGGGGGGCGGGGCGTGTAATCTGGGGGGGGGCGGGG
>NW_024070196.1:6181842-6207383 GCF_014754425.2 Oryx dammah
GGGGGGCGGGGCGTGTAATCTGGGGTGGGGGGCGGGGCGTGTAATCTGGGGGGTGGGGGGCGGGGCGTGTAATGGGGGGGCGGGGCGTGTAATCTGTCAGGTGACTGCCTGCCAGCAGCCCCTGCCTGCCTTTGGCCATCACAGGTCACATCCTGCAAGGCAGACAATTTCTCTTACATTTTCTGTGCCCCTCAATAGCCTCTCTAGGGGCACCTTATTCCAACTTACTACTCTGATATCTTGCTAAAGGAAAAAAAAAAAAAAATCAGTTACAAACGGATTATCACTTTGAAATGTCAATAATTAAGACTGTTTGGGTTGCAACAAAAATTGATGTAGTTTTATCATGTAACAAATAACTCACTAAAAGGAGTCACATAATCGCCACTGCTCTCTGTTGCCTCTCAGATCTACAAGTTTGTCATGCACGTTCAAATGACTACAGCAGCAACAACAAAAAAGGACAGTTTATAAATATATCTTTCAGGTCCCTTAACATTTAAATGGCTAGAAAAATAAGGATCTTTTAATGGCCTTTGCTTTTGGTACAGATTCTAAGTCAGAAAAGACACTGTTCTCATTACAGTAAGCCCCTCTTATCTGCAGGAGATACATTCCAAGACCCCCAGTGATACCTGAAACAGCAGATAGTACTGAA
The DNA here is from genome assembly GCF_014754425.2 of Oryx dammah. Taxonomy (NCBI): domain Eukaryota; kingdom Metazoa; phylum Chordata; class Mammalia; order Artiodactyla; family Bovidae; genus Oryx; species Oryx dammah. The sequence goes on from NW_024070196.1 coordinate 6,182,501, forward strand.
CCCTATAAATACTGTGCTTTTTTTCTATGCATACAAACCTATGATAAAAGTTTAGTTTATAGATAAGGCTCAGGAAGAGAATAACACCACCAGCTAGTAATAGCTATTTCCCCCAACTTCAGAAAAGTTTTAGTGTTGGAAAATGGACAGACATGATAACATCAATATTTTAACTTACAAAATGGTACTGCAGAATGACAAAAAATCATATCCAGCTTATTTATCTAGTGATAATACGGTCTAGCCTACTCAGTTTTCACCCTAGAATACATAGCGCATTAGCTCATGGATCCATTTTTGGAGTATCCAGTAGTAAAATATAGCAATTATAACCATGTACTGTAATGAAAGTTATGTGAATGCAGTGTCTCTCCAAGCGTCTTACTGTGCTGTACTCTTCCTTCCTGTGATGATCTGAGACGACGAAACGCCTACATGATGGCATGAAGCAAGCTGAATAATGTCAGCCTTGTGACGGAGGCTCAGGCTGCTACTGACCTTCTGACATAATACAAAGGACGAATGTGTACTTAAGGTGACCCTGGATCGCTGAGCCATGAAGATGTTGATGGCTGGATATCAGAGGCTAGGGATCCTGGGAGGGGAGGCCTGAGATTCCATCACACTACTCAGAACAGCACACAATTTAAAACCTATGAGCTGTTTATTTCCACTTAAGTTTCCACTTAATATTAAGTTTCCACTTAATATTTCTGAACCACAGTTGACCATAGGTAACTGAAACCTTGGAAAACAGAACCAAAGATAAGAGGGACTCAGTTCAGTTCAGTCACTCAGTTATGTCCAACTCTTTGCGACCCCATGGACTGCAGGACGCCAGGCCTGCCTGTCCATCACCAACTCCCTAAGCTTGCTCAAACTCATGTCCTTTGAGTCAGTGATGCCATCCAACCATCTCATCCTCTGTCGTCCCCTTCTTCTGCCTTCAATCTTTCCTAGCATCAGGGTCTTTTCCCATGAGTCAGCTCTTCACATCAGGTGGCCAAAGTATTGGAGTTTCAGCTTCAGCATCAGTTCTTCCAATTCAGGACTGATTTCCTTTAGGATTAACTGGTTTGATCTTCTTGCAGTTCAAGACTCTCAAAGAGCCTTCTCCAATACCACAGTTCAAAAGCATCAATTCTTCGGCACTCAGCTTTCTTTATGGTCCAACTCTCACATCCATTCATGACTTAGCTTTGACTAGATGGACCTAACTGGATACACATCTTATCATTACACCTTATCATTCCAGCCACCACTGTTCACAGCCTTCTTCTCACAATTGTAAATCTCCTTATCTCTTTCTGCTGCAAAATTAGTAGTAACTTCTTCAATTGCATTAATTCTCTCTTAATCTGTATCTTAAATGTTATCTACACTAAACACTCAGTTTTTCATTTTAATAATTACAGTTTCCACTTCTAAAAGCCCCAGCTGGTTCTTTAAATCTGCCTGTTATTTTTACTTGATTGCCAAAATATCATTTCTAGGGAACTTCCCTGGTGGTCCAGTCATTGAAAATCTGCTTCCAGTGCACGGGACTCGGGTTTGAGCAACAGCTGCGCTTTGTTGGAGCAGCCGTGAAGAGATACCCCACGCCCAAGGTAAAAAAAACCCAAGTAAGATGGTAGGTGTCGCAAGAGGGCATCAGAGGGCAGACACACTGAAACCATACTCACAGAAAACTAGTCAATCTAATCACACTAGGACCACAGCCTTGTCTAACTCAATGAAACCAAGCCATGCCTGCGGGGCAACCCAAGATGGGCAGGTCATGGTGGAGAGGTCTGACAGAATGTGGTCCACTGGAGAAGGGAATGGCAAACCACTTCACTATTCTTGCCTTAAGAACCCCATGAACACTATGAAAAGGCAAAATGATAGGACACTGAAAGAGGAACTTCCCAGGTCAGTAGGTGCCCAATATGCTACTGGAGATCAGTGGAGAAATAACTCCAGAAAGAATGAAGGGATAGAGCCAAAGCAAAAACAATACCCAGCTTTGGATGTGACTGGTGATAGAAGCAAGGTCCGATGCTGTAAAGAGCAATACTGCATGCTGCTGCTGCTAAGTCACTTCAGTCGTGTCCGACTCTGTGCGACCCCATAGACGGCAGCCCACCAGGCTCCCCAATCCCTGGGATTCTCCAGGCAGGAACACTGGAGTGGGTTGCCATTTCCTTCTCCAATGCATGAAAGTGAAGAGGAACCTGGAATGTCAGGTCCATGAATCAAGGCAAATTCGAAGTGGTCAAACAGGAGATGGCAAGAGTGAACATCGACATTCTAGGAATCAGCGAACTAAAATGGACTGGAATGGGTGAATTTAACTCAGATGACCATTACATCTAGGAATCCCTCAGAAGAAATGGAGTAGCCATCATGGTCAACAAAAGAGTCCGAAATGCAATAACTGGATGCAGTCTCAAAAACGACAGAATGATCCCTGTTCGTCTCCAAGGCAAACCATTCAATATCACAGTAATCCAAGTCTATGCCCCAACCAGTAACGTTGAAGAAGCTGAAGTTGAACGGTTCTATGAAGACCTACAAGACCTTTTAGAACTAACACACAAAGAAGATGTCCTTTTTATTCTAGGGGACTGGAATGCAAAAGGAGGAAGTCAAGAAACACCTGGAGTAACAGGCAAATTTGGCCTTGGAATGTGGAATGAAGCAGGGCAAAGACTAATAGAGTTTTGCCAAGAAAATGCACTGGTCATAGCAAACACTCTCTTCCAATAACACAAGAGAAGACTCTACACATGGACATCACCAGATGGTCAACACCGAAACCAGATTGACTATATTCTCTGCACCCAAAGATGGAGAATCTCTATACAGTCGACCAGGAGCTGACTGTGGCTCAGATCATGAACTCCTTATTACCAAATTCAGACTCAAATTGAAGAAAGTAGGGAAAACCACTAGACCATTCAGGTATGACCTAAATCAAATCCCTTATGATTATACAGTGGAAATGAGAAATAGATTTAAGGGCCTAGACCTGATAGATAGAGTGCCTGATGAACTATGGAATGAGGTTCCTGACATTGTACAGGAGACAGGGATCAAGACCATCCCCATGGAAAAGAAATGCAAAAAAGCAAAATGGCTGTCTGGGGAGGCCTTACAAATAGCTGTGAAAAGAAGAGAAGTGAAAAAGCAAAGAAGAAAAGGAAAGACATAAGCATCTGAATGCAGAGTTTCAGATAATAACAAGAAGAGATAAGAAAGCCTTCTTCAGTGATCAATGCAAAGAAATAGAGGAAAATAACAGAATGGGAAAGACTATAGAGATCTCTTTAAGAACATTAGAGATACCAAGGGAACATTTCATGCAAAGATGGGCTCGATAAAGGACAGAAATGGTAGGGACCTAACAGAAGCAGAAGATATTAAGAAGAGATGGCAAGAATACACAGAAGAACTGAACAAAAAAGATCTTCACGACCCGGATAATCACAATGGTGTGATCACTCACCTAGAGCCAGACATCCTAGAATGTGAAGTCAAGTGGGCCTTAGGAAGCATCACTACGAATAAAGTCAGTGGACGTGATGGAATTCCAGTTGAGCTATTTCAAATCCTCAAAGATGATGCTGTGAAAGGGCTGCACTCAATATGCCAGCAAATTTGGAAAACTCAGCAGTGGCCACAGGACTGGAAAAGGTCAGTTTTCATTCCAATCCCAAAGAAGCAATGCAAAAGAATGCTCAAACTACCGCACAATTGCAGTCATCTCACATGCTAGTAAAGTAATGCTCAAAATTCTCCAAGCCACGCTTCAGCAATACGTGAGCCGTGAACTTCCTGATGTTCAAGCTGGTTTTAGAAAAGGCAGAGGAACCAGAGATCAAATTGCCAACATCCACTGGATCATGGAAAAAGCAAGAGAGTTCCAGAAAAACGTCTATTTCTGTTTTATTGACTATGCTAAAGCCTTTGACTGTGTGGATCACAATAAACTGTGGAAAATTCTGAAAGAGATGGGAATACCAGACCACCTGACCTGCCTCTTGAGAAATCTGTATGCAAGTCAGGAAGCAACAGTTAGAACTGGACTTGGAACAACAGACTGGTTCCAAATAGGAAAAGGAGTACGTCAAGGCTGTATATTGTCACCTTGCTTATTTAACTTCTATGCAGAGTACATCATGAGAAACACTGGGCTGGAAGAAACACAAGCTGGAATCAAGATTGCCGGGAGAAATATCAATCAATAGCCTCAGATATGCAGATGACACCACCCTTATGGCAGAAAGTGAAGAGGAACTAAAAAGCCTCTTGATGAAAGTGAAAGTGGAAAATGAAAAAGTTGGCTTAAAGCTCAACATTCAGAAAACGAAGATCATGGCATCTGGTCCCATCACTTCATGGGAAATAGATGGGGAAACGGTGGAAACAGTGTCAGACTTTATTTCTTGGGCTCCAGAATCACTGCAGATGGTGACTGGAGCCATGAAATTAAAAGACGCTTACTCCTTGGAAGAAAAGTTATGACCAACCTAGATAGCATATTCAAAAGCAGAGACATTACTTTGCCGACTAAGGTCTGTCTAGTCAAGGCTATGATTTTTCCAGTGGTCATGTGTGGATGTGAGAGTTGGACTGTGAAGAAAGCTGAGCACTGAAGAATTGCTGCTTTTGAACTGTGGTGTTGGAGAAGACTGTTGAGAGTCCCTTGGACTGCAAGGAGATCCAACCAATCTCCTTGTCCATTCTGAAGGAGATCAGTCCTGGGATTCCTTTGGAAGGAATGACGCGAAAGCTGAAACTCCAGTATTTTGGCCACCTCATGAGAAGAGTTGACTCATTGGAAAAGACTCTGATACTGGGAGGGATTGGGGGCAGGAGGAGAAGGGGACAACAGAGGATGAGATGGCTGGATGGCATCACTGACTCGATGGACGTGAGTCTGAGTGAACTCCGGGAGTTGGTGATGGACAGGGCGGCCTGGTGTGCTGCGATTCATGGGGTCGCAAAGAGTCGGACATGACTGAGTGACTGAACTGAACTGAAAGGAACTAAGATCCCACATGCTGCAGGGCAGCTAAGCCTGTGTGCCACAGCTAAGACTCAATGCAGCCAAATAAATAAAGATAAATTTCTTAAAAAACAGATTTTAGTTCAACAGAAAATAATAAGTATTGGCAAGGATGTGGAGCAACCAGAACCCTGTGCATTGTCAGTGGACTTATAAAACGTGCAGCTATTGTAGAAAAAAAAATTTAACAGGATGATCCAGCAAATTCACTTCTGGATATCTACAGAAAAGAAGTGAAAGCAGGGTTTTGAAGAGACATAGCTGTGTATCTGTGGCCACAGCAGTGTTATTCATTACAGCTAAAATGGAAAGCAATCCAAAATGTCCAGTGACAGATAAATGAGTAAACAAAATGTGGTATAAATAATGGTATATTATTTGGTCTTCAAAAGGAAGGAAATTCTGACACCTGCTACAACATGAAAGAGTCTTGAAGACACTATGCTAAGTGAAATAAATCAAGCACAGACAGACAAATACTACATGAGTCCACTTACATGAGGTTCCTAGAAGAGGTAAACACAGAGCCACAGAATGCAGGCCAGTGGCTGCCCTGGGCTGGGGTGCGGGTGCGGGGCAGGGAGTGAGGATTTAAGGGGTACAGAAGGGGTTTCTTTGTGAGGTGAGAACAGTTCAGGAGATGGATGGTGGCAATGGCTGCACAATAGTATGACTGCACATCACTGAACTGTGTGGCTAGGTTCTGTGTATTTGACTCACTTCAGCTGCTCAGTCGTGTCCGACTCTTTGCAACCCTATGGACTGCAGCACACCAGGCCTCCCTGTCCATCACCAACTCCCGGAGTTTACTCAAACTCACGTCCACTGAGTCTGTGATGCCATCCATCCATCTCATCCTCTGTCATCCCCTTCTCCTCCCGCCTTCAATCTTTCCCAGCATCAGGGTCTTTTCTAATGAGTCAGCTCTTCACATCAGGTGGCCAAAGTACTGGAGTTTCAGCTTTAACATCAGACCTTCCAATGAACACCCAGGACTGATCTCCTTTAGGATGGACTGGTTGGATCTCCTTGCAGTCCAAGGGATTCTCAAGAGTCTTCTCCAGCACCACAGTTCAAAAGCATCAATTCTTCAGCACTCAGCCTTCTTCACAGTCCAACTCTCACATCCATACATGACCACTGGAAAAAACATAACTTTGACTAGATGGACCTTTGTTGGCAAAGTAATGTCTTTGCTTTCATAGCTTTTCTTCCAAGGAGCAAGAGTCTTTTAATTTCATGGCTGCAGTCACCATCTGCAGTGATTTTGGAGCCCCAGAAAATAAAGTCTCTCACTGTTTCCATTGTTTCCCCATCTATCTGCCAAGAAGTGATGGGACCAGATGCCATGATCTTAGTTTTTTGAATGTTGAGTGTATTTGACTACAATTAAAAATACTTGTTCTGCCTGAAATTATCACAACATTGTTAATCAGCTATACTCTAATACAAAATAAAAAGTTTAAAAAAAAAAAAACAGAAAAAGTACTTGTTAAATGGGGATGGGGTGGGGGGGTGGGAGGTAGATCAGCCACTCAGGTGACAAAGATAGGAAGCAGAGGTTTCCTGCATGTCTACCACGTGCTGACCTCTACATCTGTCCCCAACTCGTTCTTCTCAGATTCCCCAGGCAGTGTGGCAGAATCAGAAATACAGAAAGTAGTAAATAAAGGGCAACTACTATTATATTCTCATCCTCCTCCTCAATAAGGAAACAAAGAAGAAACTGGGGCTGGGAGCGCTGGGATCAGAGGCTACACCCAGCGCTTTCTCCAGGACTCCATTCAGCACCTGAAACCACGCACTTTCCTGGGTAACAACAGGCCTTACTCACCATGGAAATGCCAAGCACTGACTTGGACGCCCATTTCAATCATGAGCTGATTCCTTCACCTTCATAAGGCACAGATCTGGCTCTCACAAGAAGCTTTGATGAATACGACCTCTGGGGACAGTTTTTACCACAAGCACCGCCCTATGAGTAGACAACGCCATTGGGCAGAAGCGTCTGCCCCCTGGGCTCAGCCTCCCCCGGTGACCAGGGCTGGGACGTGGGGCCAGGCTTCCAGGCCCACTGCAGAGGACAGCTGCTTTCCCTGCTGTCAAAGAAGCGGCATTCAAGAATCTAACGTTTAAATATAACCAGGATTTACCCTTGTTGGAAGCGAACTTTGGCTTTGACACGAAACAAAAAGGCTTTAACAAGCTGCTCTGATGGATTTCATCCAGGCGCCGCTAATGCACTGTCACATCAGGAGAGACCTGACGCGAAGCGGACGTAACCCTTTTAGGACAGAAAACGAATGCTCTCCTGAACGACCCAGGGTATGTATTTATGAGCAGATTCGTTCTTTGCTAAGGCCCTAAGATTAGTTACTGATGGCCTGATCTAAACCCTCCAAAAGCCCCAACTTAATAGGCAACATTCTCCTATAAAACAGTGACTCTGCAAGGCCCCCATCACCAGGCCGCCCACCGACTACCCTGCGGTGCTTCTATCGCTCCCTTTTGCAGGGTGACACGTCTGTCCTGCACCTTCCTCAAACCAGTAGTTCTCAAACAGCCTGGCATCAGAATCCCCTGGAGCTAAACAAAACACAGCTTGCCAGGCCCCACCCTCCACCAGTTCCTGACTCAGCTTGTCTGGGAGAAGAGAGCCAAGGATGTGTATTTTCTTGAGCTCCTGGATGACGTCTCTGCCACTGTTCCCAGGAGCACGCTTGGCCATGGCCTGAAACTTCTCCAGGGCCAGACTCCCCTTGGAACACCAGCTCCTCAGTAATCCTGCTCACACCATGCCTAAACCGCGGTGGGGACCAGGGGCAGCCCGGGTCTCCTCCCTCCCGTCTTGCTCTTAGCACCCTCTGTCCCAGGAGGGGTCAGCAGCAGGCTCTATGGAAGATGGGGGTGGAGCAGGCACCAGTGAGCTGGTCGGCTCTTTCCTTACTGCGTCCAGACCACGGAGGGGAGTGTGGGAGCACAGGCCCTCATCAATTCTCTTCCTTCACAAAGGCAGGTGCTCCTCTCAGGGACCCTGAGAGGACAGGCTGGGCTGAGGCAGGATTCGGTGTCCCCGAGTCTCCTGCACAATGATCAAACTGATGTTGTCTTGCTGGCAGTCCACTTTGACTCCAGACGCCCATCTTCAGATCCCAGCCCCTTCATGACACCATTCCCACCTGGACATTAGAAGGACAGACCTTCTCTGCTCTGCGTACATGGATGTCCTTTTCAGTTCATCCCTCCACCCACGCCCTTCTGATCTGTACACAGGAGGTACTCATTAAATATTTACCGAATTTAACTGAAAAATGCTTGCAAGTCAGGCAGTGAGCACTGTAGCCATACCATTACTAAAGCAAAAGTCAGAATAATTTCTATACACCAACAGCATTTCATACTGAGAAAAGTTGTTCTCAATAACATGAGCCTCCTAAAAATGTACTTTGGGAGAAAGACATTCAGTTACAGACCAGAAGAGCTTTCATAATACTTCTGAAAGTTTCCAAACGTTCTATTTATTTTTTCCAGGAGCACATGTATAATATAATGCCTCTGCCCCCCTAAATACTTTTAACCTTGGGCAATAATGCAGAAATTAAGCTGATTTTCTTGATTATTTTCTTTCTTAGAAGCATGGCCCTTACTTAGCTCATATTACCAAAGGAAAATAAGTAGCAGTAGTGTAGGGTTGTTCTTTAAAGGAGACAAAAGGTGGCAACTCACCTTAGAATTAGCTGTAGCATCACATCTTCACAATGTAAACCGATGAGCGTTCTAAATAATGCCAGGGACACCACACAGAGCTGGGAAGCAACAAACACACGTGCTATTTCAGACACTGAAAGGATCTCTGCAACCCCCCGAGATGGCAAATAAATCAGAACGACAAAATAAAATGGCCTTTATTTTTTAAGTAGTTTTATTTATTTATTTTTTTTTAAGATGCTGCTGCCAGAGAGAATGTGTATTCAGACTACCAGTTCCCCTGTAGGATTTGATTCGACAATCTATCCCTGGGATTATGCCACTAGGCAGAATCACTCTCCTACAAAATGCCTATGCTCATATAAGATCCAGATAAATATGCCCCTACAACTCCCCAACACACACACACACACACACACACACACACGATCTATTTATGTCATTTGTTTTCCTATTTTTTTAAATATTTTATTTATTTAGTTGACTGTGAGGAGTCTTTGTTATGGCATCCAGGGGCTTGTATTAATAGCTGTGGCATGCAGAGTCTTAGTTGCAACATGTGGGATCTAGTTCCCTGACCCCCAGGGATCAAATCCTGGATCCCCACCGTTGGGAGCCCAGAATCTTAATCACTGGAGTGCCAGAGAAGACCCTTCTAGTTATTTTCAAGGATGACATTGATTTTTTACAACATAGGACTAAAAGAAAATTGCATATACCCCGGCCAACTCTCTACCTAGAGTCCCCAGCCCCAAACCTCAACTCCTTTTGATTTGTTTCTTGGCTTTGGGGCAAAGATCTTCCTGAGTTCCATTTCCCATAGTGCTGAGGGGGTGATGATATACTTTCCTGAAGTATTTCATTAAGTACTTTTTTCATTAAAAAAAAAAAGAAAAAGAATTATTGCCATCTCTAATTTCTGAAAAGGAAGGATAAAGAGCCCAACAGAGAAGGTTCCCAAAGGTGCATTCTAAAATCACTGTGCCCTTTGGGGAATAAGCATTTATTGTTCTATCCAGCCACTTAAGTAACTGAGGCTCTTACTGTTTGTACAGGAGAATAAGCGCTAGTCTGTCTTCTAGGCAGGACCAGTTTACAACCTGGTCAATGAAATTCATAACAGTGCTGCAGAGAAAGAACTGTACTTGGTGTGCCCCAAAACATCTCTTGTACTCAGGACAGGTCACCCCTTACAGTCAGGCAGAAGCAACACTTCATTCCACTCACTTCACGCCTCTGCACATTCTGTTCCTCTGCCTGGAATGCCTTCCTCTGTCTCTTCCGCAGGATAAAGCCTCCTTATTCTCCAAGACTGACCCTAGGCATCACCTTTCCTAGGAAATCTTCTCTTTCTCCCAGGATTACCCCTCAGCATCTGCTTTCCCCATTCTGAGTCCTTTCTATATGTCACCATAGTAACGTGGGCAAATCACTGTCAAGGTGCTCAGCACCCTGTATCTGTCTTTTTATTATTGAGTCCCAGGAGTTTGTTATTCTACGTACAAGTATCTTATCAGAGACATGACTTGCAAAGATTTCTTCCTATTGTGTCAGCTGTCTTTTCAGTTTCTTAATGGTGTTCTTTGAAACACAAGACTTCTTACTTGTTTATACATTTTCGATTTCTTCTTGAATCAGTCTCAGAAGACTGTATCTTTCTAGAACTTGCCTGTTTCATCTAAATTATCCAATATTTTGGCATATAGTTGTTCACAGTATCCCTCATAATCCTTTTTAGTTCTGTAAGGTCAATAGTAATATCCCTTCTTTCATCCTGGATTTTATTAATTTGACTCTTACTTTCTTCCTTAGTAGTCTAGCTAAAAGTTTGTCAATTTTGTCAATCTTTTCAAAAATCCAACTTTTTTTGAGGCTTTTGATTTGTTTTTATTGAATGAAAAGTTCTTTAAATTGTATAGTGCTTTACAATTTTCAAAAGTTCCACACATGATTTCATAATATCCCTTTTCCCCCTATGTGTTCCAGCTCACCACTGGTAACCACATTCATTATCTATAGCTGTGAGTCAGCTTCTTGTCTGTTTTACTTACTAGTTTGTTGTATTTTCTAAATTCATAAGAGGTATTATACAGCATGTGTTTCTCTGTCTGACTTACTTCAGTTAGCATAAAGCCCTCCAAGTCCATCCAAGTTCTTGCAAATGGCAAAATTTCATTCCCCCTTTTTTTTCCTATTTTTTTTTTCCTTTTTTTTGGCTGCACTAGTTATCACTGTCATGCAAGGGCTTTCTCTAGTTGGGGTTACTCTCTAGCTCCAGTGCGCAGGTTTCTCTTGTTGCAGAGCACAGGCTCTAGAGTGTCTAGGTTTCATCAGTTGTGAGACACGGAATTAGTTGTCCTGTGCATGTAGAATCTTCCTGAACCAGGGATCAAACCTGTGTCCCCTGCACTGGAAGGTGGATTCTTAGCCCCTGGACCACCAGGGAAGTCCTACCACATATTCTTTATCCATTCATTTGTTGATGGACAGTTTGGTTGCTTCCATAACTTGGACAGTTTGCAAACTGCAAATAATGTGGCTTATCTATAACCATTAGGGTATATGGATCTTTGCACACTAGTGTTTTTGTTTTCTTCCAACATACCTTTGCTTTTAAAATAATAATTGCAATTAAACAGAGCCTATGGGGAGAGGGCTGCAAAGGATTACACGAAAGGTATGAGAGGATTTTCAAAGTTAATCAGAGCACCAAACTAAAGAATGACTACCTAAACTCACATGTGCCCAGACTTGCATTTCAAAACACTTATGGACAGAAATACGATCTCTAATACCCAGACGTGACATACTTCAGTTCTTTGGCTTCACTTGAGCTTCAGCCCCATCCCCTGTTCCTTGTCTCCTCAGAAGCACATTCTGCCAGTTCTACAGAAAAAAGTGGCAACCCAGACAAACTGAGAAAACTGTCTAGAAAAGGCAATAACTTCCGCCTCCCAGACAGGAGGGCTCCAGACAGCAAAACAATCTAGCTCATCTCTTCCAAAACAGAAAAGTAAAAGCTGAAAGGAAAATAAAAGGAGGGGAAACAAAAAGAAGAGAATATTCACAGTTTTATTCCAAAAACAAACTCTCCTGAAATCTGTCCTGAGTCATAACTTCCCTTCCACTGGGGCTCTCCTTACCCGGAATGGGGTGTTGATTCGGCTCGTGAGCGTATCCAAGATGTGGACATTCTCGTGCTGGTGCAACAAGATAAAGCGGAGGAAGATCTCGAGCAGTGCTGGCTCGGAGATGCTGCGCAGAAAAAGGTCCAGGTAGGCGGTTGTGGTCATGACCTCCTCCACAGTCACCTGGGCCCAACAAGAGAGTGAACACAGGTGAGCCTCCCCTCGATGCTGCAATATATGCCTCTCCAATGGCCCCCGGCCTCACCGTAGTGACCCCATCAAGGCAAGAACACGCCTGCCACGAGAACACACTTCAGAGCTTCATTTGAAGCCCCTAACCTATTCACATTCCTCAAAATCTCATGCTGATTCTGCCTTTTAATTCAGTAAGGGAAAAGCAAAGGCAGAAAGAAGCAATTCAAGTGTTCCGACAAGCCTGATCACTAGATGCAGTTCAAATACCATCAAGATTTTAGTGTGTAATCACAAAGAGGGAAAAGATAATAGAAAGGATGTTCATGGTCCATAAAAAGGATTAATTAGAAAGCTCAGTATAACTTGTTTCATTACTAGTCATTCAATAAACCTTTATTGGGATTTCTTATGAACAAGAAGCTAGAAACAACACATTTTCTGTCCAGGAAGATGGGTTCTATTTATGATCTAGCAAACTAAATATAATAAATAGCAAGTGACAGGTGCAGAAACAAAATGCTGCAGAAGTTCAGATACATTCGGGCAAGTTGCAAGTCAAAATTTTATAACTGAATAATATACATAAAGTATTATTTATAAACTGCTGTAAGAGTTTACTGCTTATAAAGTAACAGTGACTTTTAAAATAATACGGGTTGCTATTTTCTATGTGCTGTGATTTTCCCATGCAGTAAAATATCAATCTTTCAGGAAACAGATTCCTCTAGTCAAGTTTTTCAAAGGACTGAGGATTTGATGCTTAAAGCACCAAATTTTTACTTTAAACATTTTGACTGGGAATATTTTAAGAGTGAGTATACATGGCTTTGTCTTCCTAAAGGCAGAATTATGCTTGTGCTAAGTCATGTCCAACTCTTTGCGACCTTATAGACTGTAGCTCGCCAGGCTCCTCTGTCCGTGGGATTTTCCAGGCAAGAATACTGCAGTGGGTTGTCATTTCCTTCTCCAGGGGATTAAACCCATGTCTCCTGCAATTGCAGGCACTGGCAGGAGGATTCTTTACCACTGAGCCACCTGGGAAGCTCTAAAGGCAGAACAGGGGTCATCAATGGCCATACTGTCTGTAATACAGAAAGACTCAAACAAGGCTGCATGAGAATTACCAGGGAAACAGTTCAAATTTCCAGATTTCAATCTTATGCCCTGGAAAGCTCAGATATCCCCCCTGCCGTGAGTCAAACACACTCGATGCTAAACGAAACAGATGGTGATAAATTTTGAGTGATCACATCTTTTCTTTTCCAATAGTCGGTCTTTCTTTTCTCCTCACTTTAAAAGTGTTGGCTGTCATTTTATCACACTGTTACTGGGCCATTCCTTTAAAAATGCTTTCCTCTTCTCCTTTTCTGCCTTCAAAATCCACAACTCAGTTTAGAAGCCAGATCTCCAGACCTGCTATGTAAGTGTGGACAGACCTCGTAAGGATGCAGGATGCATCTGCACAGAAAGGCTTGAATTACTTTTATGAATTTCTTGGTAATTAGGGATGTGCTAGATAGATGAGTCCACATAGATGTTACCAAATCAGTTCTGTCTGTTTTCTTTATTCTAAGCAAGACCCCTGCAGTACATCTCAATGCACTCTCAGAACCCACTGACAGTACCCTGAGTGGCCTGAGCACTGCGTCCAGCCCTTCCATTCCCAACTCAGTGCCAATCTTATGACTCCTCACGCAACACACCCCTGTGTCATATGACCAGCTGTAAACTCTCTCTGAGCCCAAATAAAGCAAAGGAAACAGGTAAGCACCAACCACTTGGCAGACAAATTATTTTGAGAAGAGTCCTCCTTGTAGGCTGCCCTGCTTCTGAACAAACGGCTTCTATCCTTGTGTTCTGCGCTCTTGCCCCAGGCTCACGGCACTTACAATACTGCCCTGGGACGCAAGCTGCGACTTTTTCTTTATTACTGCGGGGCAATGAAAAGAGCCCGGTGCACAGACGGTACTTAATAAACATTTCCTGAGCAAACGACAGCCTCCGAGGACCTGGCAATTTACATTTGCCAAAGTTGAGCTCAAGGTTTTTAATTCCTCCCTCTTCTCTGCATGAGATCTGAAGGTGCCAGGGAGTGGGGACTTTTTTAAAAATAAAAATTACAGAATAACTGATGTCACCCAGGACAATTAAGGGGAAAGGACTAACACCACCACCAACATTAGCTCACACCCACTGCATGACTGCAATCTCAGGGTCCTAGAGGAGAAATTTAACCCAAAATCATTTACACAAAATTTGAATTCCCTAACAATATTGATTACTAGAAGAAAAAAAAAGTAGCATTAATCGATTCCTGGGTAGGGAAGACCGTCTGGAGAAGGAAATGGCAACTTGAGTATTCTTGCCTGGGAAACCCCAGGGACAGAGGAGCCTGGCAGGCTACAGTCTATGGGATCACAAAAAAGCTGGACACAACCAAGCGACTAAACAACAACAACCATCATTCCAAAGGGACCACATGTGCAGTTTCTGTGTTTTCAACTTCCCTGTGGAGCACTGCTGAGCTGACATGCTACACACGATTCCAAGAGCTGCCTTTGCACCAACAGTCTAGCATCAGCTTTCCCCTCTTTAGTTACGCATGGCCGTAATCAGCTCAAAAGCACAGTGATAAACTCTTGAGAATCCAAGTCTCAGTCTTCGGGGCCTGGCATGAAAGGCGGGCACTAAGCATCTATTGTTTCCTACTCTTAAGCAGGGATAAATGAAAAGATTTCTGTTTTTGTTTTTGTTTTTTTTTTTTTAGAAATCAAAGCTGTCATTTATAAGCTAAGAGGATTTAAGGAAGCACTTGGAGGGGCAGCATTTACATAATGTGCTATAAATATTAAAACCCCATTCTATTAAGCATCAGGTTGCAAAGTCTTTATGAATCGAGGTCATCCTCACCTTAAATGAATACCCAAACCAAGAAAATCTGCTTCCCTTCTCTTTCCCCCTCTTCCCTCCTCCATATTCTCAGAGCCCTTAGAAGCCTTTTATCCTAGAAAATCTTTTCCTGCCCCATTATCTTGACTTCTCAGAAACTTTCTCTAATCCTCCAAATAGGAAACCTCCTTAAAGGAGGATGAGACCAGAACCTAAGTGTGATCACTTGAAAGCTAATGATGAGCCACCAGGGGAGGGCGGCTGGGCTGTGTGGAATGTAAAATTCAGGTTCTGCCAATGCCCCAAAGAGCAAGGACCAGCAAAACGGGAGAGCAGCCGCCTCCTCGTGGGCCAGTCGTGAAGGACAGTCAGCTGCCAATGTAAGGAGGACCCTTCTGCCTCACGGTTGTGTGTCAATATTTATTGACCTTGTTCTATAAAGAATTGCAGCTACAAATTTACATAGAAATTCCAGCAGAAAGGGTAAATGAGGTTCTGCCATATAATACACAATAATAAAGCTCGGGAATGTTCTTTCTTACTAAAAGCAGACCACAATGGCTGCTTAAGGAAAACTCAGGTCCTACAGACAAATAATGATCCTTTACAAGAAGGTACAACCAGGAACCCAAACAGGATAATTGCCTAGGCACTTTCACAGGCCAACTTCTTAGCCCAAGTTCTAGAATGAGACCCCGACACAGGTACTTATTTTTCCTGCTATGCAGTCCAGTTTAGTCTATTTTTTGAAACCTCTTCACCACCCTTTCCACCTCCACTGTCCCCTACCTGAGCTGCCCTTCACGCCAAGTGCCCTGCACCAACCACTTAAACATGTTTTTCAAACCATAGTTTGAAACCCAAAGTAGGTAACAGAATCAATGTCTTGGTCCACTCATGGTTAGACCAGGTTCAAACAGAAAGTATTGGAATAGACTGCATGTAGTAAAAATAAGTCCTGTTTTGCCAAACTTTCATATAAATATTTTGTTCCAACTATATATAATACAATATATTTTGCATGTATATGTCTTGTTACATTCAACTAAGAAAATGCATACACAGAAATGTAGAAAATAAGTTTCTGGCTGTGCCTTATATTAATAGTTAAAACATTTGAAAAAAATACTGAAGTAGCAGTGCAAAAACCCAACCAATTCACAGCCTTTCCCCACCAGGGCCCCCCACTCCAGGCCATCTCCCAGCAAGGCCTGGATCTGGGTGAACTGCATGGGGAGTTGAGGTCGGTTCTGTGGACAGGAGGGCAACTGAAGTTACTGTCAGTCCACTCCTTTTTACCTTAGCTTAGGTGCTCCAACAGCGCATTTGCAGTTTAATTAAAATTTTAAGTTTCTCAGAAATGGACAAAATAAAAGATTTTGTTTTCTTTGAAAAAGGGGATGAGAGGGGAGGGAGGAATTGACACTGTGTCCCATTCCACTTGGGCAAAGTCAAAGCTCTCCCCAAAGTGAAGGTAGAACCCAGCCCAGCATCATGCCCGCCATCACAGCAGCGCGTCAGCTTCATGCACAGCGAAGGAAGGGCACTGAGCCTATAGGTACAGACACCCCGACCTTTCCGTGACCAGCTCTAGTGGGGCAATTCCATTTGCAGATATCTGAGTTAGCACCAGCATCCTCCCTGTAATGGCAGGTTTCTGTGTGTCCTGAACGGTACATCCCCGCCTGCCAACTGTGTTTTGTGTGGGATCTGGTCACACTGGGACAAACAGATGGTTACTATCTGCTTTCGCCCAGGCAGGTGGTGGGCGGCGGGATCAGGTGACTGCTGCACCCTCTCCAAGTTAGAAGCCACCCTTCTTTGGCGTCCCCTTTGGTGTAGAGGAGACAACCAGCCCAGCAAGGGCTCCTCTGGGTCCTCCCTGAGGCCTCAGCCCCACTGGCTCCACCCAGAGGGCAGGAAACAAGGAGACCAGGGGTCCCTGGACCACTGAAATCAGTTCGAGGAAGGAAAGATGAGGCTGGATCGTGTGAAACAGACACAAAGGGGTCTTCCCAGGGAACACAGGCTAAGACCCCGTCTGCTGCTGCCAGAGGGACAGCTGCTGAGGGACAGGCGGGGCGTGTCCACCCCAGGGCAGCCACCGCTGCAGCTGGACTCTTCCCAGCCTTCTCCTTCCCTCCCAGGACACAGAGCATGAGCAAGACTCAAGAACAGAAGCGGAGAGACAGACACACCGGTTCTCAGGGAGCAGCGCCACTGTTTCAGCCAAAAATTCAGGACCGAAAACATTCAATTATTCCCAGTTTGCAAAAAGGCTGCATTGACGATTCAGGCTCCTTCCCTCCTGGCCCCTCCTGCTCCTTGGCCTCCAGGCACTCACTGCCTCTACCCCACCTCCAGAGGCAGGCGGGGATGTGAGAGGAGGTGACATCCAAAGTCAATCCAGTTCAGTTCAGTCGCTCAGTCGTGTCCAACTCTTTGCGACCCCATGGACTGCAGCACGCCAGCCTTCCCTGTCCTTCACCACCTCCTGCAGCCTACTCAAACTCACGTCCATCGCATTGGTGATGCCATCCAACCATCTCATCCTCTTGTCATCCCCTTCTCATCCTGCCTTCCATCTTTCCCAGCACCAGGGTCTTTTCCAATTAGTTGATTCCTCACATCAGGTGGCCAAAGTATTGGAGCTTCAGCTTCAGCATCAATCCTTCCAATGAATATTCAGGACTGATTTCCTTTAGGAGGACTGGTTGGATCTCCTTGCAGTCCAAGGGACTCAAGAGTCTTCTCCAACACCACAGTTCAAAAGCATCAATTCTTTGGCACTCAGCTTTCTTTATAGTCCAACTCTCACATCCATACATGACAACTGGAAAAACCACAGCTTTGACTAGACGGACCTTTGCTGGTAAAGTAATGTCTCTGCTTTTTAATAAGCTGTCTAGGTTGGTCATAGCTCTTCTTAACAAGGAGCAAGTGTCTTTTAATTTCATGGGGGCAGTCACCATCTGCAGTGATTTTGGAGCCAAAGAAAATAAATTCTCCCACTGTTTCCATTGTTTCCCCATCTATTTGCCATGAAGTGATGGGACAGGATGCCATGATCTTATTTTTTTGAATGTTGAGTTTTAAGCCAACTTAAAAAAAAAATAATTTACTTATTTTAATTGGAGGCTAATTACTTTACAATATTGTAGTGGGTTTTGCCATACATTGACATGAATCAGCCATGCGTATACATGCATTCCCTATCCTGAAACCCCCAACTTTTCACTCTCCTCTTTCACTTTCATCAAGAGGCTCTTTAGTTCCTCTTTGCTCTCTGCCATAAGTCAATAGGTGTGGTTATTCATTCCTAAAATAACTGAGGAAAGAGATCACAGTAAGAATTCAGATGTAGCCATTACAGATGGCTACAATGATTTCTGCAACATATTTTAAGGAAAAGAAGTTAAAAGTAAAAACAGTCTCTGCCTCTTCCCCCAATATTTTCTTGATGTATCTATAATACATTAAACATATTAATTAATTAAATCAATTAAATATTAATTGACTGACTAATTAAACAGAAGATACCTCTCCTTGCCTATGATAAACCTCTCCCTGGAGAAGTCAGCAAATTATTTATAAAGCCTTTCTTCCTATTCTATGTGTATATGTCTACAATACTACTTCATTATAATGTAACTTATCAGAGTATAATTCAATATATGATCCACTATATTTGAACTATATCCAGCATAGAATTTCATTATTGAAATACTCCAAATATCACTAAGAAAGTTATTTCACAGTATGGCTCTGTGGTCAGAAACAACAAGGAAATTCTGGAGCAAAATAAGTTTTATCTCAGTAGCAAAGATCTGAAGAGTATTCCGAAGATCATTTCACCCATCCCTTTCTGTTTACTAATTCTTCCAGAAAGATTCTTCTTAGTTGCAATATGAAGAACTATCAAAACAACATCACCAATCTGCTTTGGGGCACCTGTGCATAACTGAAGACCATTCTCAGCATATTGTTTCAGCTCTCTGAGTCCACACCATCTCAGGAGAACTGAGTGGACCTACGCAGAAAAGATACTTATTGGAAGAAGCCTGGGGTAAGCCAACAGGATCGCCAGAAGCCGGAAGAGCAAGCTTAGAGAAGAAAAGAGGTCTGAGGGTGGGAAGCCAGAGGCAATCAAACAGGGATTGCACAGCTTCCTTTGGCAACACAGCTCAGGAGGTCTCTGCAATCAAGAACGCATGCCTCAATGTGAAGTAAAATTCCACCTGCTTAATGTAAAAAGTGCGCCTTACACTCACTGCCCTCATGTTAAGCAGCAGTGGTGGGGAAATGCTGTCCCCCAAAACTCCACTTCCCTTCCTGTTCTGGAATTCTTATGAAAGCCCTCAGCTTCCTCTTTGCTAGACTAAGTCCGTGCCCTTTTTCAATCTTCTTAATGCATTTTCCCATTTTTTAAGATTGCAAAGTTACTGCAGAAATGACTATGTCTGACCTACAGTGTGAATTCTCAAAACATTTTGTACACCAGCAGGTACCCAAAGGATAATCAATAAACATGTCAAGATGGAAATCAGCTGCCCTGTTACTAATAAAACAAACAAACAAATATGGTTTTCAAAGTCTATGTTGGGGATGCCTTCATGAGCAATGTAGTTAGATTCATTTGACAATACGTGAACAGAGAGGAAATCTTCCTTTTCTGTGTGTGCTAAGTCACTCAGTCATGTCCGACTCTTTGTGAACATTTCATAGGAAATAAAGAGCCTGACTCATGCCATGCTCTTGATTATGGCAACTGAGAAAAGTGATCCGTTGGGAAAAAGGAAATGCTTCCTTGGGCTTCCTCCTAATTCCTCTTCTTGATTAACAAGACAATACTATTGAATTCTGATGAGCAAACATTAAACCCAGTGGTGGAGGGGAAATGGTTCAGAGGGTTGTTTCAGGCAGCTTCTTTAGAATGAAGTTTTATTTGAGAACAACTGTAAGGTGGCAGCATCTAATGCCTGTCACCCCAATCCCCATTCAGTCTGCTTGCTGGGTTCCATGTGTTGTTTGGGCGTGGAATTTTATACATGGACAGTTTTCCTAGACACCAAAACTGTAACAAAGACAAGTTCTGATGATAAAGGGCAGGTTTCACTCCTGGCTTCTTATCCACTAGAGAAGACCTCAATACAATGGAAGACCGAGAAAATACACAGGTGTTTCCTCCAACAAATTCAGTAATTCTCGTCTTCCTGATGGTTTTGTTATCCCAAACTTGTTCATCATCAGGTACTCACTAACCACAGGGTGAGGCACGGAGGGGCAGCCTGTCACTTATTCCTTCTGTCTCACCTAAAATGCAAGTCAGTCATAAAAGTGACCGGAGAGGGGGACTCTTAAAAGAAGCTCACTTCTTTTAAGTATGTAAATGTTAGAAAGTGTTAGTCGATCAGTCCTGTCCGACTCTTTGCGACTCTATGGACTGTAGCCTGCCAGATTCCTCTGTCCATGGAATTCTCCAGGCAACAACACTGGAGCAGGCTGCCATGCCCTGCTCCAGGGGCTCTTCCTGACCCAGGGATCAAACTCGAATCTCCAGCATTGCAGGTGGAGTCTTTACCGTCTGAGCCACCGGGAAAGCCTCCTACAATTTTCTATGCTATTACATAATCTTCTGGATTTACTGGAAAAGTTCATTGAGTCAACATCCCTAAATATCTCAAGCAGGTTAACTAAATCACTTTTAGAATAAGGAAATGAATAAAATACATAATGCTTTAAAAAGTTAGTGCGGGGCAAAAGAAAAGTATACCAAGAACGTGAAATAAGCAGGCTATAAGCTTCCTTTGTGTTCTCTTTGTTTTTTGTTTTTTTTTACGACTACCTGAAGAAAAGCTTGCAGGGCATTTGTTGCTGATAAATGTTTAATGATCTCTTAGGAGCATGCAGGGAAAGAATAAAAGATTAACACCAACTTTCAGACCAGATGCTCCCTGCCTTCTCCACTTTTGTTTCCAAGATGAATACCACTGGCTGCCTTAGATAAGGTGGGGTTTGTGTGAGCTGTTTTTTGTGCTTCTCCGTGTCGAGTGGGTGGGACCCTTCCCATCTTTCCGAGATCCTGACACTTAAGAGCAGAATCCTGTGATTCTGCATTATCTCCCTTCTGCACTTGTTGAAAAAGAAAGAAATCTAATTTTTCTTTTCAAATCAAAAACTAAACGAAAGCTTCATTTATAGCCCTAATTTTCTTCCCCTGCAACAGGAGAGAAGTGACGTGAAGAACTATGGGAGGTCAGAGATGAGGAGGCTTCACAGTACCTGGGATCCACTCAAACTCCAAAACGGGGTGGGTGGGTGTGTATAAGGCAGTGAATATAGACAGGTTGGTCTCCCAACCTCTATAGTCTTGCGTGTCTTTTTTGAAGTATAGATGATTTACAATATTGTGTTCATTTTAGTATATTGGTTCACTTTTTTGCAGATTATAGTCCAATATGGATTATTACAAAATAATGGGAATAATTCCCTGTGCTCTGCAGTATACCCTTGCTGCTTACTAACTTCTATAATTTTCAAAGCAGTAAATCTAGGGGAGAAGAGCTGTCCAAGGAAAAGGGGCAGAACCAGGGAGTTTGGGATCAACATGTACGCTGCTGCAGCTGCTGCTGCTGCTAAGTCGCTTCAGTCGTGTCCAACTCTGTGCGACCCCATAGATGGCAGCCCACTAGGCTCCCCCGTCCTTGGGATTCTCCAGGCAAGAACACTGGAGTGGGTTGCCACTTCCTTCTCCAATGCATGAAAGTGAAAAGTGAAAGTGAAGCCGCTCAGTCGTGTCCGACTCTTAGCGACCCCATGGACTGCAGCCCACCAGGCTCCTCCATCCATGGGATTTGCCAGGCAAGAGTACTGGAGTGGGGTGCCATCACCTTCTCCAACATGTACACACTGCTATGTTTAAAATGAATACCCAGGGCTTCCTTGGTGTCTCGGTGGTAAAAGATATGCCTGCCAAAGCAGGAGACATGGGTTCAGCCCCTGGTGGGGCAGGATCCCACATGCCGTGGAGCAATTAAGCCCATGTACTGCGACCACTGAGCCCATGCTCTAGAGCCAGGAGCTGCAACTGCTGAGCCCACGCACCACAACCACTGAAGCCTGAGCATCCAAGAGTCTGTGCTCCACACACAGAGCAGCCACCCCACAAGAAGCCTGTACGCCGCAACCAAGAGGAGGCCCGCTTGCCACAGTGAGGGGAAAAACCCACATGGCGACAAAGACTCAGCACAGCCACTGATAAATAAAATTATTTCAAAAAATAAGATGGATAACCAAGGGCCTACTGTCTAGCACAGGGAACTCTGCTCAGTGTTACGTGACAGCCTGGATGGAGCAGGGTTGGGGCAGAATGGATACGTGCATACGTATGGCTGAGTCCTTCTGCTGTCCACCTGAAACTATCAGAACACTGTCAATAGGCTGTAATCCAATATAAAATTAAAAATTAAAAAACAAACCAAAAAACCAGCCTGTATAGTGCAAGTCTGTGAAGCAGTAAATCACGGTCCAACCCTCTAGCGTCACCCTGCAGAATAGCCCCCAGGGCCATAGCTTAGAAAGCAGACAGCTCTCCCGAAGCAAAAAGTGCCTTCTGTCCACAAGATCAAGGTGCTCAGGAGTCAAGCAGGAGATGCCCTTCATCCTCCTCTGCCCGCTCAGCAGGGCATCCCTGGTGCAGCCAACAACCCACACAAGCCTATCCCTGCCCAGCCAGCACTTTTCCAAGAATTACAGTAACTGGATCTTCCCACTGCCCATCAATGTTAACATGGAAGAAATCTTGAGGTTTAGAGTGGGTACTTCTAAATGTCCCTCAATACTCAGTCTCCATTTCTTCCGGGGAACAAATCCTCACTTTATAGCTAAAAACCACATTTTCCTTCTTCCTTTGCATGTAAGTACCTCAGTATATGCCTTGGCCAGTGATGTATAAGCAGAAGTGGCGGATGGGATGAGACAAGATTATTGAAGGGCATTTTCTGTTAGCTACAGTTAAACCCTATGCAAACTGATCCAGTGTATTCTCTGGAGATAAGATGACTTGCTTGCTAAGTAAACGGCTAGAGAGATCTCATCCACAGCACTGAGAACAGTGCCTCCTGTATACCAGGCACTCAGAACAGAAATGAATTTTCATACCAGAAGACCAACTGCAGCTACTGCAGCCCATGACAGAGCAGAAACGTGGCGTCAAGACTAATTCCATAGCCCGTTCTCCAAGTAATCCTCCAAAACGCAACAACAGTCTTTTCTGAAGCTTTGTAAAGCCATGGCACATCATAGAATTTACAATGATATGATACTTACCATCACTAAATACAGTGCACGCCAATATTTTCTATTTGATTCTGTTTCGAAGTGCTATCTGTGACCTACCAGACTGATTTTGTGGCTCATTAGTGTGACAAAACTCAGCGTTCAAAACTCTGTTTAAAATATATATATTTACTTCCCTGTTAAATCTTCTGTCCACTAATAAATGAATAAGCACTACAGTATAATTTTCAATGTAAAATTAAATGGAAAGAAAGCAGTAGAAATAACCAAAACATTGTTCTTATTTTGTTTGACATTTTTATATAGTTAAATACAAGCACTGATGTCTTGGGGCCCCTACAACATAAGACAAATATTGAACCTGCACTGGGAAGACCTGCCCGGGACTTCGGAGGAGCAGAGAGCTGGCTAGCTGACCCATCCTTCTCCAGTCTCGACTCCTGCACTCAACTCCTCCCTGGCAACGGGCAGCACTGTCTCTCTGCATTCAGCAAAGCAGGCTGTCTTTGCCCCAAGTTTGGTTCCTAAACTTCTACCCAGGGTAGGTAAGTACTTGTGATAGCTGTTCTTTCTCTTTGCTGAGCAGCAAATTAAAAATGTACTTCCTTCTAAGCTGGAATTCTCAGAATCTAGAGATAATAATTTAAGAATTTTTTTTTTTTTAAGGCATCAGAGGGTAGTTGAGAATGGACTGCAGTGGAATGCGAAACACTTGCATGTTGACCCTTAGTAGCTGGGGGCCTTGGGCAAGTCAAGCAACCTCCGGGCGTGTCAGCTGCTGGGGCTGCACACGAAGCCCGGAGCCTCTGACCTGCCGCATCAGCTCAGGCAGGAAGTCAACATTTATCAACGAAGGTCAACCATGAGATGCAGTGACAGCTTCTGTGAAAAATGCCTTCCTCCACAGATTTTGGTAAGAACATAAAGGAGGGAGGCTCTACAAGGTAATAAAAAAGCACTTTGGAACACTTAGAGGATGTCAAAATGTAAATATAAAGCTGCTACATCAACCTTCTGCGGATAAGCTAATGTTGAAGAACTGAAACATCATCAATTCCGTATCCTCTGTTCCTCTCACAAATATTAGGCTCGTGGACTCTGAATATTTCTTTTCCAATCCTCCTCGTGTTCTCAGCTGTAAAATGATGGTGTTG
The DNA here is from genome assembly GCF_014754425.2 of Oryx dammah. NCBI lineage: Eukaryota > Metazoa > Chordata > Mammalia > Artiodactyla > Bovidae > Oryx > Oryx dammah. The sequence continues at coordinate 6,206,923 of NW_024070196.1, forward strand.
AACTAGCTGATCCATCTTCTCAGTTTCCAAAACCTGAGATTCTTTGAGTCCGTATCAGTGGCATGAAACATGAGCCAATTCTGGTTCTTTGTCTTGGTAATTTTACCTTCCAGCATAACCCACACCTAACTTTATTCCAGTGTAGTCATAAGGGTGCTAGCCACTGTTTTTTTATATATTTATTTAACCAACTGGATATTCACTGAGGGCTTTTCATGTGCACAATATAGTAGCAGCTGAGGAAACATAAAAGAAGCTTAAGAAACATCCTGTCCCTCGTGGTACTCACAGCAGCTGGCTGGTGAAACTCATATAATGAGACGAGCGCTAAGCTGTGTGGTCCCGGGTGGAAACAGAAGCAGGAATTCAGGGAGGAGAAAAAGCAGTGTGTGCTTACGTGCAAGGCGGCACCCCAATATCAGGGCGGTCCTGGGACTTAACAGACAGAAAAGAGAAAGAAT